>NC_142161.1:1848989-2149654 GCF_024610735.1 Ursus americanus
GTACCTCTTTGCCAAACAAAACAAAGAACTTGTATCAGTTTATCTGGCAAATGTTCTACTCTAAGATTCAGCAGAACATAAAGGAATCCAGTCGTAAGCAAAGTGAAGAAAGTTCGGTCAGTTATTTAACATTTCCAGCTAGTATGGAATTGTGGAGTCTATTTTCCAAGTAGGGTATAACTTATTTTCATAAAATTTAACTGTTCCAGCAAGGTGTTTGATATAGTTCAGATCTATTTTCCTTGGAATTTGTGAGTCAAATTTTACTGGTCAATTCCATTAGAGTAAAAATGTTTAAGTAACCAAAATATTTCTAAATGTAAACTAAGGACTCACTTATATTTTATAATATTTAACAGAATTCTGATACAGGTCCTAAGTTTAATATTTCATTTGTATTTTATTATTTTTTAAAGATCTTATTTGAGAGAGAGAGTGAGCGAGAGAGAGCACAAGCGGGAGGAGGGATGGAGGAAGAAGCAGACTCCTCACTAAGCAGGGAGCCCCACAAGGGGCTCGATCCCAGGACCCCAGGATGGTAATCTGAGCTGGAGGCAGACGTTTAATTGACAGAGCCACCCAGGTACCCCTAAAGATTTTATTTTTAGGTAATCTCTACACCCACCATGGGGCTCAAATTCACAACCCCAAGATCGAGAGTTGCATGCTCTACTCACTGAGCCAGCCAGATGTCCCCATCTGTATTTTAACTAAATAATCATATATATTAAGCTTTCTAAAAGGTAATATGTTATCCTAATTTGAGTTCTTAAGTCTTATTAAGGTTATGATGGCTACCTGTTTGTGAAGTAATAGGGTAAGTGATAAAAATACAGTCAAGAAGTATCATTTGGTGACCAGGGCTTCTGCAAAGTTTTATAGAAAGTATTACTTTTGTGTTTGAGTGTTCAAGGTCACATTCTAGGGGCGCCTGGGTGGCTCAGTCGTGAAGCGTCTGCCTTCGGCTCAGGGCGTGGGATCGAGCCCTGCATGGGCTCCCTGCTCTGCCTAGGAGTCTGCTTCCTCCTCTCCCACTCCCCCTGCTTGTGTTCCCTCTCTCGCTGGCTCTCTCTCTGTCAAATAAATACAATCTTTTTTTTTTTTTTAAAGATTTTATTTATTTATTCGACAGAGATAGAGACAGCCAGCGAGAGAGGGAACACAAGCAGGGGAGTGGGAGAGGAAGAAGCAGGCTCATAGCGGAAGAGCCTGATGTGGGGCTCGATCCCAGAACGCCGGGATCATGCCCTGAGCCGAAGGCAGATGCTTAACTGCTGTGCCACCCAGGCGCCCCCACATAAATAAAATCTTAAAAAAAATAAAGTCTTTAAAAAGAAAAAAAAAGGTCCTATTCTAATCCTCAATACTGTCATTTTACATACCCTCTGATGTCCAGTGGCCTTAATTCATTAAAATTCGAACTCCATTCCTCAGAAGAGCTGAACACAGCTTAGGTTGTTAGAAATATTTCTGGCTTTAGAATTTGGGTTATTATTTAAAAAACTTGTTTTAAAGGTTTACTTATTTACTCGAGAGAGACAGTGCGTGTGCATATGCACTAGCAGGCTGGGGGAGGGGCAGAGGGAGAGGGAGAAACTCTCAGTAGATTTGCCGCTGAGCTCAGAGCCCACCATGGGGCTCAAACTCAGGATCCGGAGATCAGGACCTGAGGTGAAATTAAGAGTTGGGATGCTTACCTGACTGTGCCACCCAGGTGCCCCTAAATTTGGGTTGATTTTTTCAGGTGTCATTAGGGTGGCTGAAGGGAGGTGGTATGGACATTTAAATCTACCGTGCTGCTGATTTCCTTTGAAGCACAGTGGGGACAGGAATTAGGAAAATACCTCTTAGTCAGTAGAAAAAAGCTAAGTGGTTCCCAGAAAATCCAGGATTATCTCAGCAAAGCAGTGAATGCTTGAGTATGATTGAGGAAAGGTGATCTAGTGCTAAATTTGGTCAGAGAATTCTCTGCATGAAATGAAAGTACATGCTGTGAACGTTGGAGAATTTGACTCCTGAGGAGTGTATAGACAGACCTACAGCGGTTGCCCTTTGTCATTTTCTTCACTTTTCTTTACTCGTAGATCTACGAAATCCAGAGGCAGCACTGTCTCCCACGTTCCGCAGTGACAGCCCAGTGCCTACTGCACCCACTTCTGGTGGCCCTAAGCCCAGCACAGCTTCAGCAGTTCCTGAACTAGCCACAGACCCTGAGTTAGAGAAGAAATTGCTACACCATCTCTCTGATCTGGCCTTAACATTGCCCACTGACGCTGTGTCCATCCGTCTTGCCATCTCCACGGTAACGATCTGATAAGGCAGGGTTGGGATATACCACTTCTTTGCTTTAGTTCATGGTCAGTGTCTTATTTCCTTCTCCTCCCCTCTTTCCCTAGCCAGATGCCCCTGCCACTCAAGATGGGGTAGAAAGCCTCCTACAGAAGTTTGCAGCTCAGGAGTTGATTGAGGTAAAGCGAGGTCTCTTACAAGATGATGCACATCCCACTCTTGTGACCTATGCGGATCATTCCAAGCTCTCTGCCATGATGGGCGCTGTGGCAGAAAAGAAGGGCCCTGGGGAGGTAACAGGGACTATCGTGGGGCAGAAGCGGCGTGCAGAGCAGGACTCAGCCACAGTAGCTGCCTTTGCTAGCTCTTTGGCCTCTGGCCTGGCCTCTTCAGCATCAGAAGCAGCCAAGGAGCCAACCAAGAAATCAAGGAAACATGCTGCCTCGGATGTTGATCTGGAGATAGAGAGCCTTCTGAACCAACAATCTACTAAGGAACAACAGAGTAAGAAGGTAGGGGTACATGGAAATGCTTTCACACATATACTTTGTTTCTTTTCTTTTTTTTTTTTTTTAAGATTTTATTTAAGTAATCTCTACACCCGTTGTGGGGCTCAGACTTACAACCCCAAGATCAAGAGTTGAATGCTCTACCAAGTGAGCCAACCCGGCGCTCCTCACATAGACACTTTGAATTACAGCTTTGATCGGGAGGGATTTATCCCTAGGGCGAGGAGCAGTTCTTAGGGTTGAAGATTTAGAAAAGTGGTTCTCAACTGGGGATTTTTTTCCCCCTTCCATCCCCCAGAGAACATTTGGCAATGTCTGAAGACATTGTGGTTGTCACGACACACAGGAGTGCTACAGGCGTCTGGTGGGTAGAGGCAAGCAATGCTGTTAAGCATCCTACAATAATAGTAGGATAGTCCCCATACAACAAAGAATTACTTCACCCCCAATGTCAATAATGCCAATGTTGAGAAAACTGCGATTTTGAGTGTTTGGCGTTGGAAGAATCATCAGGTAAACGGAAGAGGAACCCAAATATAGGAACAGAGGGAGATGAATGAAGATGAATACTGGAAGGTAGTTACATGGACCATTAATTATGGAAACTGTGAATTGGCAGTTAACTGTGATTCTGAATATAAATAATGGACTCATAAATTCTTATCCATTTGGTATTTCTAGATGTGCAAATATGAACAAGTTAATTTACTTCTCTTCAGCCTTAGTCTTCTCATCTGTGAGGAGGAGGATAACCAGAGGATATCCAGATAACCAGAGTACCGTCCCTTACAGAACTGTTGCATAGACTCAGCTAAAGAGTAAAGTGCTTAGTACTTAGTTATGTAAATGTAAGTGGTTTTGGTGGGAAGGATTGCTTGCTTTTTTTTTTTTTTTAAGATTTAATTTATTTATTTGATAGAGAGACAGCCAGCGAGAGAGGGAACACAAGCAGGGGGAGTGCGAGAGGAAGAAGCAGGCTCATAGCAGAGGAGCCTGATGTGGGGCTCGATCCCAGGAGGGTGTCGAGCCGAAGGCAGACCCTTAACAACTGAGCCACCCAGGCGCCCCTGAAGGATTGCTTTCCTGGGGAGGGGAAGTTAATTTAATGCTTAGCAGTAGGAACCAGGCTTCTTATATTTTAATTCCACCCCAAATGCAGATCTGTAAGAAAGGACTGAACCCATGACAGATCGCTTCTCCTAGGACTCCAATTTTCCCATATTAGGTTAGCTCATTCACCTCTTAGAACAGGACATTGTCAAATAGAATTTAAGGAGGTGGTTTAGGGCTCATTTTATCTGTAAACCCTTTTAAGTCTAAGGCTTCTTTTGTCACAGGTCAGTCAGGAGATCCTAGAGTTATTAAATACAACAACAGCCAAGGAACAGTCCATTGTTGAAAAGTTTCGCTCACGAGGTCGGGCCCAAGTACAAGAGTTCTGTGACTATGGAACCAAGGAGGAGTGCATGAAAGCCAGTGATGCTGATCGGCCCTGCCGCAAGCTGCACTTCAGGTGTCTTGGGAGGGAGAGAGGTGGGGTGTGTAGGGCTCCCAGAAGCACTCATTCCTTCTAGTCACTGGGGTTCTGTCTTTCATCCTGTTACTAAATGGTTTTAATGATTTGTCTTAGACCTCCAGATTCTGAAGATGTATTTTCAGTAGTAGTGTTTTGTGGGAGGGAATATAGACGGTGCTCCCAAATAGATGAGAGATTTTTAAAAAATAATGCGCCTTTCTTCTTGCATTAGCAAGGCATCTCTGTCTCTGAAGCCTAGTAGAAGTTAAAGTTCTCTGGAAGGATGATCTTAGTAGAAATAGGAACCTGGGCTCTTAGGTCAGTGTTCTGTTCAGCCCTAACCAGCAAGCCTTTCTTTCCTGTCCTAAGAAAGTTGTCTTTGCTCAGAGAGGAATTAGATTCTTCTTTAGTGTGAATTATGGATTTCCATGTCACCTGCTTCCTTTCTTTGAAAACTCTTGGAGGAAGCTCTCAAGGTAAAATTAGGAGAGGGTAATAAAAGACAAAATTTTGAAACAGTTTGGAACTTGAACTATGGGCTCTAACTCTGGAACACCATTTGATTCTCATTCTCCCTTTTTATTTTCCCAGACGAATCATCAATAAACACACTGATGAGTCATTAGGTGACTGCTCTTTCCTTAACACATGCTTCCACATGGATACCTGCAAATATGTTCACTATGAAATCGATGCCTGCATGGATTCTGAGGCTCCTGGGAGCAAAGACCATACACCCAGCCAGGAGCTTGCTCTTACACAGAGTGTTGGAGGTGACTCCAGTGCAGATCGACTTTTCCCTCCTCAGGTACCTGTCTGCTCAGAAAACTTATTTCAGCTCAGGGACTTCTGAGTAGGGCCGCCGTACATGTAGGAAAGCAGGCATCATCAGCAATCTGTCTTGCTGATTGGGAATGGTGTGGGATATACATATTTATAAGGGATTAGGAAAATCAAATGGAAAAAAGGGACTGGGGCCATGAATCTGAGAGTGAAGGAAGGAAAGATGACCAAATACCACCTCATGCAGTGGATCTGTTGTGATATCCGCTACCTGGACGTCAGTATCTTGGGCAAGTTTGCAGTTGTGATGGCTGACCCACCCTGGGATATTCACATGGAGCTGCCTTATGGGACCCTGACAGATGATGAGATGCGCAGGCTCAACATACCAGTACTGCAGGATGATGGCTTTCTCTTCCTCTGGGTCACAGGCAGGTAATGCAGTTCAAAGATATGTAGGTATGGGCAGATATAGTACAGAGTGAGTACTGGGTGGGAATGAAATCTGGGGTTTTCGTAGCTCTGCTATTAAATGTAAGACTAAGTCAGCCTTTTTTGCTACTGAGACATAATGCCTATTTATAACACAAATGATACCTGATTTCTATTTAACTTCACATTTGTTCCTTGTGAAAGGTAAGGCCATTGAGAATAGATACTGTTTTATGTTTTCATTCTTAGATCCATCCTGTTGCCCTAATGGTGTCTTGCATGTAAATGTTCACTGAATGTCTACTGAAAACACTTCGGTATCTTGAAGGGATAAAAAATACGGACATGAAAGTAGCTGTTTAACCCTTTTCTTTTTAGGGCCATGGAGTTGGGCAGAGAATGTCTGAATCTCTGGGGGTAAGTAGCGATCATTGTGTTGCTTTCTTTTGAAGGAAATAGAAGCGTGATTGCTGTAGTTAGATGTATTCTCTTCTCCCAGAGTATTCCCTGTGAGTCCTTTCCTCTGTAGATGGTACTACCCCCAAAACTGAAGGCCTGATCAAAGCCCTAGTTCTCTTTCTTATGTCCCACAGTTACGAGCGGGTAGATGAAATTATCTGGGTGAAGACAAATCAACTGCAGCGCATCATTCGGACAGGCCGTACAGGTCACTGGTTGAACCATGGGAAGGAACACTGCTTGGTGAGCAGCAGTGGGGCCCAGTTCAATAGGTGGAGGAGAAAGAGGAATTGTTAGACTTCTTATTGAGAAAAAGTTCAAATGCTGGGGGTTCCGTAAGGTAATCTGTTCTCTGTGGTGAGCAGGTTGGTGTCAAAGGAAATCCCCAAGGCTTCAACCAGGGTCTGGATTGCGATGTGATCGTAGCTGAGGTATGTGCTTCCCCAGGCATCCAAACCTTCCACATTATTAGGTCAGGTGTGTTCCAGGTTCATTTGATCATAAATATAAATGGAAAGGGCTAGACTTGCAATTTTTGGTAACTTAAAAGTAACTGGAGCCTTGCTTTCCTAGGTTCGTTCTACCAGTCATAAACCAGATGAAATCTATGGCATGATTGAGAGACTATCCCCTGGCACTCGCAAGATTGAGTTATTTGGACGACCACACAATGTGCAGCCCAACTGGTAAGGCGACCAGGACATAGTAGCCCTCCTGTTTATGGTCAAGGATGGATGTTAGTAGAGCTTTACCTTGTATTTCAATAGTCTAAAAATGGGCTTGAGAGGATTCATAAGCCATCCAAGCTGGTATTTAATGTTTGATGGGCCTCTGCAACATTCACTGGAGACCCAACAGGTTTTAAGACTCCAACCACTGCTCTCCAAAGGGTCTCTACTGAAGATCTGCCTCAGTTATTCTATCGGATGTATTGAATCTGCCCCCTGGTGGTGAAGAATCCATTTACTCTCAACAGTTTTAGCATCTTTCATACTGTTAGTAGAGCTTTGAAAGACATGTTGCTAGGATTCTGTTTATCCAAAGAATACTAATTGGCAGCAACTTGTGAAGTATGCCTGGTTAGGTGTCTCTTTATTAACCCTTAAGTGGTACAAATCCAGCCCGTTCTAACACAAAAATCTGTGCCCAATCCCTAACCAGTCATACTACTCCTCTAATATTCAGGTCTTCTTAAAAAATTGGCATGAATTTTAGGTGAGATGATAGGCAGCCTTAATAAAAGGTATGCATCTTTTAACAATATTAAGCCTTTTAATTCCAGGATTTTTTGGTTTGCCCCTTCTTTATCCTTACTTCAGGATCACCCTTGGAAATCAACTGGATGGGATCCACCTGCTAGACCCAGATGTGGTTGCCAGGTTCAAGCAAAGGTATCCAGATGGTATCATCTCTAAACCTAAAAACCTATAGAAGCATTTCCTTACAGAGCTAAGCACCCACAGCCATGGCTCTGCAGGCTGCACCTGAAGAGTAATATTTGTACACTAGTTTTCTTCCTTATTTAAATAAAAGTTTGTATCGTAGTTGGGATTTCAAGGTCAAATCTGGCTCTGCCACTTAACAGTGTGTGATCTTGTATAACTTATCTCTCAGTAGGATTTCTTGTATGTAAGCTGGGAATGCTACCTACCTCACTGGGTGTTAAGGTTCAAACTAAATGAGTGCATGGAAAGCACTACAATGTTGATTATACTGTATAGGACCACAATGATTAGCTATCAGTACTACGTGAACATCGTAATCAAGAGGGGTCTCTGGGACAGCTATTTCTGAAGGTAAGGTTTGAGTTCACTTCAGGTTATCATCATTAGGACTAACATGCTCTAAATATTTGTTTACTCTTTTACAGCTATGTGGCTTTGCTTGTCTGTTTAGCGTATTTCCAAGAAAAATGAGATAAGCACATCTTAGATTAAATTTAAATAAATGCCTAGGGTGTACAAAGAATTAGCCTATATATTATGTAAGTGAAAACACCTCTAGCCTATTTTTAAAAGATATTTTATCAAACACAAGTGAACACAACTTCTTTAGACTTTGGTAAAACCTCTTATATTAAGGATATAGAGTCCTGCCTTTTACACTTATAAACTGTGGTAAGTGCAAGGATGAGAATCACCGACTACAGAAATAACATTATTTGTAAAGAGAAATAAATAAGAAACTCCCACGTGATGGTATTTTCCCTATAGCCCAGGGTGCCTGCTCTGTTGAAAACTTTTGTTCTCAAAGCAATGTATAGGTGTGATAGCAATCGTTCCTGTTTAAGAGATAACCTTTAATGCAACTTTTTATCCCCTTTAAAATGGATGCACACGGTGTTTTAGCCTAGGCTCAAAGCTGAATATTTTCCCATCATTTTAATAATTGTTTAGGCATGTCCTATGACCATTATCCTGAGTTTCCTCAAACAACCCCCCACCAGCACCACCCCCATGTTCTGCTTATTCATATTCCCTTCACCCTTTCCTCTGCTATTATCACTGGTATCTCTGCCTGTACTTGAAAGTAAAAAGCAATTCCAGATTACAGCAAACTCAGCGGCCTTGCTCCACGGTATGGCCCCTACTGAAGAGATAGAAAAGGGGAGAAGCACGAAGGACCATCATGGGTTGAAATCAGGCACTACCAGAAGCCCAGCTTGTTTTTTAAAAAGAGGCTCTTAGGTTCCCCGCAGATAAGTCTTGACTGGCTTGGAGGACAGGAAGGACTACTTCACAAACACCACTGTGTTTGAATTTCTAGAGGCCACCCAGGCCAAGAAGACGTCCCTAAGAGAGAAGAGAGACACATAAACTTAGAGTTACAGCCTAGTCTTTCTGACTTGTGTCTTAAATAGCTTCGTTAAGATGAAATGATGTCACCCAATACAGATATAAGGGCGGTGGGCCTTAATTAAGCTTAAGCAATCCTGATTCACTGAAGCAGATTTGATGTAGGAAATACCAACACTTTCATAGATAGAGGTAAATCCCAGGAAAATTGGGGAGATGGGCAAAATCTTCAGAACTTATCTTGCCCCAACCACCCACCCCTTCTCCTGCCACACTTAGCACCTTCTTATGCTACTTACCACTTAGCATAATGATTCTCCTCAAATTCTAATCCCTGAGTAGCTGGATTTGCGCTAAGGAGAGAAGCTAAACTCATATCCATAGTCACTAACAGCTTAAGGTGTTACAATTTTTTGAAAGAGCATATGTAACTGAACATAATGTAACCAAAAAGCAAAAACTGCTAATGGTATCATCTTTGTCTATGTGGCAAATGTAAGCTCTTTTTAAGCAGGGGAAGCTTTTCTAGTAGCCTCTATAATCAGACATACATACGGCAGTCTA
The DNA here is from genome assembly GCF_024610735.1 of Ursus americanus. Lineage (NCBI taxonomy): Eukaryota > Metazoa > Chordata > Mammalia > Carnivora > Ursidae > Ursus > Ursus americanus. The sequence continues at coordinate 1,858,337 of NC_142161.1, forward strand.
GTCTACCTAAGGTCAGGGGATGCTGATTACATATGCTCAGGGTTACCCGGTTTTCCTGCAGTTAACTGAGCAATACATGAATTACAAGAAGGGAAACTGTAAGCTCACCTGCAGTGCTTCACCACACATTCATTGCTGCAGTACTCATTGTCCCAGTCCTTACTCACAACAGGAGGGTTCTCGCAGCCGGACCTCACACATCGAGGCTGGGGTGAGAGTGTCACAGGAGACCCACTCACCAATTCAACGTCCATTTGAGAAGGAGACTCAACCTATGAGAGGAAGAGAGCACCAAAGACGAATTAGATTGCTACTTAACTAGCCTGCTAGTCAAATTAACTGGGAGCCAATGCAGTACCGGGTATTACAATCCTTCACATACAGGGACAGAGTTCTAAAAGTGTCCTTGGTGTCCCCCTCTATATGCAGCTTTAGAACTTTGCCAAGCACTGACATGAAGATTCTTCCAATTAGCGGAATGCTGGCCACATGCTAGTACTCTTCAATCTTATCACTGACTTTATTCCACACTTGAATAATACTCCTCTGAAAAGGTCAAAAGTACAGTGTGAGTAGAGTCTGGTTTACCTCAACTAGGACTGGGAGGGCCAAGAGAGACAAAATATGCCATTAGAAAAAGGGAAAGACCTTGGAGATTTCATAGTTTCCTGCTGAAGGGGGGTTATTTTTCTTTAAATGATGGCTTCATTAATTGTGGACCTGGAGTCTCAAAACAGACCCATAATTTATTTAAAATGAGTACTGGTGATGTACAGATTAAAACGAGGGTAATTGGCATCTGTTTATGTCTCTTTGGAAAGATTCAATGATATGAATCCATTTTTTTCAAGCTATCCATCCCCCACTTAAAACATCAAGCCAAGCGGCAGAGATGTAGGAGAAATGGAAGAACTTGTATCTCCAAAGTTCAGGATCCTTGGATAGATACCTCTGAAAAACAACTCTATGCTTAGGCTGTATCCTCTCGCATAGAACTGCGGTATGACTTTTGCCTAATTAAGGGGTGGTCTGTCCCAGACCACCAATGTTTCTCACCAAGAACGCTACAGATTATCTTGGGTAGGACAAGTCACAGTCACAGGGAACTCCTGCAGGAACTCCTGGTTGCCAGACATTAAATGCTTGTAGCAACCTCCACTTTTATTGGGTCAACCAAAATAATTCTACCTAGCTACTGGTATGGAGAAAGACTTGAAAACAGGCTCACCTCAGGAACTACATCTGTGATCATCTCACAGATTGTCTCAGGAGAGGTCTCCTCCACTGTATGGGCCTCAGGGCTGTTGTTCACAGGCCGCTCAGGACTACTTTCCACAGCTGGTGGGACTAAGGTCGTCTGCATTTTCAGAGTGGGTGGGGGGACAATCTTGATCTGCAGAGGAGGTGGCTGTTGCTGTAAATTGATTCGAACCTTCTGAGGTGGAGGCTGTTGCATGGCCTGAAGTGGGGGAGGCTGCTGCAGAATGGTCACTTGCTGCTGAGTGGGGGGCTGAGGCATCTGTTGCAGTGGAGGGGGTTGTAGTCGGGGTGGTGGTAGTTGCATGGAAGCAGCAGCTGCTGCCGCTGCCTGCAACACCGAGCGAGTGACAATTTGGGCTTGTTGACTGGGCTGGATAGTGGCTGTACTGGTTTGGCCTAGTTGGATCCCCCGGGAGGTCACCACTGTGGCTGGGATAACGGTAACCATCCCTCCTTGAGACATAGTAATAGAAGAGGGCAACATCTGTTTGGTAATAATCAACTTGGTGATATTGGGCTGACCGCCAGCCCCAGAAGATGCCTGGTTTGCCACATAGGAGGAAAGAGTGGAGTTAACAACAATGGAAGGGGACAGGGCAGGGGGCTCTGTTGAGGCTGGTGCTGGAGATGCTGGGTCAACAGTAGCCATAGGAGGTGGAGAAGGAGTCTGTGACGGTGGCACTGGATCCAATTCTACTGCTTCCACAGTGGCCTAAAAGACACCCCCCCCCAAAAAAAAGTCATTGGGAAATGTACTCTCTTCCCCAGAACATAGTCACTCTAATCACCTCCCAAGAAAAGATACACAGAGTGGAAAAAAGAAAGAAAAGAGCTGTGGGAGTAAATAAGTCCCTGTAAAAGACTGTGGCAAGGTTTATGTTGGAAACAATAGGAAACCTGTTATATACTTTTAAGATTTTAATACAACATAGTATTAATAGGTCCCACAGGTTTTTGGTGGTATTTACTTCTTATAACTGCTAATAAGTAGCACCAAAAATCTTTTTATTGCTGTAAATAGCGCTCACCTGACACTCTTGATTGTCTTTATATGCAGCCAGAGCCTTCAGATACTCTTTCTTGGCAGCTTCAGTTTTCCTCTTATACACCTACAGGAAAGGGAGAGACTGTTGAAAAAGTCCCGATAGTCCTAGAAAAGACTAATAATTCTGTATTATTTATCAGTGAATGACAATTCATCTCAGTTAAATACGGACAACTTTTTAGTGAATACACCTCTGGAAGCTAGTAATGAAGACAGCCTCCATGGCAGACTTTCCAGTGACCATGCATCTGAAAGTCAGCCAATCAGCAAGACTTGCCAGAACAACTACACTTCTAAAGCTAGCACCAACCCATGCCCACTTTTATAATAAAACAAAACAACAACAAAAAATCCAGATCCAAACATTATATAAGATCAATAGTCTGCTTAGTCTGGGATTGTGTCTGATGGGTATACTCTCCCTTAAGGAATGTGGCAAATTATTTGCAATGATGGCCACAAGAATTCCTCCCATGTTGCATACTTTTTCTTCCATCGACAGCTGAAACCTCTTTCCCCTTCCTTTGAATCTGAGATAGCTCTATGAATTGCTTTGACCATAAGGAGGTGGCTGAAGTGACAGAGATCTTGTTCTAAGTCTGCTATACTATAAGGAAGCCAGTCTAGCCTTTTGAAGGATGAGAGGCCATGTGATGGGCAGGAATCTAAGCCAACAAGTAGCACCCAAAGTCAGACATGGGAACAGGTCACCTTGGCCAGCCATACCAGCTATCATTTGACTACAGCCACAAGAATGAGCCCAGGCAAGAACATCAGAAAAACCATCTAACCAATTCGCATTATCATGAGAAATAATAAACTGCCACTATTTAGAGCTATTGAATTTGTGGTTTGTTGAGTGCAACAGACAGCTGCTATAAGTTATAAATTTCAGTTTTTTGTTTCATATATTAAAGTAGCAGACTCACTTTGACACAAGACCTAGTGAGTCTAGGGCAATGATAATTCTAGCCATCTTCAATGCTAACTATCGTATATTTACATAATATTACAATTTTCATTTATTTTTTGAGAGCAAGCGAGGTGGGGGTAGAAGTGGAGGAGGGGCAGAGAGAGAGAGAGAGAGAGGGAATCTTAAGCAAGCTCCACACCCAGTGCAGAGCCTAATGTGGGACTCAGTCTCATGATCCTGAGATCATGACCTGAGCTGAAACCAAGATTTGGATACTTAACCAACTGAGCCACCCAGGCACCACTATTTTTTAAATCCATATTAAATTTAGAGAGATTAACTATAGTTTTCAAGTTTATACTAGGCCAGTGAGAAAACCATAAACTAAACTCTAAATTCAAACTTAGGCTAGTGGATTTTAGAGATGCAATTTACAAAGGAATGGCCTAATTTTACAAATTGGAAAAAAAATGGGGTTTAGATTCAGTGGATGGCTGTAACTTCTAAGACAAAGTATGATCTGTGAATGCTATTAACAAATAGTCGATATTAAATAAGAACAACTTTAAAAAGTTAAAACTTAGTTTTTTATCCCCTTAAAACTTTCTAGGACATTCACTACCCACTAGTCCCTCCATGTTTTGTTCACCTGTTTTTGCTCCTCTCCAAGACTATCCCACATGGAGGCCACAATTTTTGAAACCTCCCCAAAAGTGGCATTGGGATTCTGTCCCTTGATGGCAGCCTGTGTATCACGAAAGAATAAAGCATATGCTGAAACTGGCTTCTGAGGTTCATTAGGATCTTTCTTTTTTCTCTTCTTTGGGGCCTTCTGCTTTTTTCCTGCTTCCACCACAACTGTCTTCTGGCTGGGAAGTTGCTGCAGGGGAGAAAAGAGAATTACAAAAGGGAAGAAGGAAGTATCATGTCTGGAGAACTGTAAGAAAAGGACTTTTATATGGGGGAACTAACTAGGCACATGGATGGAATTTTCAGAAATGCTAAAAAGAGGCAATAGGTTTAAGACATTAGTAAAGTATGTGAGGACCAATTAGAATGGGGATTGGGAAAAGCATTATAAACTGTAGATTGAGAGGCAGGACCCCATACCCAGAAAAGAGCAGAGGAGATGGCAGGGCAGGAGCAAATAATACTGAGTAGGCTCTGTATGCCAAGAGTTTTATCCCAGAATATCATGGCAGATTTGATTTTGGCAGGGAATGCCTCACCCTCCGGAAATCCTCAACACCATCCTCATGAAGTGAACTAGTAGGTGAAGGGGTGGTTGAAAGACGATCCTCAGGTGACTGGGCAGGTGGCAGGATGGTGCCACCCCCTAAGCTCAAACCAAGTTGAGAACTCAGTTCTGACTGATCAATGGTGGTCAACTGGCTATGCCCCATCAAGCCAGATGTCATGTCTGTCATTGGTACATCAATTGTAACAGGTGGGTTGGCACTATACTGAGTTCCTATAGAATGGTCCAAGTCCTGAGAGAAGCAGAAGGACTAATTAAACACTAAATATAAAAAAACACCACTCTTTCCCCCCACTGAATTCAGGACAGTTTATAACCCTTGCTTATCCAGATTGTATCATTGTTTAAAGACTAAACATCAAGTAATTTATATATAAAGTATATTAAGCTTTTTAATAAAGTACAGAAATTATTAAAGTCACTTCTTTGTATTCAAAAGCCTGTTCTAAAATAATGAAAAATAACCAGAGAAGTCTTAATTTTGGACAAGTTAATTTAAAGAACAAATAAATTATTCAGTAATCTGGAGGTAGTGATGACACATAGGGTAAAGAAAAACTTCCTGTACTCTCCTACAATAATGGTTTTTAAAGTTGCAACACACAGGCAATCAAGAGTAAATAATGCCAATGTTAGAGATGTTTGGCATCAAATATAGTGTGAAGATGTGCTACTGATGAAAATGTGCTGGAAGCCCAATACACCAATTTATAACATACTAATCCACAATTAATACATTTGGTTCAGACTGGTTTTGAATAAATCTCTCAACATGCCAGCTATCACACTCACATTTTTTTTCACACTCACATTTTAATCCTAGGATGTGATGGCAATTATAGAAGGGGAACCCCCCCAAATCATAATCATTTTCATATCCGGGTGAACACTGGACATTTTATAATTTTAAATCATTTTCAAGTAAAATTGATTCAAATGATAAATTTCCGTCAGGGGAAATTAAGTCTTTGTTGGTGAGCCTCTAAACACAGAATGAGAACCAAGTAATATTCAAGTGTAGCAGAGAAGAGAGAGTCATTTTATCTCCCCTAACACCACCAAGCTCACGAGCTTGGGTAAGCTTGATAATGTTTTGCCCCTTACCATGGTCAAGCCCCCACTCAGGAGCCCCCCGCCCTGCTCCATCAAGCCATGGGTCATGCCCACAGGCATGTCCAATGTCTGGACCCCATATTGGGCTGAAAAGCTGCCATCCTGAGAGGAGGAGGGGTCTGCCAGGTCATCAAAGTGGCCAACCACATCTGAGACAGCCAGTGAGGGATCAGAATCCAAGGAGATAGGTGGGATTTCAAATTCCTCATCTCCCAAGCTTGGTGTATGGAATGTCTGTAGGGGGAAAAAGGGAAAAAAAGTTAGTGGGAAGAGGAGGAACCGCATACTGCTAAGTGAAGAACATGGCTGGGTACTGGAGTTTCTCAGCGTACCTTTTTTCAGCCTGGATCCTCTTTTTGTTATCAATTTCTTAGGACCTATTTAATTTTACAGATAAACCTCTCTTCCTCATACCCTTGGTCATATGGCATATACAAGGCTGCCAAAATCAATCACAGTTTTCAGTTTCTTATCTTTGCCATCTCAGTTGTCCTATCATGCTTATTGTTCTAATGAGTGACTCTTTCAGCACTGTTAGTAAGGACCCAGTCTTTATAAACTGTTTTGCCTATGACGCTTAAAAACTCTCCGAAGATTCTAATAGACAGCAGTTATTTTGCAATACACCTGAACTATCAGACCATAGAAATTCACTGTCAACCAGACAATCATACTTTTGACTACTGTTTTTAGGTTCCTTTGAAGCAAATCCTAAAAAGTACTGTCACGGGAATGATATCCTCTTCTAAGACATCTACACTTAAGAATTCCAGCTTAGAAATCATGATGTTAACAACAATTAAGATTACGATTTGTACAGCATTTTTGGAAAGCCCAACAATGCCAAGATAAGGTTAATACCGAGGAGAAAAACCTTCATAAGAGCTACAGCCAAAAGGCAAACTGATTCTCTAACATTCCTAGTCTTGCTCTAACAGAGCCTTTTCTGCAAGAGAGGAAGAAAAAGATTAGCTTGCTATAAAACCCAATTCCTTCCTCTGAATTCAACTACAGTAACAGACTCTTACTATACTGAATGGGTCTACCATTAATGGAGCTAACAGACCAATGTCTGAGCTAAGATACATTAAATGCTGTGGTTCCTTTTTGACACTAAAAAACTAAAATGGTGACATCTGCAGCAAAAGCATTATAAATACTTGCAAGAGACTTTGGTGTCAGGTCTGGATTCAAGTTCCAGCTCTGCCACTTACTAAAGGACTCTGAAGGGGTTTTCCTCATTTATAAAATGAGAGTTCTAACAGTACTCTCCTTATATTGTTATTTTGTTTAATAACTATTAATCATTACTATTAATGATAATATCCTAATTATTATTAACTTGTGACCCGATAATCTATAATTATAGATAATTGGAATTTTAGAAACTTTAAATTCAACCAAACTATCACATTGCAGAGTAAATATCAACTGATTGAAGATCAAATTCAATAGGTACCCACATTTTCCCCCCATGATTAAACGATGCATTAAGAGTTCCTCAAGGTTATTATAGACCCAGAAAGGGTCTTGTTAATATCATTTTTATTTTTTTCTGTTTGTTTTATTTAAGTAACCTCTCTACCCAACGTGGGGCTTGAACTCACAACCCCGAGATTCACTCACTCTTCTGACTGAGCCAGCCAGCTGCCCCACCATTTTTATTTTAAAGAAGACATTGCTAGAAAGAAATTTCCAGCTAGTAGAAACTAGGGAGAAAAAGAAAGTATGTCTGTGAAATGCCTAGTCTCTCTGAATCACTTTGGCAAACTGAAAAAAAGTTTCCCAGAAGAAAAAAAGATATGTACTTAGCTTCCTTTCTACATTTTCCTCCTCCAAGATCCTTAACATGGTAAAAATTTGGTAGTTATCTGAGATGTAAACATGAGAGTGGCACAAGGAACATAAGAACAAGCAGTTCTTGATGGGAAAAACTAAAAATCTCCCAACAACTGAACTTTTCTCAGTACACAGCTCATAATTCTTGCATGAAAGTTCTGAACTTCAGGTCCATGACTCTTTCTGAAATTTGAGTTTAGGTTCATGTGAGATTTTTCAAGAAGAAGAGTACAAAGACTTCTACCAAATTTTCAAGCAAATAAAGTTATGGGGATGGGAAAAAGGATCAGGGGAAACATTTACTGTACTAGATCAACAGTTGTATGATAGTTTTCAATTTTTTACAAGATACAGATTGTTTTGACAAAGCAAAAGATGCCTATCCTTTTCTGCTTAATAAAAGACAGCTCTGCCAAGATATGAAAATGATACTATTTGTTAAAGAGAACGGAAAAAGAGTAAAAATTCATATCCCAAACAAGCGACCAGTGTTCTGTAAAGGACTACCCCTCATAAACCATCTGGAGTGCTCTCATGGACTACACTAAAAAACGAGACATGCAGAGATTCCATTGTATCGCATTAACAAGGCATTCTTTCTGTGCACCACCCCCTGGGAATGTGGAAACAGCTTTGTTATTCAGTATCCATAGCTTTCATGTTGTTTTTTTGGGGGGGGGTTGTTTTGTTTATTTGTCTCTTCCCTAAGTAAAAAAAGTAAAATAATAGCAATGATCAAGAATACAGAGGGATAAACTACAGGCTAGAATAAACACAAGAGATTCACTCTAAAGCTCTTTTCCTACCACAAATAATCGATAACATTAATTATGGGGAAAAACCAATAATGAATATCTAGTTATTTTAGTGGATCTACTACATAACTAGATCATACTCTACCACATATAAAACCAAGATAAAACTGTAGCAAATATTCAGGTAAAAATAAGTGATTTCAACCGAGAAGGAGAAAACAGGAACATGATGTAGCTACCCTCTCATTCAGTCTTCTTTTCCTTCTCTGTTAAATTCATGGGCCATTTTGAAGGAGGAAACAATTTGGGAATTACAGTTTATAAACAAGGATGCTCAACTATTTAGAGAACCAAAAAATTTAAAAAAAAAAAAAAAACATGTTTCTCTCTTCTCCTGAGATTTCCCCATGCCAAAACATATAACCCGGTATTTCTTTAAATAGTTTGTGTAGATTACTCATTTTAAAAAAATTTATTTTAAACCAACACTTATTTACTCACAGTACACTGGTACAATGGATCCTTAAGATAATTCATTGTTCTTAAAAAATGCTATGAGTGAAAAATTTTAACTATTCAGCCTGAAATAATTAACTGGTTCTAATATAAAAAGTACTTTTTCTAATAAAAAATAGGCATCTTTATATTATTTCCTGAAAGTGCTCAAAGCACAGTATCATTGTATAAGAGCCAACAAGAATGAGGAAAGCAGAAAGATTAAACTGTCTTCAAATAGAACTTCCCTGTCTCAAGTAATGCTCTAACAGATCCTAAGCCCTCCTCTCTGGATACTTACTCCTTAGAAATTTTTAGTATTATTTCTTACTTAGGTATAACTTAAGTGCACAAATTTAAAGTATATAGCTCAAAGAATTTTATATCTGTAAGCATCCAATTAACCATTACCCAGATCAAAGATACAGAACATTTCTATCACTGTAAAATAATTTGTCATATTCCTTCCCAGTCAGTACTCTCCTTTCGATAACAAGTATCACTATTGTGATTTCTATTACCATAGTTTCACATTCCTTATATTCATTTAAAAAAATGAACTTAAATAGTGTCTACTCTTTTATGTCAGGCTTTTTACTCAACGATATATTTTGGAGATCACCCAAGGTACATTTATTAGTAGTTGAGGTCTTTTTTTATTGCTGTGTAGTATCCCTTTTTACAAAAGTACCAGTTTATAGACATTTGGGTTATTTCCAGTGCTTAGCTATTATGAGTAAAATTGCTGTGAACATACATGTTTTTGGTGAATATATAAACTCATTTCTCTCAAGTGTACATCAAGGAGTAGAACTGCTGGGTCATAGGGTAGGTAGGTATATGTTCATCTGTAGCAGATACTGCCAGTTTTCCAAAGTGATTGAATCAGTTTACACTTTAATCAACAATGATTAAGAGTTATCTACTTCCTTGCAAAATCTTGTGATTGTCAGTGTTTTTAATTTTAACCATTCTAGTGGGTATACAGTCATGCTCATTAATTTTAACTGGCATTTCCCCAATGAGTGATTATGACACTCTTTCATATGCCTAATGGCAATCTGGATACCCTCTTTTGTGAAGTGTGTGTTCAAATCTTTTGCCCATTTTTAAACTGGATTCTTTTACTCTACATAAATATTTGATATATCCTGAATATGTGTCAGATATGTGTTAAAATATTTTCTCCCAGTCTGTGGTGTACCTATTTAATTTTTTACTGATGTCTTTTGATGAAAAGCCGTTCCTAATTTCAATGAAGTCCAATTTTTTGATTTTTTTTTATGATTAGTACTTTTTGGACAACTATCTTTTTTCTTGCAAGAAATCTCTAAATGTCACTCTTTTTCTAAAAGAAAAAGTTAAAAAATATCACCTTTACCTAGTTCTAAGTTATATTGGGGGTGGTTCACAATAAGACCAGGTGCAACAAAAACCACAAACCAACTGAAATAAAGGTCAAAAAAAAAAAAAAAAAAAAGATGGGAAGGGAAGATGAAGTTGTAATGAGAAGAACTGTTAGCAACGACAAAGACCTAAGCTAAAGGAAGACACTGAAATTTAATTGTGAGCTTCTTGGCAAAATAGTTTTGTTTTTTTAAAAATTTCTTCAAGTCATAAAAAAACAAAGGATAACTCAAACCTGGAAAGTTTCTTGATGAGACCAGTGTGAAATTTACCACACTCTAAATTTAAATCTGATTCAGAAGAAATTGGCAATGAAGCACATTCATGTGGATGAGGCCAATGTGAGATTTACAACACTCCAAACAATGAAATTAAACCATGGAGATATTCAGAAGAAACTGGCAATGAGACTGGAAAGCAAAGAGATTTAGTTTTATATCATTTCTAAATCTGTTGTTCATTTGAGCCACACTTTCCCCTCCTTAAGAGAATAACAATAACCAATAATGGCAATAAAGAAATCAAACTAGCAACTGTCCCTTTTCAATCTAATTCTCATTCACGAAAATATTAAGGTTTAATACAGGATAAGCCTACTCAACAGCAACTGATAATTCTCAGGCCAAAACAAACAAACCAAACAAACAAAAAACCCACTAATGCAAGTGGTTAACATCAGTTTTGGGCGGGGGGAGTACTAAAATTCTCAAAAAAAGACATCCTAGGCTCAAGACTAGTTTTTCAAAGATCGGGAAATTTATTTTTTTTCTGTTCCAAATCTTTCTATTTTGCCCTGCAATCTATCTAAATCTAAAATCTAAACAAGTGATATGTATCTATATTATGACAATATTTTAAGGAAAGCTTTTTCACAAATACTAAAGCACCTCATCATAACCATTACTTCTACTTCACAACATCATAAGAAACTATTATTACAGCCATTTGACAGCGAGGGAATCTGTGACATATAAAAGTGAAGTAACCTGCCCAAACTCTGAGTCACTGGCAAACAGAAACACATGTTGTACTCAACTCCATGTTTTCTGGCAACTATTTCCTTTCATCCTGTCACTAGCAAAACAAGCTTGTAGGTAAACATAACTACTATTTTTTTTTTTAATCCTCGAGTAGGAAGTTTAAGTGAAACAAAGACCCTACAACAGAGCTAGTTCCAAGAATGAACACGTTTACAGTTAACCCCTTAAGTACTCCTCCCTTACCCCAATTTCTTTAGCTATAGTATTTCCTTCCCGCTGTGATGCCCATAGATTGTTGTAGTTATTTCTCCCCAATGAAAGGAAACAATTCCACCCTGTCTTCCAGTCCAGAATCACTCTGAAATGGGTTAGTTATTTCCAAAGTCCTGCTTTTCTGATGACAGCAGCTTCCCGGGCCTTCCCCTTAGTCTGCACAGGCTCTGGAAGCAGCTGCCACTGTTCTCTAAACACCAACCGTGGCCCCTGGTTCCCAGTCCCCGGCCCGGGCGTCCGCGCTCTCCTCCCCACCGCCCTCCCCCCCACAGCGTCGGCAACTCGTGCTCACCTCGGCCCCTGACAGGAAGGGGTGCGAGGGCCCTGTGATCGTCAGGTAATTGTCATTTCCTCCGGGAAACTGGAAACCAAAAGAAAGCCGCGGGGATAAGTTAGGGGGAGTAGGGAGTTAGCAAGGAGCGACGGATTCTGTCCCCGACATTCTGACAACACTCCCAAACCCCGCTCTCTTCTCCCCTCCCCTCAGCCGCCTCTCCGCCCGGCTTCCCGTCTCTGCTTCCACTCGGTAGGCCGCGCTCTCTCGCCAGCCTTCTTAACGCTCAGGTTCCTACCTCCATCTTCACACAACGGCTACCACCGTCTCAGTTCCCTCATCGCTCCCACCGCCCCCACCGGACTCGAACTGCCGTCACTTCCGCAAGGACGCGCGTCGCTCTCCGCTGATTGGAAGGAGAGCCGCGGGGCTGTTGCCGGGAAGGCCGAGCGGACGGAAAGTGTAGCTACCGCCCCCTGGAGCTTGGTGGGATAATGGCAAATAGAAGTGTTGGAGACGTCCAGGGAGGTGCTGTGCGAGTATTGCAGTCGCTCCGACCGAGAGGGGAGTTCAGGGGAGAGCAATAGAGACATGATCTGGGCTAGAGGGGCCAGAGATCGGTAGATTGCGCGGCTAGAGAGGCCGGAGGTAAGTGGCTGTAAGAAGTCGGGCGGACCCGGAATCCAGAGGAAACGGGACCATGACTTATGCTTATCTCTTCAAGTACATCATCATCGGGGACACAGGTAACCTGCGGGCGACTGCCCTCACGGCTGGGGCGGGGATCCGAAGTTCACAAATCGGGGAGTGGGGCGGGGCTCATTTAGTGGGCTGGGCGATTAAGTGAAGAGCGGGCGGGGGCGGGGCGGCCGGGGGCGGGGCTCGGGGCTCCCCTTCCCCAGCCCCGGACTCCCGGACTAGAGATTGTTCTTGGGCCGCGTGACTCTTAGAACGTGCGTCTTCCTCTTTTAGGTGTGGGGAAGTCATGTCTCCTCCTGCAGTTTACAGACAAGCGGTTCCAGCCTGTCCACGACCTCACAATAGGTAAGTCCATCTACCTGTCCCAGAAGAGAGAATGAAACCTGACTAGCTGAAGTGGAAAGTTAGCAGGCTTCGGTATTGGAAGTAAAAAGTTCCCTTTTCCTATTTTTAAGCTAGTCCAAAGTTACGTTAAATAAAGAGTGACGAACTAAATGGTGATAAATGGGGAGTGGTGTAAAGGGGAGTAAATCATTTAAAGGTAAGTTCAGAGATGGGCGTGAGGTATGGATTCATTGTCGTGGGTTTTTTTTTTTTTCCTCCTTAAATATAATTTGTGTGTTTATGGAAAACTCCACGAAAGCTTAATTATTTATTCAAAAACTCACCTTGTTTTGCGGTTAGTGCAAACCTCACGTATGTTTTTCAGAGTGATCACCAACATGCAGATTTTTGTGTGTGTTGAAGAGGAAAAAGTAAATTTAAAGAGCCCTGCCAGACTTAGAGTTGGAAGGTAGATGAAACAAATGACTTTTAAAGAAAAGAGTGTAGTAGAATTTCAAAATCACATTCATGACCATGGAAGGCGTAAACATTTACTGCACATTTGTGTTGAGGCAGGGCCTGCTAGGACTTTAGCAACCCCTTCCTTCTAATCTCCATAACCCTACTCCAAATGAATAATGTATATGGAACCAGCTTTCCAGCCATGGAAATGCAGTTTCTGGGTAAAATCCCTAACTCCCATTCATATCATCCCAAATCCCACTTTATTGAAATCTGAAGCTACTTCTCCCAAACACCTTATTCAGAGCCAAATAGCTAATGGGGTTAATTAAAAAGGAGTTAGAGAATAACATCTACAGGTAAATCTTTGTAAGTTAATATGAAGTAACCACAGTGTAATAGGTGCTAATGATACATAGTACTTTACCAGGCAAACATTGTGCCTGTCCATAAGTAGCTTACAGTCTTCCAATGTAGGAGGTGGGGCTGGGGCAATACTGATAAGTAAATTCCTATGGTAAAAGGGGAGGAGAGACTGCAACCTCTATCTGGAAAGGCTGAAAATTGAATGAACAGGAGTTACCCAGGCACAGGGGTGGCAGAGATGGAAAAGTGCTCAGGGCAAGAGAGAATAATATTTGCAAATGCTCAGGAATGACAGATCAGGCTACCTTTGGAAAACAAAATAATTTAATATGGCTGGAGCATGAAATTTCAAGTGGAGAGTGGCAAAAAATAAAGCTAAGAATAAATTAAGGACCAAGTTATGAAACAGCTGAAGGTAATGAGCAAATGACAAATTTTAAACTGGAGAGATGAGTGATCAGGTTTTTGCCAGAGTCCTGTATAGGCTGTGTTTCTTTCTGAATTCAGAGTAATGTACCAAGATAAGATAGTTGGATAGAAAATATGTGCAAAATATAAGGATCTCTGAATGCATAACTGGGGGAAGTTGCATAAAAGACAATTTTATTTCTTAATTCGCCATTGAAATTCCATTTCTATTGTCCAGAAAGGAAAAAAAAAATCTAGTGACTTTTTTTCAATAGCTATCACTGTTCTTGATGAAATAGTCTAGAATAGTAAGAAATATTTTTTATATCTTAATAACTGCAGCATCTTAGAGTTGAGAGAGATAGTCCAGATAATGTGTGGGACCACTGAATAGGCACCTATCAGCCCTTTAGCAGAAGCTACATTAGTGCTCTTTCTTATTTGGAAATCAGAATTCCTCTACTAAGGTACTATATAAACATAGAACATCGGACAAATTGTCTGACTTAGGATGAAGTATTTTCAGTTTGAGCGACCTTCAGTTTTAAATTTTGTCCTGACATTACTTGAAAGAAGATGAATGCCAGGTAAACCAAAACCTTTATTCAGACTATCAGTTTCCATACTCTATGAGGAAGGCTATTTTCTGGTGAACTGTGGGACTCAGTAGAGATCTGCAATGTATCATTCTTGAGAAGCTATTTCTTAGGTAGGCTCTTTTCTCAAACAAAAAAATTACGGAATTGCAAAAAACAAATATTGGACTAGAGCATGACCTTGAGAAAATGTTAGGAAATATTTCAAAATTTTTAGATCTTTTAAGAAGTTACAAAATTAGGGGCGCCTGGGTGGCACAGCGTTTGAGCGTCTGCCTTCGGCTCAGGGCGTGATCCCAGCGTTATGGGATCGAGCCCCACATCAGGCTCTTCCGCTATGAGCCTGCTTCTTCCTCTCCCACTCCCCCTGCTTGTGTTCCCTCTCTTGCTGGCTGTCTCTATCTCTGTCGAATAAATAAATAAAATCTTAAACAAAAAAAAAAGTTACAAAATTAAACATTAATTACCTAATGAAATTTAAGCATTAACATTACTAAAAATTTATTTACCTTTTCTACTTTTTTAAAATTTTTTTAAAGATTTTATTTGTTTATTTGACAGAGAGAGAGGCAGCCAGCAAGAGAAGGAACACAAGCAGGGGGAGTGGGAGAGGAAGAAGCAGGCTCCTAGCAGAGGAGCCCGATGTGGGACTCGATCCCGGAACGCCGGGATCACGCCCTGAGCTGAAGGCAGATGCTTAAGGACTGCGCTACCCAGGCGCCCCTACCTTTTCTACTTCTTAATTAGTTTCATCTCCATAATCTGCTTTTTGGTTACATTCCTGAGGTCATTATCACCTAGATTACAATTCTTACTGCTAGGACGAAAATGAAAATTTAAGAAACACAAAATTAATTGTAGTGAATAGCAGCAATGGGCTTAGTGGTACTGAGTGCAGACAGAGGAGTCAGTTGGCACATTGGGGAAAAACATGAACCTCTCAACATGGGTGATGTTCGTGAGAATCACATCCTTTCTTTTGCTCTTCCTTGACAGGTGTGGAGTTTGGGGCCCGTATGGTCAACATTGACGGAAAACAAATCAAACTGCAAATCTGGGATACGGTGAGAGAGAACAGGATAACTTAGTCCCTGACCAAGATCCAAACAGAACAGTAAAGGCTGTTGTGGGGGCAAGGGGCTATGAGGGTGGGGCTGACGGTGGAGATGAGAGTAAGGGAAGAATTTTCACTTTCATCTGTTACAGTTAAAATTCTGAATACCGTATCTTTGTAGTTTTTATTTATTTATTTTTTAAGATTTTATTTATTTGAGAGCACTAGAGGGGGGGAGGGTCAGAGAGAGAAGCAGATTCCCTGCTGAGCAGGGGGCCCAATGCGGGACTCTATCCTGGGACTCCAGGATCATGACCTGAGCTGAAGGCAGTCATTTAACCAACTGAATTACCCAGGCGCCCTGTATTTTTATTTTAAATTACCCAAGTAATATATGAGTTTGTCCTAGTAAAAATAAAAGCAAACAGTATTAAGTATATAGAGTAAAATGTGAATGTCCCCTTTCACATACATAAACTTCTTCTTCCTTCCATTCCTGGTTTCTGCCTAACCGGTGTGAATGTTTCAGTGCTTACACTTTCAGACTTTTTCTTTGTGTTCAGATACATACACATGTACAAATAGATGGTAATGGTTTTGTTCTTGTTAGTTTTACATGCAAAGAATCATGGTAGAGTAGACCTAACTATGTGAATTAAGTTTTTTCTTTAATAATTTCTGTTTTGGATACTTCCATGTTGATACATATATCTCTACCTCATTCCTGTTAACCACTATATAGACTCATAAAAAGTCTGTATCGTCATTTATTTAACTATTCTCCCAATGATGGAAATTCGGGTTTCCAGTTTTCACCTTTGCAAATTTTCATTGAATGTCCTTGGTTACCGCATCTTTATGCAAATGTTTGAGAATTTCTGTGGAATGCCTGCCCAGAAATGGAAATTCTGGGTCAAAGGTTATGCATATTTTAAAATTTGACAAATGTAGTCCTTCCAAAATTTAGCTTGACTTAGTATAATTTTGTTTTATCCAGATAAATTGCTTTTATGTGTATTATCTCATTTGATTTGTATCTTTCTTTTCTCTAAGGAAAACAATACCCTGTCTTTATTTGAAGTTAAAGGAAGGAAGCGCAGAGTTCTTAATATTCAGCTAAAATCTGTTTTTCTTTACTTATTATTTGATTCTTTTTTTTTTTCAAAACTCAGAGCTGAAGCCCTCATAACTGTAAGCAGTACACAGTGATATTTCCTTTTTTTCCTCCCTTCCCCCTCCTCCCATCCTCCCATCCTCTGTCTCCCTACACATGCAGGTATCTGTCTTAGTCTTAAAAGTACAGTTGATCCTTGAACAATATGTGTTTGAATTGCACAGGTCCGCCCGTGTGAATTTTTTTCAATAAATGTACTACAGTACTGTAATGTATTTTCTTAACGTTTTTATTCTCTAGCATATTTTACTGTAAAAATACAGTATTTAAGGAAATAATATACAAAACTTACTGACGAACATGGTATGTTATGGGTAAGGCTTCTGGTCAACAGTAGGTTATTAGTAGTTAAGGTTTGAAGGAGTCGAAGTTATACAAGGAATTTCGACTTTATGGCAGCCAGACTCCCTAACTCCCCTCTTGTTCCGGAGTCAACTGTAAGTTAACTTGCTGCTCTAAGCCCTTTTTGCAGAGTCTTTTTCTGGTGGCCTCTAAGGTTGTTAACATTTTTGGGTGCACTGATTCATTAAGTGCTTTTAGCTAGGATCATATTCTCTTGTACATTATGTGGTTGTATTTGCAATTATTTTAATAACCTTTTGCCCTTCTGATTAGACTTTACATCCTTAATAGTGGAAGCACTAACCACATACCTCTAAATCTTCCAAACTTGTTCTGTTGACTAGTTTTGTCTCTAGCCTTTTCCTCCCAACTAAGCCCAATAGGTATTATTCTATGTCTGTTGCCAAGGTTAAGTTCATATATTTCTTAGACAGCTGTCACTCGTTCCCTTCTCCTTTTATTGTTTAGGCCCAAGGGTTCTTTGTCACTGTTAACCCAGGTATGTATATTGCAACTCTACTTTTATTATCTCCTGGTTTTTATATTTCCCACATAGATAGATTTGTCTCCCTAAAGAGGCCACAGGACAAATTCTGAGCAGATGACAGAGTGAGGCCTATAGATGTCAAGACTGGTAGTATCTAGTTCTGCCTTTTTAACTTAAACCGCTACCATTTCTAAAAATGGGTGTTTTCATGCCAGGAGACCCAATTGCTGCCAGTTAGTTGTATGGCCACAGTTATGAGAGTGTCTGAGCATTGGTTTTCTGGCTTCCGTGTTTTTTTTCCTTACATGGTAACATGAGACAGTGGATCATAAAATAAGAAAGTTGAGAGCCACTGCTCTTTTGACAAGATCCTGAAGGACCATATGGCCTGATAGGCACTTGTGATGCAACTGGCCTAGTTCTTTTCTGTTCCCTTTTAATAATTGTTTTGCAATTATACTAATCTCTGTTGAATCATAAAAAGATACGAGGTTTCAGAATATTAAGTTTTCTATTTGAAAAAAAAATTTTTTTAAAGATTTTATTTATTTATTCGACAGAGATAGAGACAGCCAGAGAGAGAGGGAACACAAGCAGGGGGAGTGGGAGTGGAAGAAGCAGGCTCATAGCAGAGGAGCCTGATGTGGGGCTCGATCCCATAACGCAGGGATCACGCCCTGAGCCAAAGGCAGACGCTTAACCGCTGTGCCACCCAGGCGCCCCTGTATTTGAAATTTTTAAGCGATTCCGGCCTATAATGTAGTGTGTTTCTTGTCTGCCACTCTCTGGGCAAGCCTGATCATTTTTTCCTTGTCAGCTCTGATCTACTCATTGCTTACCCACCTTGGCTTCCCATTTTGTTGACCCCATTCTCTCACATACTCCCAAAGTCATCCTACGTGAAAATATTTAGGGATTACCATGAAGGAAATTTTTAAAGAGATCAAGTTACCCAAAGTTTTTTGTTGTCACTGGTTCTGGTTATTGATAAGGATTTAGAGAGCCATATTACTTTTTGGGTTTTTTTTCTTTTTAGTAGGCTCCATGCCCAATGTTGGGCTTGAACTCACAACCCTGAGGTCAAGAGTCGCAAGTTCCACCCAATAAGCCAGCTAGATGCCCCTAGACAGCCACATTATTATCTCTTTTCATTCTGTACATGTAATTGCCCAAATAACCCATGCTAAATGAATAGGCATTATACTGTAGTTAGTATAAAATACTGGTCAATCCCAAATTCCTTTGTATTTTACTTTAGAATGCATTTTGAGTCTTAGAAAATGAGCCTTTCTGGCTTTGTAGGAATTGATACTTCAGACTACAGTTGACCCTTAAACAATGTGGGGATTAGGGGTATCAACCTCTGTACGGTCAAAAGTCTGCATATGATTTTTGACTCCCCAAAAGATTAACTACTTTTTTTTTTTTTTTTACTTAATTTATTTATTTTAAGTAATCTCTACACCCAACGTGGGGCTTGGGCTTGAACTCATGACCCTGAGATCAAGGGTCACATGCACTTCTAACTAAGCTAGCCAGGCACCCCCAAAAACTTAACTACTAATAACCTACTGTTGACCAGAAGGCTTACTCATAACATAAGAAATGGATTAATACATATTTTGTATGTTATAGGTATATATATGTTATGTATATTTTATGTATATATTAAGGTAAGCTAGAGAAAAGAAAATGTTATTAAGAAAACCACAATAGAGGGGTCCCTGAGTGGCTCAGTTGGTTAAGTGTCTGCCTTTGGCTTAGGTCATGATCCTGGAGTTCCAGGATCGAGTCCCACATCAGGCTACCTGCTCAGCTGGGAGTCTGCTGCTCCTCTGACCCTCCCCCCTCTAGTGGTCTCTCTCTCTCTCTCTCTCTCTCTGTCAAATAAATGAATGAAAATCTTCAAAAGAAAAAAAAAACATAAGGGAGAGGGGTGCCTGGGTGGCTCAGTCAGTTAAGCATCTGACTCTTGATCTCAGCTCAGGTCTTGATCTCAGGGTTGTGAGTTCAAACCCTGCATTGGGGCTTAAAAAAAAAATTTTTTTTTTTTTTTAAATAAAGCCATAATGGAGAGAAAATGCATTTCTAGTCCTGTGCTGTAAAAAAAATCTGTAAGTGGACCTGAGCTGTTCAAACCCATGTTGTGTGAGGGTTGATTGTATATATCTTGAAACCATAAACACGATTCTTCCACTTGGGAGAAATTCAAAAGGTATTAATTCTCTTTATCATACCTCTATCTTAATTCTTTGCTGCTTCAGATTTGTTTAATGGGGTTGGACAAAGATACCTCAAACCAACGCAGATTGAACCACTCACTCTTCCTAGGCTATTGCTTCAACAAAGGTTCATGAACTGGACTGAGATGAAGAAGTAAAGGGATTTTTTTTTATTTGTTTGTTTTTGTTTTTTAATTAAAAAAATACATTTTATTTATTTATTTTGAGAGAGAAAATGAGTGGGGGTGGAGCAGAGGGAGAGGAAGAAGCAGACTACCCACCAAGCAGGGAGCCCAAGGTGGGGCTTGTTCCCAGGACTCTGGGATCATGACCTGAGCCTATGGCAGATGCTTAACTGACTGAGCCACCCAGGCGTCCCAAGGATTTTTTTTAATATTGATTTATTCATCTTAGAGAAAGGAAGCATATGTATGCAAGTAGGGGGAGGGGGCAGAGGGAGAGGGAGAAGGAGACAAGCAGATGCCCCACTCAGTGGGGAGCCCAACATGGGCTTGCCCCTTGACCCTGAGATCATGACCCGAGCTGAAATCAAGAGTTGGACACTTGGTGCACCTGGGTGGCTCAGTCGGTTAAGCATCTGCCTTCCCTCAGGTCCTGATCAGAGGGTCCTGGGATTGAGCCTCACATCGGGCTCATTGCTCGGTAGAGAGCCTGCTTCTCCCTTTCCCTCTGCCTACTGCCCTCCCTGCTTGTGCTTTCTCTCTCTCTGTCAGATAAATAAATAAAATATTTTTTAAAAAATGGTGCACTCAACCAACTGAGCCACCACCCAGGCACCCAAGGGATTTGGTTTTAAAAGGCATTTTCTGATGAGCCTCTGGTAGTATTTTTAGCTGCTAAAGTTAAATGCTGCCATGTGCTTCAACCATCACATAGGCCTACCTCAAGATTTCCCTTTAGTTCCTACAAGGCCACAGGGAGAGAGGGGCCTTTCAACAGTAGCATAAGAGGAGAAAAAGTAAGGTAAAAGCAAAATGGGAATCAAATCATTTAAGACCTAAAACTGTTAGGGACTAAATAAAACGTTAAGTGAACTCTTAGAGGGGAAAAGTATGTTTTAAATCTTAAAGTATCATTAATATTACCAACAAAGTTCTTTTTTTTTTTTTCAAGATTTTATTTATTTATTTGAGAGAGAGAGACAATGAGAGAGGAAACACAAGCAGGGGGAGTGGGAAAGGGAGAAGCAGGCATCCCGCTGAGCAGGGAGCCTGATGCGGGGCTGGATCCCAGGACCATGGGATCATGACCTGAGCCAAAGGCAGATGCTTAACAACTGAGCCACCCAGGGGCCCCTACCAACAAAGTTCTTTAGAATTATTTGTGATTTTGATGTTCTAAGAGGTACACAACACACTAAAACATTTGTGTGACTCTTGTAGAAAGAGAGTCTCATGTTGTTAGGATTAATGTACTGGAATTCTCTTCTCACCTTCAAACCCAGGTTTAGATTATGTGATGTAGTGGCCAATAGAACAAACCTTTGTGCCAGGTTGCACTAAGATCCTAAGTTTAATTATGGATTCAGCACTTATAGATTTTATAATTTTTGGCCAGTTACCCCTTTGAGCTTCAGTTTTCCCATTTGTATTATTATTAGTATTCACTGTTACTGTTATTTTACTATGAGAAAGCCATTCTCCCCCCATCTTTAAAATATGAATAGTAGTTTTCCTTCCTAACCTTTATGTAGGGATATGAGGATAAATGATTTCAAGAATGTGAAAACTTTTTTTCCTTTCTTTTTCTTTTTTTAATTTTAAGATTTATTTATTTGTGGGGCTTGTACTGAGGACCCCGAGATCAAGAGTCGGATACTCCACCTACTGAGTCAGTTCAAGAATGTGAAAACTTCTCTAATGGGACAGATTCAGTGCCTAGAATATTATTAGTAATAATATACTATTATTATTTAAAAGATGTTTTTGCTTCTTGTAAGGAGGGAAAAAAACGACAACTATTCCATTAAGAAAGCAAAAGTACCCAGTATGTGGGGGCATTAATAAATAGATAGCTCAGTTATAAATATCTTGGCCCCATTTGGAAATGAGATTAGAGTGTGAATATTGTGGTTTTGTTTTTTTTTTTTTTTTTTTTTTTTAAGGAAGAGTCTGTGCTGGGCCCTGTTCCTTATTTTTATTTGCTATACAAGATCTCTTGGTAGTCCTGCCTTTAGTAGTGGAGCACTAAATGTCAGTTAGCATATGCCCAATTTAAGTCCTTTGTATCTCACTGCTTTTCTGCATTGACCCATTGGAATGAAACTGCCATTAGCCAGGGTATTAACATTCTAAGATAAGTTTCCTTTTTACAGATAAAAGAATTCAAACAGGTTAATGTGATGTGTTCGGCATCATGTGGGGATTGAAAATGCTCTTGAGTTTCTAGTCCTATTTCAAGTTGTTCTTTCCTAGGGGATATTGGAAAATGTATGAGAATGTCTTCAATTGTCGCACTGACAGTGGAGTGCTACTGGCATTTAGTGACTGGGAGCCAAGTATGCTAAACACTCAGCAATTTGATGGACAGTCTCACAGGAACAATTGTCCCACTCCCAATGTCAACTGTGCTTCCATTTAAACATGTTAATTTCCCGCCTGGACATCTCTCTGGGTGGTCAGTTTTCTTTCTCTAATTCTCTTATTAGAAGTTCTTTTTTAAAGTTAAGTCCTTTTTGTTAGAGTGGCATGTGATCAAGTCCTTTTTCTGGAAATAACCTGGTTTTGTTGGGATTTTTTTGTTGCCATGTTGGTGGGAAAGGCTGGGCAAGAATCCTTCCGCTCTATCACCCGTTCCTACTACAGGGGAGCAGCTGGAGCACTGCTAGTGTATGACATCACAAGGTGAGTCAGATCAGGTGGGCAGGAGGGAGCCTTTTCCCCATGTCCTTTAAATCTTTTTCTTTTCTGTCTTCTGGTTCTGGTAAGAATGCTAAAGAGGAAAGGCTTCTCTAATATTTTGTTCTACACATGTAGCTTTCCCCCTTTTCCCATGCATTTGGAATTACTTCGGCATTTTGAAACGGATCTCTGACCCACTTTCTAAACTTTTCTGCTGTAGGCGTGAAACCTTCAACCACCTGACCTCTTGGTTAGAGGATGCCCGGCAACACTCCAGCTCCAACATGGTTATCATGCTGATTGGGAATAAGAGGTAAAATTTTATTTGTAGGAATAATAAGGACCAGAAGTCATGTACATGCTCTATGGACATTGACTTACTTGGTCCCTAAACTTTTTTAGTTTATGGTGCTCTTCGTAAAAAATAAAAATAAAAAAATAATTGTGGTAAAATATGCATAATGTAGAATTTACCATTTTAACCATTTTTTAAAAATTTTATTTACTTAGAGAAAACACATGCACCAGGCTGGGGGGCAGGAGGAGAGAGAGAAACAGAGCACAAGCAAGAGGAGCGGCAGGCAGAAGGAGAAGGACAAGCAGACTCCTCACTGAGCAGGAAGCCCACGTGGGGCTGGATCCCAGGACCCGAAGTCAGACTCTTAACACACTGAACCACCCAGGCACCCCAAAGAAACTTTTAATTGCTTTAGATTTACATTTTAAAAACTCTTGAATTTACTGAGGGAATATATTTAAAAAAACAAATTCAAAGTGTTAAGGCATAAACTTTGTAATTTACAGGTCTACTCCTCTGCCCCCAGTGCCAATTCTGCCTGAGAGGGCAGCTCACTCTATACCAACCTACAACTAAAGAATGAAATAAAATAGGTAAACACTAAATATTGTACCAATTGTTACAAGAAGCCTTAAAAAAAATTTAGGGTCTGGGGCGCCTGGGTGACTCAGTCGTTTAAGTGTCTGCCTTTGGCTCAGGTCATGATCTCAGGATCCTGGGATCCAGCCCTTTATCAGGCTCCCTGCTCAGCGGGGAGCCTGCTTCTCCTCCCTCTGCCTCTTCCCCCCCGCTTGTGCTCTCTGGCTCTATCTCTCTGTCAAATAAATAAATAGAATCTTAAAAAAAATTAAAAATAATTTAGGATGGAAAATTTATCTGTTAATATCTTACACAGTTTCACTCCTTCCTTCTAGAGTAAAGAGTGAATTGAAGGCTGAGCTCTAAAAAAGGTGCTCATCTGTCCCTCTCCCCACAATTCCTCCCTCCAGAAATGTGTGGAACTAATGGTTTCCTGTTGCAGGTTTCCTGCAGCAGCCACATAACAGGGCTCCATGGACCATCCCCATGCCCCGGAAAACAGAGGGGATTCCCAGCCTTTGTCCTCCATGGTGCTGAGTATCACCAGTAGTAGAGGGTGAGAATCTTAAGCAGACTCCACACCCAGTGCGGAGCCCGACGTGGGGCTTGATCTCACGACCCTGAAATCATGACCTGAGCCAAAATCAAGAGTTGAATGCTTGACTGGCTGAACCACCCAGGCTTCCCGATTTTGTACTTGCTTTTTATCACAGCAGTTGCCAAAAACTCAGGTTACACATAACATATGCAAATATTGAATATTTTGAATATATTGAATATTTTGATCTGACAGTGACCTTGTGAACTGTCTTAAGCTTATGATTCATGTGGTGTTCTGATGTTGAGTGTTAACAGTGTTTCTCTCGGAAATTTATCCTGTGGCAAAAAAAAAAAAAAAGGCATCCTGTGGCACCCTTGTGGGTTTGTAGCAGTGCCTAGAGTGCACCATTTGAGAACTGTGGGCACAAATTTATTGTACTCATTTGTTCGAACTGTTTTAAATGTCTATCTGCCAGACCCTGAGTGTACAAGGTGAGAAAAAGAGTCATGCCCCTGCTTCTTTGGAGCTTATAGTTTATTGGAGATATAAATATTAAATATAAAAGGGTATATATCTAATTACAAATTGTGAAAAATGCAGTGAAGGAAAGAAAGGGTGCTATAAAAGAGAGTAACGGTACCTATTTTTAATTGAGGGTGATAGTTACTCTGGAATTTGAAGGATAGGTAAGAGTTCAGTGGGCACAGTTTAAAAAAAAGTATCTGATGGGGAACAAATGGAAAGTCTTGAACTGGGAAGAACCTTGGCAAGGTCATGGTATTGAAAGAAATCAGTATGGTTGGGCTGAGTCAAGGGGGAATGGTACCAGATGAGGTTGGGAAGGTAGGCAGGGGCCAGAAATTGTAGCACTTTCAGGCCTTAGGAAGAGATGTGGATTTTATTCTAAATACAGTAGGAAGCTTTTAAATAAGAGTTTTAAGCAGAGATGTGGCTTGCTTAGATTTTAAAAGATCACTGTGGAGGGGAGCAGGGGTTGAAGTGGGCTGTTCATTTCAGTAGTCTGAATGGTGGTGTGGGCTCGGGTGATGACACCAGAGAGAGGGGAAAATGATGGTGGTAAGGTGCATTTTGGAAATACCTCGCTTTGGGATGAACTGAGTATTTGGAGTGAAGAAGGAAAAGCTGTTAAAATAACGACGTCCTAAAAAAAAAATGATGTCCTGGATCTAGCTTCAGTCCTCTTTGGCGATGCGGAAGCCTGGGGCAGAAACAGTTTTGCGGGAAAAGATCAAGTTCTATTTTGATGTATGTGTGAGGTGCCTTTTACACGTCAGACTGGAAATGAACAGACGAAGGGACAAGAGATCTGGAGCTTAAAGGAGCAGCTGGGCTAGAGGTAGACATTTAGATGGGTAGTCTTCCCTGGTTTTCACCCAGCTGGTAAATGATAAATACACATTTTCTAGATTTGTTCTTTTTCAGTGGGCTAACTCTTTGATTTCATTTCGTGGTTGGAAAACTGGAAATCTCTGAAATGCACATTTGCAGTTAGAAAAATGAAAACCAGTCCATCCTTACCTTTGTCTGCAGCCTTTTATCCTGTCTTGTCATAAAGTCTTTCCATGCCACCTGATTCTCTTTCTCAGTCTGTAGCTCTTTTTTCCCCTCTTATCACCTAACTTTATACATATCATTTTCGTCTTGAGTCTTTTATTTCCCTGGTGGCAAGCTGCTATCATGTTAATGAGTTTAGGCAGCTGTGTTCTCCTTATTCCTGGCACTCTCTATTCTTACAGGTTGTTTCAGTAAAAGAGGAGGACACTTACCACTGTGGGATGGGGCATCTCTGACTTTTCTGCCTTCTAACACATGGAATTTCCCTTTCATCTTCTTTCCTTAACTCTCACTTGGATCTCATTCCAAAAAGAAGCATGGGGCACAGTGAGACTTGAGTAACTATGGGGCTTGCCTAACTCTTTATAAACCTTTTTCTCTATAAGACAGTAAGGTATTGGGGCACCTGGGTGGCTCAGTCAGTTAAGCGTCTGCCTTCAGCTCAGGTCATGATCCCAGGGTCCTGGGATCGAGCCCCACATTGGGCTCCCTGATCTGCAGGGAGCCTGTTTCTCCCTCTCCCTTGCCTGCCACTCCCCCTGCTTGTTCTCTCTCTCTCTCCCTCTCCCTCTCTCTGGGTCAAATAAATAAATAAATAAAATCTTAAAAAAAAAAAAAGTAAAGTAGTATCCTCAACCACGCAGCACCTGTCGTGAATTTGAAGAACCATTTTCCAAGAAGCTACAGAAATCAGTAACCCTGTACAAGAGAATGTCGTGCAGGGTCTGCATTCTTTATGTATTAACTAGTGGTTGAAACAGCCATGGGATTCTTTTAGAATAAGAGTTTCTTCTTTCACTTGGATCTTTTTTTAGTTTTCTCCCCAATTAATCTCTTGCAGTGACTTAGAGTCCCGTAGGGACGTGAAGAGAGAAGAAGGAGAGGCCTTTGCCCGGGAGCATGGACTTATCTTCATGGAAACTTCAGCCAAAACAGCCTGCAATGTTGAAGAGGTACCACTTGGGAAAAAGTAGGGAGAGCTTCTGAGAGATGATACCATATCTTTATTCTTTTTCTTTTTTTTGTTGATCTTTATTCTTTTATTCAGAATTTTCTTCTGTAAGACCAAAGGTAAGGAAAGGATGTCTTGTGGTCACATTGACCGTATGTCTCCCTTTAAGGGAATTGTCTTTTTTTTTTTTTTTTTTTTTGTCCTTGATTCCTACATTGGAGTTTTACTTTTACCTTGTGTGACATGAATTGGTAAGTGTGGATTAGACATCAGTGTTACTTGTAAATATTTTGGTTGGGGGGTCTCATAGGTTCTACTGTAGTCGTTCTGAAGTCTGCTACTGACTATATCATGAGTAATTAATTGAGAACAGAACATGGTGGTTTTATTTGGAAAAGGTGCCACTCTAGGAACGTGTTGGGTCAGTATCAAAATACCATGTAATCCCCCCCCTTTTTTTTTTTTTGAAACAGAGACTTTTGGGGGGACCTTCTGTATTTTTACTCTGGTCTCTTAATGGTTCCTAATTCACCTTAGATATCCAAGTAGGAATAATATTTGTAACACCTTTTTCTAATTTTTCTATCTAAACTTGAGCCTAATAATATGATTTATGTCTCCTTTAGGCCTTCATTAACACAGCCAAAGAAATATATAGGAAGATCCAGCAGGGTTTATTTGATGTCCACAATGAGGTGAGAAAGGGTGAGGGGGCTGACAGTTAACTTTGCTTTGTGTTAGAGAGGATAAGAAATCCTCTAGAATGTAAGCATTTCCTTTCTAACATCATGCTATTTGAAGCTATGCCAATTCATACTTGATTTTTTTATGTAGGGACACAGAAATCTGTCATCAGTTTCTGTTTTTTTCCTCAACTCTGGGGTCCAGAATGCTTAAAGAGATGATTAGTTGTTAATCTAAAATGTTTATACAGTATGGGAAGTTTTCTTTGCAACCTCAGTTTTTATTATCCCAGTGCTTAGGGGTGATGTAATTCCTAATTTCTCAACAGGGCCGTTTCTATAAAGCAGATTTTGTGGCAAAACAAAAAAGAATTATATGCTAACATCTACCCTCTTACCTCCTCCCGCTCTTACCTAATCTCATCCTGATTCTGCACATAGCTATGAAACCTAAATATAACAGTCACCTTAAAAATGGGCACAAAAGACAGGTGCCTGGGTGATTCAGTCAGTTAAACATCGGACTTTTGATTTCCACTCAGGTCAGCATCTCAGGGTTGTGAGATTGAGCCCTGCGTTGGGCTCCTCACTGGGCTTGGAGGCTGCTTAAAGATTCTCCCTCTCCCCCTTCCCCTCCTCCCGCTCTTAAAAAAAAGGGCACACGAGTCACTTGTATTCATCCATAATACTTATATCTGAGCTAGTCATCTCATCTTTATTGTTGAAGATTATTGTTCTGTAATAGTTTGGCTAGGGCACATGGTTACCTGCCAAAGCCATATCTGCTTCTAGAAAATGTAATTTCTGATTTCTCTTTTTATCCCTCTCTTTTATCCCAATTACTTTAGCACTGAGGTGGGAACTCTTGCCTCTTTTCTTTTACAGGCAAATGGCATCAAGATTGGTCCTCAGCAGTGTATTTCAACATCAGTAGGACCCAGCGCCTCCCAGCGGAGCTCTAGTGAAATAGGGTCCAACTCCGGCTGCTGCTGAATATCTGGCCTGGACTCTTTTTCCTTCCTGGAACAGCTTCAGATCAATAGGCTTAAAGAAAGAGGTCTTACTTGCTTTGGCTGAGAAAAGCCTCTTTTCAAGGTGTGATGTTTTGCCTTTCCTCTTAAAGACCAGGGAAGAATTTGGGCCCTTACTGACCTGTCCTCCTTCAGGGACGTGAGCTTTCCCTATAGATTAGGGCTCTTCTCATCCTCCTATTTTAATTTCTAAAATGTTAGGATCAAAGTTGATTGTCATGGTAGCTGAAAAATAAATCCTTTTGTAAGCATACACAATTGGCTTCCCACCAAGAATTAGTAACAAGGGTCTAGGACGTTTTTCTGGAGCACTTGATTTTACTGGGATCTGGCTGGCTGGCCTTTGGATGGTGGATCCTGTATCTAGGAATTTCATTGATTGTTTTCACTTGCCGCTTTGTAAGAGTTCTTGCAGAAGGCAGTCGCTTCTACTTGAACTGCTCAAGGATGCTGAATAATTCTCTACCATCCCATTGCTAGTTTCTTTGTCTCAGAGTAACTATAAAACTTCTGAGAGCAGTGGAGTTGCTCCTGGACCTGTGGCTACTTATCATCATTACCTAAAGAAAACCTCTTTCCCTGTTTGTTTTAGGGACCAGACCTAACACTGCAGTGTCTTTCACCAAGTTAACCCCCTACTGTTTCACACTTCTCAACGAGACCTATGTAGACTTTCTACTCTAATCAAGCTAATCTGCTTACTGGACATGACATATTTACTTGCACTTCTAGGCCTTTGCATATGCCCTACTCTCTGCTAACATTATACTCAGTCCCCAAACTTTTCCTTCAGAAAGCCTTCTTTGACCTAGGAACTTCTAAATAATTATTGACCCAGTATCCCTTAAGCTTTCATATGTTTATTCATATGTATATTTATTTATATTTATGTTACTTTGTAAATTTGTTTTGTGCGTGGACTCTGTCTCCCATATAGGCTGTAAGCTCCTTGAGAGCAGGAACTGTGTTATCCCTTTACTTTTGTAAGCCACTCCCTCCACTATTCCTTCACAGTGCCGAGTGCTACTCATTATGTGATCGTTGGACTTGGCTGACATACGTAAAGACTTGGAACAGGTTTCTTGTAGACTGCAGAGGAGACAAAAGGCCTTAGAGTCATCTCTTTGGAACTCAGTCTCTTCCATCTGCTTACACTGGATTCCATATTGCTCTCACCCCGCCCCTCTCTCCCTTCCTGGCTCTTTGCCTCTGTTCCATGCAGCATACAGTATACAGTAAGGCTGTCAGCTTCAAACAGTCAAATAAGTGGGTACCTCTCCAACCATTTTTCTGTTAAAGAGCATATACTACTATCCTAAGCAAATTCGCCTTTGCTTCACTCAGCAGGCAGCCTTCTGGGTCAGTTTTGTATCTTTTGCCTTGATGTCCTGTTCTCTTCCACAGCATTGAGGTCTCATGAATTTTTCTAATTTTTTTGTTGTTGATGAATTGTTTCATTATTAAATATATGCATGTATCCAAGCTGCTCATAGTTCATGTGTTCTTTCTTATTTTATCCCAACTATGTGTAGATACTTTCCTTCTAGGAAATTGTATCAAAAGTATTGGAAGAAGCCTCCTTGAGATACACTCATTTTTTTTTCAAGTTGTTATTTAAATTCCATTTAACATACAGTGTAGTATTAGTTTTAGGTGTACAATATAGCAGTTCGGCACTTCATACATCACCCGGTGCTCATCACAAGTGCAGATACATTCATTTTATACTAGATTTTGCCACCCTGTAGTAGTAATAATAGTTAATACTACCATACAGGAAGTTGGAGGACATTTGGGGTAGTGCTTTGATTATGCTTTTTTACCTCATTCCAAAAAGGATTTGAGGCTGTTGATTTGGGGTTAGCCTGTCCCCTCAACGCCTGAGACAAAACTAAATATAACTTTGTAGTTTCTGTACAGAAACTCACAACCCCCAAGGATTCTGTCATTGGTTTAAAATTATGGAAAGTGAGGGGTACCTGGCTGGATCAGTCAGAAGAGCATTGGACTTGATCTCGAGATTGTGAGTTCAATCTCCATGTTGGGTGTAGAGATTACTAAAAAAAATTAAACTTAAAAAAAGTCCCAAACACTCATAACCTTCTATACTTGGGTATTTCACCAATGTAAGGAAACCATGAGGGGTGCCTGGGTGGCTCAGTAGTTAAGCGTGTGCCTTCGGCTCAGGTCATGATCCCAGCATTCTGGGATTGAGCCCCACATCGGGCTCCGGGCTCAGCGGGAAGCCTGCTTGGGCACATTCATGACCTGTATTGATCATTGCTGGTGTTTGGAGTGAAATGGTCATGAAAAATTATAGGAAGTAAATTCCCAACCCCCATGTGAAGAATGGTAGTTATGAAGTAATAAGGATGTTTGGCTTTTAAAGGCCTGCACCATGGGCACCTTTCTGGCTCAGTTGATAGAGGAAGTGACTCTTGATCTTAGGGTCCTAAGTTCAAGCCCCACCTTGGGAGTAGAGCCTACCTTATAAAAAGGGGGTAGCAGGACCCCTGGAAATCCTATTTATAGCAAGCAGTCTAAATCCTACTACTTTTGGTCATTGCAGATAGTAAAAATTAGTAGAGCAGGCCACAGCCTTTCCCTTTTCCATAAATGCCTGTGACTGGTTCCTTTGATAGGTTTATTTTTAAGCAAAAAGAACCTATTGGTTTTCATTCCATAAACATAAGTAAGATCATTGCTGTATACGCATCTACAGACAAACTCCAAAGGCACAGCTGGTAAATTGTTTTGGTAAATTCTAATTCTAACCTCAAATTGTTAAAGATGATAGCAGTAGCCCCAGGGAAGTTTGGGCAACAGGTTTTGCTCCATATACAGGGAAATGTATTTGGCCAAGTCTTACCACTTCTGTGATAAAGTATTGCTTCCTATGATTCCTTTCCGTCTCTGAGTTCTTATTTTGTGTGACTATGCATATATGTTATTCCTTGAGAAATTCCTTTAATGATCTGAAAGGACTCCCTTCATTCACAAGTTAAAAAAGCAAAACCTTCCTGTAGCAAGTTGTAATAACAGTAGAAATTTATACTAGGAAATACAGGGAAGTCTCATTGAGCACAAGAGAATTTCACCTACAATAAAAATTTTTTAAAAAGATTTTATTTGACAGCACAAGCAGGGGGAGCGGTAGACCGAGGGAGAGAAGCAGGCTCCCCGCTGAGCAGGGAGCTGGACGTGGGGATGGATCCCTGGACCCTGGAATGATGACCTTGAGCGGAAGGCAGACCTTAACCGATTGAGCCACCCAGGCGCCCCCCACCTACAATAAAATTATTTCCTTTTTAATTTAAATGCTGTTACCAGGAAATTATTCTCTGCAGCCTATGTTTCTAAGGCTGTCCCCTGAGGGCTCTCTTTACAAATCTCTCCTCCAAGGCTTCTAGCATGTGCTCTATCGGTAGTCACACATAATTTGGGTCTGTTGATGAATTTGGGTCTTTAAGAAAAAATTCTTCCCTAAATCCTGTTCATTTATAAGAGACTCGCAGTCTTCTGTACTGCCAAACCCAACACTGGAAAACTTGGCAAGCGAAGCATTAGGATTAGAATCACCTAGAATAGATACATAACCTACGTTGCTCTTATGCTGACATTCTGAGGGGTGAGGTGTCTATAACGGATTATCCTAGGACTGTGAAAATCCACTCTCATTCCAAAAAATTGATTTTTGTTGCTGCTTTGATTTGGTAAGATCTCTTCACTCATATTGGGGGGGGGTTGCCTCTAACCGCATTAAGCTCTATTCCTGACCATCGTAATTGGGGACATTCTGATTACATAAAGCATATTGGGCCTGGACCTAAGTAGTTCGACAGAACTCCGAAAAGGGCTTCAAATTCCTTAAATGCTCCTTCCTCTTCCCCGTCCCCAAGGCACCGGCCGGATCCAAGATGGCTTCCCCAAACAGGTAATTAAGTGTTTTAGTTTAGAGCGCCCCCACCGGCGGGGGTCAAAAAAAAAGATGCCGAGAGGCCTGAACGCCTGTGAGCTGAGCAGTCAAAGGCAAGCTGCCGCCAGATTTTATTTTCAATCAGGCATATCCGTGGTTGCCTACGTACCCTTCTCAGCCTTTTAGGACCTCCCACCCTCGGGAGACTTCCTGGATGGCACTCACACTACCTTGCTGGAAGAGGCCGGGCGTCAGCCCTGCCATTGGTGGGTGGCAGCGTAGGTGGGCGGAGCCGAGGGAGAATGGACTACCAGCAAGCTAGATTGAGGCGAGGGCTGGCCATGCTCCGCCGGAAGGCGCCTTGTTCTCCGAAAGGGTGAGTTGAAACGCTGGCTGGAAAGGAAGCACCAGGACTTGTTCAGGTAGGCTTCCCGCTCACGCCTGCTCATCAGTGCTGGTCCAAGAGTCTTTGCAAAACTAAAGCTCTTAGAATTGGTTTCAGTAACTCATCCTCCTCCTTGCTCCCCCGCTCCTTACCGGTCCCCCAGTTGTGAGGGATCAGGTGCTGGGTGATGCTCTGGACTGAACCATTCTCCTTTGTGAAAGGCCGGGGGAGAGGGCGGCTGCTGGGCCGCGGGGCCCGAGTCGGGGCAAGCCGCGAAGGGGCCTGCCCCGCCGCTGTGGGGTTTTTAGGGCTTGTCATTGCATTACTGGGCGTGGTGTAGATTTGAGGCAGCTTCTTGTTCTCCTTGCCCCTTCAGCGGAGAGAAAACTCCCCGGCTGCGTTTGGTTACTCCATACTTTGGTCTCAGAAGTAGGAGGTTAGGGTTTTTTTTCTTCTTTTTCTTTTTCTTTCTTTCTTTCTTTCTTTCTTTCTTTCTTTCTTCTGTATTTTAATAATAAGGGTGGGTAGGAAAGCTTGGCGTGAGCGTGTGCACATTGTTATACATTAATAGGTGTAATTTCTGTGGGTCTTTGGGAGGGAATATCAGGCTTTTGGAGAGTGTCTAGAGATGGTGGGAAGAGAGGCGCTCAAGCTTTGCATCTCCATTGACAGGTCTGCAGAGCTTACTGGTCTTCTGTTGCATTATGTAAACTCTTCACTAGCAGAAGACCCCTCCCCCTGCCTCCGAGCGAATGCAGTTTCTTTATTTACCTGTCTCTGGTGTCGCAGGAAATTTTCCAGCCATTGCAGCAGCTGTGCAAGTGCAGCAGCTCCTGCCCTTTAGGGGCAGTCCTGAAGTGATTAAGGTCTTTAAAGAAGTGTATAGTGGAGGTGTACGGGCGTATATATGTTTAGCGGACCAATCTTTTTTCAATGACTGAGCGTAGTGAGCTAGGAGTCGAAGACTTAAGAACTCGATGTCTTGTCCTAATGGAATTGCCCCAAATTCCAGCCAGAGGAGCTGCGTTATCAGTGTCCATTGCATCGTACTCTCACACCAGCATCCACAAATTATTTCCTCTTCATGTTGTTCTGATCCTGTCAGTTCAGTCGGGGATTCTCTGACTGGGTTATCCTTAGAGTCGGCTGAGGTCCTATCCAGTGTGGGACACTTTAGATGCTAGAAGGTGAGTTTGGGATTTGAATAAGTTCCTCTGTTAGTTAATTAGATAATGTCTTATGCTTAGGAATTTCTTTGGTAGTGCTCACCAAATAGGCTTCAGAACAAATTGTGGTATTTTGGACTTATCCCACCCCTTAAAGAGAGTTATAAAGAAAACATTTTCTATTTAAGAAGACCTGGGTTGCAAGAGTGGCAATGCCAGTGGGTCTGCAAGGCATGATGAAGGACATTGGCCTTGTGAAGAGACAGGCCTCGGGGAAGGTCTAAAACTGAAGTAGCCAAGGTGTAATGGATTGGGATGAGGAATTTGATGGAGCAGTGTATGGGTACTTGCACAGTTCACACCTTCCCCATGTTTGATCTATCCTGTGCATCTGTCCTTTTGTTTTTGTCAGTTCCCAAATTGACAAAATCCATTTATTTAGACGTGGGTCGAAAATGATTGAAACAGTAGAAGTCTGTTGAACTGGTTGTGAATCACCAGGAAACGTAGATCGTGTATTTTCTGGGATAGTCTTCTCTGCAGCACCACCAGGTGATGGGGTGGAAGAATCTTGGCATTGTGGTTACCACCACTGCAGAGTTTTGACTATGAGAGGAAAAAAATCTGACATTTTATATGAAGGGTCTGATAGGTAAGATAGAGTTTCCCATAGGTAAGGTAGGATGGTGAGGGGGCATCAGTCTTTAAAAGAAACTATTGTACCCATCTCCTTTGAAAAGGGTTTTTTTTTTTTTTTTAAGCTAAACTACCACTTAATTTGTGGGTTCCAAGAACTGTACTTGCTTACTGAAAGAATGAGATTTGATATTGTCACCTGTGGAAGGACTGTAACATTTTTTGAGCATTGAGATGAATGTTAATGCTTTGAAGATACTGTTTGTCCACTGCCCTGCAAGAGTTGTTTTCTGAGCCTACATTGAGCCTGGTACCTGGGGAATAAACAAACATATTTTCTGGCCCCTCATCCTTCCCCCTAAAAGTCACTCCACTTCTGGAGTTGCATTTGGGCAAGTCCCTGATGTGCAGGTCTTTGCGTGACCCGCCGTGCACTGTGGTGACCAACCTAATTTTTACTGTTTTACCATTAGCAGTTGATTCACTGATATAGCATCAATTCAGATTTTACTTGGTTTAACTTTTTGTGTCTCCCCTTTAATTAATTTTTTATTCTTTTTCTCACAGAGTTGATGGTCTTCCTTTCAAACTTCTGTTACAGTTTTGTTCACTTTGCTTTTTGTTTTAATTCACTGATATTGTGCCTTTTTTGCTTCTGTCTTGTTGAGGCCTTTTAAGAGATGCAGAGAGACCCTGGTTTTCAAGATGTGTTCTTTTGGTATCTGGTACGCAAGTGACAGTTGTATTTTTATATAACAAAGCTGTCGTATCCACCGTTTACTATTGCCTAAAGGTTTTTTTTTTTTTTTTTTTTTTTATCATTTATTACGTTCTAAATTTTATCCTGGATAACCTTTCCCCACCTTAACCTCTGTTTTGTGTGTACAAGTGTATCAAGTTGTAATTGGGCTCTTTTTTGTATTTTCTCACTCTTTCATACGGCCTTTAAATTTTCATTGTATTTGTGTTGCAAAATAAGTCTGCCTCTTTGTAGTTGACTGGATGTTTTCAATTTAAACTACAAAGTACGTTCGTCTCTGAGATGTCTCATGAAGCTCTTCTGTAGGTAACACTTCTTTTGCCCTCTTTATTATCCATTACTTTCTGTCCTTCATTAGGCTCAAAACGGTCAACTTTAAAATATCTTTTTTTTAGACTGATAATTCTATGCCTTTTATTCAGTTTTTTTAAAGACTAATTTTAAAATATCTTAATTCTTGTCTTCAGATTGTAGCAGGAGCTTTTAAAAATAAAACAATTAATTTCTACTTACCAATGTATGTTACGATATAATAAAAAAAAATCCAGCAGACATAAACAGAAAGTAGACTGGCAAAGATAATTGCTTTACATTTATCTTCAGCAGGGAGGGATATATTGGAATATATTCCAAGTGGTAGAGTGATATAGGGAATCTAGACAATGTTCTAACCCCTTCAAATTCAGACTATCCAAGTATATTCTCATTAGTTTGTTTGATAAGTTTCCAGAACATCAGATTCACTCATAATCAAATGAAAGTACAAAAAACCCCCCAAAATTTTAAAAATTCCTTATTCTTATGCATAATTATTAGGAAAAGATTGGTTTTATCATTGAAAGAATGAAATATCCCTGGGGCACCTGGGTGGCTCAGTTGGTTAAGCGTCTGACTCTTGGTTTCTGCTCAGGTCCTGATCATGGGTCAAGGGATTGAGCCCTGAGTCGGGCTGCATGCTCAGCAGGGAATTTGCTTTAGTATTCTCTCCCTCTATGCCTTCCCCTGCGCTCTCTTTCTGAAAAAAGTATATAAATCTTTAAGGGAAAAAAAAAAAAGAATGAAACACCCCTGAATTATCCCCTCTGTACGTTCCCAGAGAAATTTATTGTGTATGGTTTCATTTCATTTGGTATTTTCAGTGTTTATTTCATTTTAAAAAGGTAATTAAATGACATAGTATTGAAGTTACTAGGTAATAATGGGACTGTGCTTTTTTTCTCCCCTGTATGTCAGCAACTTAAATGTAATAGTTATAATTCTTTTGGTAATGTCCCAATATTCTAGTAATTTGTAATTCTGTAATAACACCTTTTTGTTTTGAGAGTCTGTAATTCTCCTAAACCTATGTCAGTATCTTTCTGAGAAAGGTTATATATTAACTGAATTCTTAATTTCATCTGGGAGGAAGGACGTTCAGGAGCTGTAAAGTCTTACCGGTTTCTCAAATTGTCTCTTGTGTTCGTTATAGAAACCTTTGGAATAGCCTGCTTTCATTTTTTCTTCCACTGCCTACTTTGGGAATACACTATGCCTTTGGGGATTATTCCTTTGGGACATATTCAGAGGTACATTGTCCCATTAGCGACATGGGAATTTCATTTTGGTTGGTTCTAGAAGAAACCAGTGATTTCAGTAATTGAGCTGCCTATTTAGAGCCCAAATCATCCAGAATTTCTTAATAGAACATAATTTTCATTTTCTGTTACAGATATCAGATATACAGCAGATATACAGCAGATATCTATCTAAGTAAGCTGAATGGGAAGATTTTTCTGGATTTTTAAACAGGGGCTACACCAAGTTCCATGAGCATGGACCTTTCACTCAGTGTTTTTTCTTCTTCATTGCTTCTACTCAGTATTTATACTTCTTTTTTCCCCTTGTCTGGGAAGTGGAGCACATTAGTCAGCTCTTCGTTTATTTACACATCAATTCTCCTGTAAAATGTAGTGCTTTTGCCTGTTTTTCAGGAATGCTTCCTGTTGTGGGGGGGGGGCATCTTCTTCACGAGGCCTTAAATATGTATAGGTAATGGTCACTTCCATTTACGGCTGTCCTGAACATCATGGGAGTCAAGAGTCGAGGCAGTTGGATCTGGGCACGTGAACCTATCAAGGGGCAGCCAGTCAGGTGGAGACCTGTATGTTCCCACCGCAGGCATTGTGAAGTAGATGGAGTACTGTGAGATAGACACTGGCTTCATTCCTACAAACACAAAATAATGATTAATTGAATTACCCGGATGTTGCCCTAGACACCAGGGCTAGTTGAAGTCTTATCCATGGTTTTAAGGTTAAAGGGCTGTACTGCTTTCTCAGAGTCTTTTCATCCTGCCCAGCAGTCCTGCTGTTCTAATTGTGAAACTTTTACATCTATTTCAGTATCCCACCATTCTGCTTAGCGGACCAGCACAGCCAAGTCTCTAAGGAGTGATTCTGCTTTGAGAGAAACCTTTAATAGTACACTTTGAAATTATTGGATAGGGAATAATAAGCTCCTTTTCATTTGCCTACTATGTGCCAGACGTTGTGCATTATCTTTTAGTCTTCAGAGTAACCCTGAAATATATGTGATGTTACCTTCATTTTACTGAAGAGAAAAAATAAGACTTAGTGAGGTTAGGTAACTTAGCCAGGAGTGGGACTCTGGTCTGTCGGACTTCAAAACCCCATTCATGGTCCAGCCTCCCCCCATTGAAAAGCTCAGTGCTGACCTCTGTGGGAGGAACCGTCTTTGACCACATGAGACAAGTAGGCATTCGGTAGCCTATTAAAGCTGTACCTTTTGCAGTTGAAGAACCTTGAGAATGTAAAATTTATTTTTGTCTTTGTATCTCTGTTAAAAGGAAAAAAAAAAGGATAATAATTTGTTTCCTTTATTTAACTTATTTTGAAGATAAGATTATGTGAAATACTTTCAGCTCTACAGAGGAAATTCACTTGGTCAGTCTTGCAGATAACTATTTATTAGCCAATGCAAATCAAACTAGTACACTAAATTTAAATTTTCATCAGTCCCATGTCACTGAGGTCATTTTTTGTGCCTGGAGGCACGAGTGTGGTAATAACAGCGCTTTATAATGTTTCTCCTCCCTTCACCATATACACTTCTTTTAACATAAATGTTGCAATGAAACAATACCTCATAAATAATTAAGTAAATATTTATATTTTTCTGTTAGGCTGAACAAACGTACATATACTTGGCTCAGTTAAAATGGGGCATGTAAGAGTGGTGTATGTGTGTGTGTGTGTGTGTGTGTGTGTGTGTGTGTGTGGTGGGGGACCATAAATTGGACCAGGACTTTGTTACCTAAATTTATATATATTGTTACTTATGCTCGATGCCCACAAGTGGCATCACACAAGGTGGATATATTGATCCAGTTAGACATTCCTCAGCTGGAACCCAGAATATTATTTTCACCTTGGTGACTATGTGCCAGTGAAGAACTTTTCCAGCTAATTTGGCCTAAGGGCAGTGATCCTTAAAGATAAGGCTCTTGGGGCGCCTGGGTGGCACAGCAGTTAAGCGTCTGCCTTCGGCTCAGGGCGTGATCCCGGCGTTACGGGATCGAGCCCCACATCAGGCTCCTCCGCTAGGAGCCTGCTTCTTCCTCTCCCACTCCCCCTGCTTGTGTTCCCTCTCTCGCTGGCTGTCTCTATCTCTGTCAAATAAATAAATAAAATCTTAAAAAAAAAAAAAAAGATAAGGCTCTTATTTTCTATCTTCAGACTTAGGCCAAAACTCCAGAGTTTTACTGGAAAAAAATGTACAATGAGGCTGACTTGAAAATGAACCCGTGCCCTAGTTTTGGGTCATATGGCTTTAGTATCATCTGTTTGTCTCTTGCCAGGCTTTAAATTGGCCATCACTGAGGCTTTATGGTCTCGCGCCTAAAGAAAATCACTAAAATTTCATTACTTTTAACAGTAATTATCACACTACAGAAAATAGTCTTATGTATATTGCACGTAGTCCAGGTTCTAAAAAGTGAAGATGCTTATGATTTTATAATGCCTCTTCTGAATGTTTCTGGTAGGAAACATGCCTCTGCCCGTTTACTATCTCTAGAGTCTGAGAGAAGCCCTTGCTGTTGCTCTGAAACTCCCCATTAGCTCTTCACAGCCCCACACCTTTGGCTGGATGTTGAAAATATACTCCTTCAAGAAAAGTACATTAAATGTCCACCTGATAAGCAAAGGGAATATTGTAATGAACAAATCATACACAGCTCTTGTGTTTGTGGAACTTATATTCTAATGGGGGGGGAATCAATTATATAATCAGTTATTCAATCTCTACTACAAAAAGCTATGGATAGTACAGGGGAATTTATAATAGGGGCATATAACCTAAAGCATAGTATAGTAAGATATTTAAGAATGTGACTTCTGAAGCCACACTGCCTAAATTTGAATCTGGGACCACTTTTCACTAGTTATGAGATATTGGGCAAATTACTTAAGCTCTTAGTGCCTCCGTTTCCTTATCTGTAAAAAAAAAAAAAAGTTATTTCAGGCTTAATTAAATTAAATATGTTAATGCATTTTCATTGTTTAGAAGAGTGCTGGGCACGTAATGTATACTCAATAAATTTGGCTGTTTTTTGTCTGCAACATCAGGGAAAGCTTTTCTTTGCAATGATGATGTTGAAGTGAACTTTGAAGGGTACGGAAGAGTTAAATAGGCAGAATGGAGGGGAATCAGTTAGAAGGTGCTTGCTGTACTTCAGGGAAGTGAATGGTAAATTGATCCAGAATGGCAGTAGAGACAGGAGTGAAAGCATTTGAGAGATATTTAGGAGGTAAAGGTAGGATTTTAAAATAATGAATATGAAGAAGAGGTTTTCTGGTCTCTGCAGCCAAGGCTAAATGGGAGGTGCTGGACAATGGTTACCCTCCTTGTGTACGTGCACGTGTGATGGTGGGGATGGAGGTGACTAGATGGACTACCAAGGAATCGGTCTCCTTGAGGTACTAAGCCTGTTACAGGGAGGGGCACCTGGGTGGCTCAGTCGGTTAAGCCATGGACTCTTGATTTCACCTCAGGTCATGATCTCAGGGTCATGACATCAAGTCCAGCGCTCAGTGCTGAGTTTGCTTGAGATTCTCCTTCTCCCTCAGCCCCTCCCCCTACTCGCACAAGCTTGCTTTCTCTCTCTCTCTCAAGTAAATAAATCTTTAAAAAAAAAATAAGCCTGTTATAGGAAGAGTGGGACAGGTGGGTCAGCTAAGGAGACTGGAGACAACTAAGAAAAGGCATGGAGTAAGCAAGTAGATGTACAGGTGGGGGATTCAGGGTTGACCTCTTGCCGAGAGATGTAAGTACATAGATAATTTGTTGAAGGAAATAATAATAGTTGAGGCCATGTATGTAAGTTAGACATTCTTGGAGAAAAGTGTAGAATGAAAATTAAAGAAGGCCTAGGGGGCGCCTGAGTGGCTCAGTCATAAAGCGTCTGCCTTCGGCCCTGGGCTCGTGATCCCAGGGTTCTGGGATCGAGCCGCACGTTGGTCTCCCTGCTCCGCTGGGAGCCTGCTTCTTCCTCTCCCACTCCCCCTGCTTGTGTTCCCTCTCTCGCTGGCTGTCTCTATCTCTGTCGAATAAATAAATAAAATCTTAAAAAAATAAAAATAAAATAAATAAATAAATAAATAAAGAGGGCCTAGGACCAAACCTTGGTGAACTTCAACAGGAAAGGCTGGTAGAGGAGGAGAGTAGCAAAGCAGAAGTGGCCAGAGAGGTAGAAGAAAAACCAGAAAAGTCATCCTGACATCCTGGAAGCAATCCGAAAAAAGTGTTTGAGAGTGGGAGTGGTTTTTCTAAAATCTTTGTGACCCTTCTTTGGATCCCTGAGAGTATTCATTTAGGTCTCTTACCACTCAAGGTTGGATACTCTTTTTTTTTTTTTTTTTAAAGATTTTTTATTTATTTATTCGACAGAGACAGCCAGCGAGAGAGGGAACACAAGCAGGGGGAGTGGGAGAGGAAGAAACAGGCTCCTAGCGGAGGAGCCTGATGTGGGGCTCGATCCCATAACGCCGGGATCACGCCCTGAGCCGAAGGCAGAGGCTTAACCGCTGTGCCACCCAGGCGCCCCCAGGTTGGATACTCTTGACTTAGAACGTCTGTCTATGACAGGTTTAGGCTGACTGAAGCCCGTTAGTTGAACATAATCTTCAGACTTTAGAATCTAAAGTGTAGTTAGTTATCCCTGTTTGTCTTAGAGGTAGAGGAAGAGAGCCTGAGTGCGTATTCAAGTACATAGGTACCAGCCTGCTGAAATTAACAAAATATTTTGGTGATTCCCTTGAAGGCTGACTAGCATCTCCTAGGTACATAGAGACACTGGCAAAACCAAATTTTTTCCCCAAAGATCTATCCAGCAACATTTGTTGAGTATCTCCTAGGACATAGTGTTTATATGCCAAATACTGTGTTAGGTGTTTCATTAAGCTTCATTAATGGCCCTGTAACTTGATTTCCCTTTGTACAGAAGAATGAACTAGACTCAGAAAGGTTAATTTCCTTGGTGGGACAGAAATTTGAACCCAGGTCCCTCTGATTTCAAAGCTCATTTTACCTCCATGTACAAGTACAACTAAAATATAAAGTAGAAGATACTTATCCTAAAGAGTACTTAGCAAAATGCCATGAAAGCTCAAAAGGAACTGATTACTTTGGGCTTGACAATGAAAAGTGGGGATTAGAAGGCTTTCAATTATTACATCCAGTGGACATTTTAAATTACATTGTCAGACATTTTTGCTTTTGTTGGATATAATTGATCACTCTTTTCCCCTGCAGTTCTCCACTCTGCTTCCGTGACATTGCACTGTTTACTTCTCTAGCTTTTCCTTCTCTACCTACTTAGGTGTAGCTTATTCTGATTTTTTATTTAACTTTTTAAAGTTTTTATTTAAATTCCAGTTAGTTGGCATACAGTGTAGTATTAGTTTCAGGTGTACAATATAGTGATTCAACACTTCATACAACACCCGGTGCTCATCACTGCAAGTGTACTCCTTAATCCCAGCACCTGTTTTATCCCCCTCCCCTTCAGTAAGCTCCATGCCCACCTTGGAGCTTGAACTCACAACCCTGAGATCAAGAGTTGGATGCTCTACCGACTGAGCCAGCCCAGTGCCCGCTTATTCTGATTCTTAAATCCTTTTTTTTAATTTTAAGTTTTATTTATTTAAGTAATCTCTACCCCCAACATGGGGCTCAAAGTCACTACCCCAAGATCAAGAGTTGCTTGCTCTGGGGTGCCTGGGTGCCTCACTCAATTAAGCATCCAACTCTTTTTTTTTTTTTTTTTTTAAGATTTTTATTTATTTATTTGACAGAGATAGAGACAGCCAGTGAGAGAGGGAACACAGGCAGGGGGAGTGGGAGAGGAAGAAGCAGGCTCATAGCGGAGGAGCCTGATGTGGGGCTCGATCCCATAACGCCGGGATCACGCCCTGAGCCGAAGGCAGACGCTTAACCGCTGTGCCACCCAGGCGCCCCTAAGCATCCAACTCTTGATTTCCACTCAGGTCATGATCTCAGGGTCATGAGATCGAGTCCCGCGTCAGGTTCTGCACTGCACACGGAGCCCGCTTAAGATTCTTTCTCTCTCTCTCCCCCACCCCCCAAAAAGAGCCTCACGCTCTTCCGACTGAACCAGCCAGGTGCCCCTGATTCTTCAATCCTGATGTTTTCCTGAGTTCCTCCTTAACTTTCTCATTCTACCTCAAAAATCTCAACACTTGGGTTTCCAGCTAAGTGTTTTGTTTAGCCTGCAGAGTGTTCAAAATGTTTTTTTTTTTTTAAATTAGTTGTCTACATTTAAAACCTAGATTTACATAAAGCTCTATTTCTGGCATTTGAAGAATCTGAAGTTCTCGCTCAACCTTGAATGTGCATTTCCATATGGCAACACTTAACTAGAGCTGCCTAGCACCTACTCTCTTTGGAATGGTCATGGATTCTTCAGTCCTTCATAGAGCCCAACATTCTCTGTTGTCTCCCCAACAGTACTGGTACAGTTTTTTGTATACTTGCTCTGTTCTACATATTCCCTGGGTACACTCCACTGTTAAAACTACTCTTTAGATCCTGAGAATTCTAAATTATCACCAAGCCAACTTTTATATTTATACATCCAATCTCCTATCAAATATCACTACTTGGCCTGCTCTAGG
Source organism: Ursus americanus (assembly GCF_024610735.1). Lineage (NCBI taxonomy): Eukaryota > Metazoa > Chordata > Mammalia > Carnivora > Ursidae > Ursus > Ursus americanus. The sequence goes on from NC_142161.1 coordinate 1,901,658, forward strand.
CAACTCAGACTCAATGGGGCTGGACTCAACATGGCTGAACTCATCTTTCTCTCTAAGCTCTAGGTTCTATGCATTTTTATCCCCTTATTAAGTGTTTGTTACTCGGCTCTGTCCCTTCCTTATCATTACCTTTGACCCACATTGCTGTGATTCAGACATTAATCGCCTTGTTAGGGTTCTTGGTTACAAACAGCAGAAATCGTCTTTTGGCTAGCTTACGCAGAAAGGGGATTTATTGGAAAGTTATTGTGTGGCTCACAAAATCAATATGAATCCTAGGCAATCTGGTTTAGACAATGACCTGAAACTAAGGGAGGTTAGAGACAGAGAACATGACCAAGGTCATACCACTGAATAGTCTGTTTAGGATGCTGTAGTAGAACTCTAGTGTCCGGCACTGCTGAGTATGGTTTAACTGGTTGCTTCTGGGTCTTTGTATTACATCTGCAAAGTCAAATTTCTCTGAAGGACTGTCCACTTAAACTAGTCTAGGTCATGTGTGTACTTTGTCTTTGCCAGGAAGAGTAACTGGGACCCCTCCCTCCAGCCCCTGCTCTGATTTCCCATCTCCTTTAACAGTCTATAGTGGGAGGTAAGAACCAGCCTTCCAGTGAGACTTACATCTTGAGCTATTCCCCCAATATAGGAAAGGGGTTTTGTTGTTGAGCAGGGAAAAAAAATCAGATTTCTATACAGCTCTTTTCTGGACTACCACAGCAGCCTCCTGACTGCTTCTGTGTTCTCTGACCCTTCATTTCGCAGGTGTATTCGCTATTCAGTAGCCAAAGTTAGCTAACCAAGCGCAGGTCTGACTGTGTCATTCTGTGTTTCAGTGGCTCCTCATCCGCCTATCAGAAAGTGCAAGGCCTTCGTTGAAGGGTCTGGCCTTAACTTACCCTGTCAGTCTCATCTAGGTTCTTTTTGTGATTTACACTTTGGCAACATTGAACTACAGAGTTCCTTAAAGTTTCCTCTACGTGTCTCCTGCTGTTTGCCATTGCTGTGCTTGTTTTGACTTTGCTCTTATTATCCCTACTGCCTGAATACTCCTTTCTTGTGGCCCACTTTACCTTCCTTAGTTAACTCCTCCTCATCTTTTAAGAAATGACCTTTTTTTTTTTTTTAAGATTTTATTTATTTATTTGAGAGAGAGCACAAACGGGGAGCTGCAGGCAGAGGGAGAGGGAGAAGCAGGCTCCCCACAGAGCCTGATGATGCTGGGTTCCATCCCAGGACCCCGGGATCATGACCTGAGCTGAAGGCAGTTGCTTAACCAACTGAGCCACTCAGGCGCCCAAGAAATGGCTTTCTTTCTTTTAAAGATTTTATTTATTTATTTGGCAGAGAGAGGCAGCGAGAGAGGGAACACAAGCAGGGGGAGTGGGAGAGGGAGAAGCAGGCTTCCCCCTGAGCAGGGAGCCCTATGTGGGGCTCGATCCCAGAATGCTGGGATCATGACCCGAGCTGAGCTGAAGGCAGACCCTTAACGACTGAGCCACCCAAGCGCACCAAGAAATGACTTTCTTGATAACCTTTTCCTTCTAAGTTAATAAGGCCCTCTCATCTGTATTCCTGTAATAGCCCCCTGCTTATTTTGTTGCATTTATCATCTGGTATTATGATTATTTACATTTGTCATTATTGTCATAGTCCCATTTTCCAACCTCTCCCCACATATATACCCAAATATACTCCTACCTGTTGTGAGTTCTTTGAGGGTAGAGATTGTCTTGTTCACCTTTGGTTCTCTAATATTTCCACAACATTAGTGTATTATATGCTCAACAAATGTGGACACAATGAAGAGGCATTTGATGTAGATCTTAGGAGAGAAATAAGATTTTGATGAGGCAGAGAAATGAAATAAGGATGGAGTATAATTTGAAGACAGTAGCAATTAGCTAGGCTATAAGAAAAATATATGACAGTAGAAAGTTGGGCTTTTTTGGCTAGCATATAAGTATGTATGTAGGAGGATAGTGGGAAATAAGACTGGAAAGGCAAGATGTAGTCTTGAGATTTATATCTTAAGTAACAGGGAACCTTTGAAAGTTTTTGAGGAGGAGACTGATCTGAACTCACTGTGTTTTAAGAAATTAATCTGGTAGCAGAATGGATTTGTAGGGGAAGGGATCAGTTATGAGGTTTCTTTTTTTAACGTAGGTAACTGCATAAATAAAGAGGTGGCAGCAGAAATAAGAGAGATAAATGAATCCTAACTTTCCTCTTAGTTTCATAGTTGAATCACTCATCTCTCTAAGCCTCAGTTTTCTCATCTGTACAAGAGGGTTGACTTGATACGATTACCAAAGTCCTTGCCAGCTCCAAAATCTGTCTGAGACATATTTTGGGAGAGTCCGTGGGACTTGACAAATGATTGGATGGTGGATACAAGAGGAGGTTTCAGAGATGCCTTTGAGGTTTTAAGTCTGAGTGAATGGGAAAACAGTATTGTTTAAAGGAGTGGTATTGGTGTTCCTAATAATAGTGGTAATGCTAGGATCTTTAAAAATAGGAGAGCTAAGACCAAGTTGACCTTCCTCAGTTGTGTCCTAGAGTACAGAAAACAGAATTTCAGGGTTGAGGCTAGTTACATTTCAGGGGAAACTAGTGGTCAGGAGCTAAGCAACTGATTTTAGTATTTGTTTACTTTGAGGGATTTAAGCTTGGGTACCATCATTCTGGGGTTGACTAGTTGCATTGGGAATCAGAGTGTCTCAAGTGGCATTGCAAAGTGGATACTGGCCAATATGTCAAACAGGCTGAGTTTCAAGAGAAGTGATGTGAGTCGGAGATCAGGTTTAGGGGTGAGGAGTGGATGTGTGTTTTGGAGGGGAGGGTTCTGGGAATTGCTAGAGGGCACCTGGGATTACTTTCTAGAAAGTGATACTGCTGCCCAAAGGTTGGAGTATCAAGAATACAAACCAGCACTGTGATGATGGCTGAAAGAGTGCTTATCTTTAAAGAGTAAAAGGCCCCATATAACAGCAACTGGGCTGACTCACTCCCATGATGGAGGGAAGATTTGTCCCCTTTTAATGGGGAGTGGAATCCGGTATAGTCACTACAGGAGAAGGTTATAGACAGGACAGCTAGAAGGTGGGGGATTCATTGGGAGGCGGAGTTGGCATAGTGTGGAACCCTCCCTCCCGGGTTTACGCTCTTTAGTGTGCAGAATACAGTGTAGGTGGTAGGGAATTTAATCCCCAGGACTAGTTTCCTGCAGTAGGAGACTGTGCCTCTGGCCAGGCCCCTTTTTTTCAAGCAAGCTTCAGGCTTCGCCTCGGCCCTAGAAACCGGATAGGCCTCTCCGTGCGCTCTCAACCTAACCTGCGGTGGCGGGGGAGGGGGAAGCTCTTGCTAGTCCCGCCCTTTGCGCTGTTTTGCGTCCTTGCGCTTCTGGTGAATGGCAGTAGAGTTCAGCCAATGAAGACGTGGGGCGGGCGGGAGCATCAAGTTAGGTTGCGCAGGAGGGGGGGGGAAACTGGTGCTGGAGAGACAGCGAGAGGGGCGAACCGGCCCCCCACGGCCGCTGCAGGTAAAGGCACCTCTCTTAGCCCGCTCGGGTGAGGCACAGCTCCTTTTCTCCTTCAGGTTTTTGTCGGGCCTTCCAGCCTGTAGCTTCCGCCCTAAAATTGCTCCCACCCGGGCATCCACACCCCCCCTTCCCCCCCCCCCCCCCGCATCTTCCCGTCTTGGCCATCCCCACCCAGGAGGGCACCCTGGTAGCTCCCTCCGTCAAGTGCATGTACCTCATTTCCATTTTGGGGGCACCAGTTGCCTGAAATCTCCCCCCTCTGCTGTATGGGCCTTACTGGCACCAACCCCGGCAGTATGAGCAGGTAATGTACCCGGGTCCCCGCCACCCCCACCCCCAGTAGCGTTTCCCTCTCAATCAACCCCTCACTTCCTTACCTTTCCCCTTATCTTCTTTCATATGAGTACATAATTTCTGTAGTTTCCCCTTTGGTCCCTGAATATACGTACATGCTTTTAGCTTTCACAGTTGCCTTTTTACTTTCTCTGTTTATTCAGAAAGGCTCACTTTACCAGCCATGTTTGCCCCCAAATGTCCATACTCCCGACTGAGGTGTGAGTGCTTTTTCCTCTAGTAATTGGGAAAACAAAAACAGAGTAGCCACATATTTGGCAGTGAGAATGGTGAAGATAGAGAAAATGGCCTAGGATCTTGATCTTCTTGAGGAAATCTCTTGAGTGGCTCCAAGTTAATAGCTCCATTTCTTATGCTCTATGTCCTTCCATCCTGATCCCTTGCTGACCCTATATTGTGATTACATTCACCTTGGATGTTTATTTCCCATTTCTTTATAAGATCTGAGACACTTTGGGTCTTACAAATGTCTCCATGGTACAGTTTTTAAATTATTCTTTTTAAAAATTATGTTGGTGATTTTCATTTTAGGCCTTCTGATGATTTTATTTTCAAGGGATTTATCATTTAGATTAAGCTGCTTCTAACCATCTTGTGTTTCAACAACATGTGTTTTTGTCTGTCTTCAACTGAGCCTCTTGAAAGGATACAGTTTCCAATAACAAGATTTATACTTTGAAGTAAAATAGTTTGTTCTTTTCTGAATCTTTGAGCAGTTAGAGGTTAAGTGGGCATGGGTGGTACTTTCTGGAAGTGCATATTACAAAAAAAAAAGTCAGTATTTGTCAATATGGCATTAGTTCATTATCTTCTAAGAGGGTGAACAGTACAGAGAAGTCTGGAAAACGGATGTCTGTAGTTCAGTTTATATAATTTCATCTATTGGACAGCTGGACTAATCTCTGTTGCCGTGTTTCTTGTCCATCATAAACAATAAACTATGATAAACTCCCTTTTGAGAGACCATAAGAAATCTTACCCTTCAATAGAGATGTTGATAACCCTTCCAATCCAGGCATGCTTCTCCACCCCCTTTCCTCAGTTGTCTTTTGCAGGTCCTCACTGGCCACAAAGATTTTGTTTAGTTTTACTGAATATAAATACCCTAAACAATGAGCTGTGTCTTCCTTTTCCATTTGATAAATATAAAATTATGACATTGAGTATGCACTTTTTTCTTTTTCTTTTTCTTTTTTTTTTTTTTTAGTATGCACTTTCAAACTACACATACCTTTCATCCCCCAGTTGAGAATCACTGCTTTGTTGAAAGATATGGGGAGATTGCAATGGAAAGTATAGTGTAGAATGAAAACAAAGTCCTTTATGATAAGACAGACATATTGTTATTGAAATGGGCAAGGGAAAGGAGACTGGTAAAATAAAAACAGGAGAGTTGGGATTTAATAGATTCCTTTAAAAAAAAAAAAGGAAGTATATCAAAGGTTGTAAATCTGCAGAAGAACATCAGTTTACACTTACTTCACGGAGAAGGAGTAGTTCCCCCTTTAAAACGTGAGATGAAAGTCTGTTACATAAATTGTTTAGCATTAACTGGCTTGTTATTCGGAAATTATAGATAGGTGGCCTTGGATTCTAACCTTAACTGGCTGCTATGTTTCATTTCTCCCCAACTCCCTCCCCCCAAGGTTTCTGTCATTTAAAATTATGGAAAGTGAATAAGTGCAGTCATCAAACTCTGTCTTTCCTTTTGAGCATATAAATGTATTTCTCTTTGGGGTAGTGGTAGGTCATGACTGGCTTTTCATTCTCATTATGAAAGAAGTCTGGTATGAGTTCTTTAGGCAATTGTTTTACTTGGGGATATCTAAGTGCTTCATGTATTTGAAGGCTTAATATCTATCTATCTATTTATTTATTTTAAAGATTTTATTTTTTTGACAGAGAGAGAGACCGCCAACGAGAGAGGGAACCACAAGCAGGGGGAGTGGGAGTAGAAGAAGCAGGCTCCCAGCGGAGGAGCCTGATGCGGGGCTCGATCCCAGGACCCTGGGATCACGCCCTGAGCTGAAGGCAGACGCTTAAGGACTGCGACTGCGCCACCCAGGCGCCCCTATTTATTTATTTTTTTAAAGATTTTATTTATTTGAGAGAGCGCATGAGTGGGGGTGGGGGTGGGGGGAGGGGCAAAGGGACAGAGAGAAGCAGAGTCCACACTGAGCAGGGAGGGAGCCGGGCAGGGAGCTGGACGCTGGCTTGATCCCAGGATTCCGAGATCATGACCAGAGCTGAAGGCAGACACTTAACCGACTGAGCTACCCAGGCGTCCCTTAACATCTGTTTATTGTTACTACCAGCATTCGAACCATAGAAAGATAATTCATGTGATAGATGAGCTTGATAGAATAGGCCAGATGTGGATATAGCCAGGATGACCCACAAAATAGTATTGAAGAAAGAGGTATGATGGGAGAAGGTTTCATCTTTGAGAGTCAAGGACAACTTAAATATGGGAGTTAGAAAAGAATCAGGTGACTAGGATTAAAAAAATATGTACAAAATGAATTAGATCAGTAGAGGTGAGTTGATGCGAGGGGACTAAGAAGTGGTGAAACTTGGTGGTGTAGCATTAAGTCACTGGTGATGTTTTTAAATTATCAGGCCCAGACTGAACCGGAAAAGTAGAAATTTGGCCCAAAAATTGGGAAGGGAGATAAATGATAAATGCATTGATTGACCTTTAAAAACTACTCTTGAGTTGTGTGAGGGTAAGGAAATATTCCAGAAACTGTTAGCCTTGTTTCTCCCATGAAAAAATTGAAATTTCTCTGTGATATCAGGCTGCTAGGAATAAATAGCAGGTAGTGGAAAGGACAAAACCCCCCATGGAAGAAGAGGCAGGTTATAAACTATTATCAGCATAAATTTCCAGTTAGTGGAAACTTTTATTGTAGTTTTGTATGACACCTAATGAGATCTATTTAATGTAACTTCTGTGGCGGTAAGTATGAGATGAAAGATAATAGGTAGCCAAGTAGGGCATAGCTAGAAAAAAGCTGATGGTAGTGTTGAGGAAATTCATACAATTATTGAGTAGATTTTTGTTAAAGCAAGAAATATGTATAACTTTACTCATTGTCATTTGGAGCAACTTTGGGGCAGGAATTAGATAAAGAGGCTGGAATGAGCTGGTGGAATAATTTAGCCAAACGTGGGAAGCCACATGGATCCTGGGGGAGATGTGAAGGGTATACAATTACTGAAGCAAGGAAGATCTTGTTTAGCATTGGTGGAGATGCCGTGTGTATTTTGTAATTTTGTTGTGCCAACTACTGATTAGTCTGTTCTCTTTATATCTGAGTTTCTGGGCTATTTACCCACATTTTATTGTTTCATAAGGATAACTGGAATAAGTTAAGGAAGGGAAAAAGTAATTTATGGGTTGTATGGAAAAGTCTTCAGTAAAGTCTGTACTCTGTCACTGACAAATTTCTTCTGTGGTGTCTTCTAAAAGTTAAGAGAAAAGGTCTTATCAAGCAGGGCTTTCCTGAATTGTCAAGTATAGACATCATATACAAAGAACTTTCATATTTTCGTATAGTTTAGTTATATGGTGGCGTACTCATAATTCCTTGTTTTAGTTTTTCCTTTTTCCGACATTTTCATGAAGTTAAATCCTCAGATGTGGTTTTAGTAAACATGCTTTCAGTTATTTGTAGGACAGTTTTTGAAGATGGGAAACTACTGTCTCATCTTAAAATCAGGGAGTACCATTTAGTTTTTATAAGGACTGAATGGTTCATTCCATATACTGCAAGCAAATACATTAATTCATTAAGTATTTTTTTGAGTAGCTACTGTGTATGTGATATCCTCCTGGTTCTTTAGGGATCCACAAATAACTAGGACATGGTTGCTACCATCCAGGAACTTTTTGTCTCTTGGGGAGGGAGCAGCTGGGCCACCATGCAGGGTTGTGCAGAGTGTGCATTGCACATACTCATTATCATCATCGATAATATGTTTAGTATGACAATTTTCCAGCAGATGGCAGACAAGCATCTTAAGTAGCAGGCAGCTTTTTATAATTGTACAAAGGAACCATTTGGGCCTTCAGAGAGTATGGACAAGAGACTGGTCATTTTAGTAAAATATTAAGTATAAGTGCTTTAAAAAAGGTGCAGACAACACTGTGAGTATTTATGAGAGGACCAAGTCATCACAAATTGCTTTGCCGTGAAAGGGCAGAGGTTCAGGGCTCACATTTTGGAATAGAAGGAAGACCTTTGAAAGAGTAGGAAAGAGTTCAGCTGGGAGAGATGTTTGGAAGTGGGGGTGGGTGTGTTCTAGGCAGAAGCTACAGCATAATAGGCAAAGTCATGCAGATAGGAATCACATTAGGGGAACTGTGTAGTCTAGTTCGCCTGGTATGTAGGGTATATATAGGAAATGATGAGAAAGAAGGTTGGGAATATAAGTGGAACTAAAATGTACAAGTCTTTGAATTTCGTGCAAAGGAAGTTTTTGATCTCAAATATGAGAAAGGGGGAGGGGACTTAACAGAAATAGTATGTATGGGTTGATATGTTAGCTTGAATAAAGTTTGGGAAACTTCCTGGCTAAAATTACACTAAAGGTGTAGCAAGGATTGTACTGTGTGCTTGGTTAAAAATGGTTATTTTTGCCCGTAGTAAGTGAAAGCATCTAAAATACAAGGGAAATTTATGAAATGCAATGTATTCAGAAACCTTTATCTGCAGTCATTGAAATGCTACTGGTATATTGTTAAGTTCTGTCAGCTTAACCTGAAATAGAAGGTGAGTGAATGTTAAACTCCCTGATCTCTACTAAGAATGATAATTGTAAAAAGAAATGGACAGAGACAGCCAAGAGATCTTGACAGACAGACTTCAAAGTGTGTAGGTGTAAGAGCCCAAAAAGGGGTTTGGTTTATTTCTTTTATAGTTTAAGTTTGAAGCAAAAATGTGGGTGTTTTTGCTGCTGTGTCTCTGTCCTCAGATTACCTCACATTTCCGTCTTCTCATTATTTTGATGCCAGTTGATACTAAGTTAGTACCTAAGAAGGAGAAGTCTTCCTTGAGGTCACCAACTTTGCTTATTTTTCATTTGTCTTCTCACAACAGGAGTTTCACCATCTTCCTCTGAAGACCTAGCCATCTTGCTCCATGAAGGTCAGGACAATCTGACATGCACTTGTTTCTTGCCTCTTTACCTGAAGAGTAGTCCTCTTCCATTGTGTACATTTTTTTCTTAATAGGGGAGGGGAGGGGAGAGCCAGTACCCCCCCTCCCCTTCCCTCCCTAGACCTTGGGAAAGTACCCTCCATTGCTTTCCCAAGATGGCAGACCCCATCATGGATCTGTTTGATGACCCAAATTTATTTGGCCTGGACTCTCTGACTGATGACAGCTTCAACCAGGTCACACAAGACCCCATTGAGGAAGCCCTTGGACTGCCAAGCTCTCTGGACTCCTTGGATCAGATGAACCAGGATGGTGGAGGTGGTGATGTGGGGAATTCATCAGCAAGTGACCTGGTCCCCCCACCAGACGAGACAGCCCCCACAGAACTTCCCAAAGAATCAACAGCTCCAGCTCCAGAATCTTTAACTTTGCATGATTATACCACTCAGCCCGTCAGCCAGGAGCAGCCAGCCCAACCTGTCTTACAGACACCGACGCCAACATCAGGACTTTTGCAGGTCTCCAAGAGCCAGGAGATCCTGAGCCAAGGGAATCCTTTCATGGGTGTCTCTGCCACAGCTGTCTCCTCCAGTAGTGCTGGAGGACAACCACCTCAGTCAGCCCCTAAGATTGTTATCCTTAAGGCCCCACCAAGCTCCTCAGTCACTGGTGCCCATGTGGCACAAATTCAGGCCCAAGGTATCACCAGCACAGCCCAGCCCCTGGTGGCTGGCACAGCCAATGGTGGAAAAGTTACTTTTACCAAAGTGCTAACCGGCACTCCCCTTCGACCAGGTGTTTCCATTGTCTCTGGTAATACAGTGTTGGCCGCCAAGGTCCCTGGGAACCAGGCTACTGTTCAGCGCATTGTCCAGCCCAGCCGACCAGTAAAGCAGCTGGTCCTACAGCCAGTTAAGGGTTCAGCTCCTGCTGGAAACCCTGGGGCCACAGGGCCCCCACTGAAGCCTGCAGTTACACTGACCTCTACACCTACCCAGGTGACTTGAGTGAAAGGGGGAGGTGAATTTTGGTTTAGTAGAGGGCCCAGCAACTGTGTGAGAAGAGAGCACGAGACCTATGTCTAGGAAATCCTGTTTAAATTCTACCTTTGCTTCTTTAAAAAATCAGTTACTAGCATTGACAGCTGTGTACTTACTACTTTCTAGGTGGAGGCGCTAAGTTGACATATTTTTTGAGCTCTTGTTACGTGTTTACACTGTGCCTAGCTGGTGGTGAACAAGACAGACACAGTCCCTGTCCTCACAGAGCTCATGGTCTTCCAGGAAGGCAGACAGTAAACAAGAATTCACAGTACTGTACGATATAAAGTTTTATGAGAAATACTGGATGCTATAGGAACAAAGAGTCATTATTTATTTATATTTGCAAGACTTACAGAAGCTATGTGTTTATTTTCCCTGTTCTTATTACTGAGATTGTCCTCCTCCTCTATCCAGTGTAAAGGCTAGTTTCTATTTTAAGAGAGTAGGGGTTCTAGCCTCTGAATAAAGGGCCAAAAGAGTTCGTGGCGGAGGGGTGGTATTAAAATAAGGAGGGCCAGTGGAAAGAAGCTGCAAGGAGGTGGATTATAGACTTTCGTTCTCATAGACTGCCAGAAAATGGAATGACTACCTTAGAAGATAGCCTTCCATCAGGAGTTTGTCAGTAATAGGCCTGATAGCCGCTGGGCAGAGGTGTTACGGAGAAGACTCAATCAGGGCAGATAGGTGGTTAAACAAAATAAATTGTACTATATCTTCTGACACTCAGTTTTGATGGTTCTAGGATGAGGAAAACTGGTGTAAATATTTAAGAGTATATCATTCTTTAATGTTGCACCTCTCTCGCAATTTCCTTTCTTCACTCTAGGGTGAATCGAAACGCATCACCCTGGTCCTCCAGCAGCCACAGTCTGGAGGTCCCCAAGGACACCGGCATGTCGTTCTAGGGAGTCTACCAGGCAAGATAGTATTACAGGGCAACCAGCTGGCAGCCCTGACCCAAGCCAAGAATGCTCAGGGGCAGCCCGCCAAAGTAGTAACTATCCAGCTGCAGGTGCAACAGCCACAGCAGAAAATCCAGATCGTACCACAGCCGCCAGCATCGCAGCCGCAGCCGCCGCCACCGCCCTCAACCCAGCCAGTGGCTCTCTCCTCTGTGCAGCAGGCTCAGATAATGGGGCCAGCACAAAGCCCAGGACAGAGACTTTCAGTACCACTCAAGGTGGTGCTGCAGCCACAGGTAAGACTTCCACAGGTAGCCCCCTGTTGTCCCCCTCAGCAACCGCTCATTGTGGAGTGTGGGATCACTGGAGTCATGCCTCTGGACTGAGTGAAATACAGGTTTTTATTTCTTTTACCCGTGGAAACCTTGTTTTAATTATATGAAAAGATTTGAGGGTCATTGTTAGGTTTGGGATAAGAGGTGATTTATTTAATATTTGTCTTTGAGCTGTTTCATTTACAATCTTTTTCCAAATGTTGTGGAGTAAAAGTGATTGGCAATATTCTTTCATTTGAAAGATAAAGAAGTCCTAAAGAGGTCAAGTGATTATCACTCCTCCCACCCTTCCCACCCCTCGCCGAGATAAAGGTAGGCCAAGAGTAGAATTTGAATTTATTTACTTTTGGCCTTGAGATCAGGATTGCCCATAGAATAATGAAGATGTGTATTGACATTAGGAGCATGGCTAAAGGATATTGAAGTTTGATTTGGCACGATTCTTGCATTTTATCGTCCCCTTCCCACTAAAAACAAAAAAAAAACAAAACACTTTTTTTTTTTTTTTCCTGACGTGTCTAAGTTCAGTAAGACTTGATCTGAATCTAATTCTTGAGGAATTAGAGATGGAAAGTTTCTAGCCTATCTGCTTTCGAGCTAGGTTTTATGTAGGCTATTTAGCTACAAGCATGTTGAAATTTTAGTGTCTTTATTTCTGTAGGCTGGCTCTTCCCAAGGGGCCTCTTCTGGGCTCTCTGTAGTTAAAGTTCTAAGTGCCAGTGAAGTGGCAGCTCTGTCTTCACCAGCAAGCTCTGCTCCTCATACTGGGGGCAAGATAGGAATGGAGGAAAACCGCAGGCTGGAGCACCAGAAGAAGCAAGAGAAAGCCAATCGGATTGTAGCAGAAGCTATTGCTAGGGCCCGTGCCCGGGGTGAGCAGAACATACCTCGAGTCCTAAATGAGGATGAGTTGCCCAGTGTTCGGCCTGAGGAAGAAGGTGAGAAGAAACGCAGGAAGAAGAGCAGTGGGGAGCGGCTCAAGGAAGAAAAGCCAAAGAAGAGTAAAACGTCTGGTACCTCCAAAACTAAGGGCAAGAGTAAGCTGAAGTGAGTACCATCCTTTGCTGATTTGTTGGGACAGTGCACTTGTTTTTAAATTAGTGTTGAGGGCCACCTGGCTGGCTCAGTTGGTAGAGCATGCGACTCTTGATCTCGGGGTTTTAAGTTTGAGCCTCACACTGGATGTAGAGATGACTTAGGAAAATAAACTCTTAAAAAAAAAATTAGTATTGAGAGGAACTACTTGGATTTTTTTTTAAAGTTGTATTTATTTGAGAGAGAGCAAGAGAGAGCAGGGGGAGAGGCAGAGCGAGAGAGTCTCAAGCTGACTCCGTGCTCGGTGCAGAGCATGATGTGGGGCTTGATCTCACGACTCTGAGATCATGACCTGAGCCAAAACCAAGATCAGATGCGTGACTGGCTGCGCCACCCAGGCATCCCTAAGGATCTACTTGTATTTAGCAGCTATGTAGTTCACGGTGATCTGTCTATCACAGAAGATAGAAAGGCCTTTCTTTTTTTCTGTCCCAATGCTTATATGATTTGTTAAACAGAAGTGTGCAAAATTAGCATAGTTTGAAAGAGAAACAACAAGGCACAGGAAAAATAGCTAATTATTGAGTTGGGGGTTATGACTGTTCTTATATGTCTTCCTGATTTTGTATCACTAAAGTGTGAAAGAGATTTCTCACTATCCCCCTACCACCCACATCAGTAAAAGAGCTGTTGGAGGTGTGGCTCTCCTGTTCTTGCATCTCGTCTGTGAACTAGAGAAGATTGCAGCCACCGTTGTCCGGCCTAGAGCAGTGCTGGCAGAACCAGGACTTATCACAGTTGTCTTCTCTTTGCCTTCCATGTCTTATAGCCTCACTCCTTTCTCTCTAGCTTCTACCCCCTAGGATTCTTCAGGCTTTGTGGTGGAATTATAATAATGGTTTATATTTGGAGAGGATTTTTCAGCTTAAAAAAAAAAAAAAATTCATATCGCCTATCTTAGTTAATCCTCAGCAATTCTCAGGCCGGGTATTATCATCGGTGTTTATATTACAAATAAGGAAGCTAATGCCCAGCTAGTGACAGAACTGGAACTAAAGCGAGGCCTTGTAATTCTTGGGCCAGTATTCTGCTGTCTTATGCCACCTTCCGTCAGGTATTTGTGAGCACAGTAGTAGAAAGGATTTGTCAGATCAGGTGTAAAGGTCAGCCAGTGGCTTAGAAACCCGAATATCTTCTCTTTTTCAAACACCGTATTCCATAGCCGTGTGTCCTACTGACTGAAGAACTAGACACTTCTATTAGGAAGTTTCGTATATGATGGCTTAGATTAATTATATTTTTCTTCTCCTAAATGAATTTGGCCCTCACTGAAAATGAATTTGGTTTTTCCTTTTTAGCACCATCACCCCTGTGGTGGGTAAGAAGAGAAAACGTAATACCTCATCTGATAATTCAGATGTAGAAGTCATGCCTGCCCAGTCACCCCGGGAAGATGAAGAAAGCAGCATTCAGGTAAAAGGATCCTGAAAGAACTTAGAAAAATCAAGTTTAATTCTGACAGACAACCCGGGAGTAGATACGAGAGACTGTAAGCCTATGCACATTTCAACAATTTTTCTAAAAGAGAGGTAGGCCTAAAAGGTAAAAGAGGTGGCACCTGGTCATGGTTGTATCTTTTAAATTTTTGGTTTTTTAGGCAAGAAACATATTACTATACTATACTATACAATAGCAGTAGTCCTTTTCTGAAATTCCAGTGTTTCGAAAACTAAGCAAGTATGAAATTAATGCTTCATGGTTGTTGTTATGGCTGTGTCCGTACTTTGGTTTCTCTTGGAACTGTCCGTCTGTCCCTTTGCCTTACCTTTTCTACACTTCAGGGTTCCGACTCTGTGAACTGGGTGCTTAGGCACAATGTTTTTTCCTACCTTTTGAAGATGAGAAACACTAGAAGAGAATAAAAGAAGCTGGACCAGAAGAAGTTTAGTCCTCTGTCTCTGATTGTTGCTTTACGGTACCACTTTTGGCTCTGGTTTCCAACCATACAGAGGATCTGGTATTAAGATTTGGGAGACCCATGGTACTTCTAAGTAGCACTATGGGCTTGGCCAATTTACTTACCTACTGTGTCTGAATTTTTCCTTGGTAAATGGAGGCTTGTACTAAACAAGCCTTAAGTGCTTCTCTAGCTATTAATACTCAGAAATGCATCCCCTCTTGCTTGATATACATTCAGTACATTGGCAAACTGATACTTGGGTTTTTCTGTGGAAATTAACATATGAGAGTAGACAAGATACAATACAATTGAAAAGGAAAGTGAGGCAAAAATTAGATTTAACAGACATTAGAGATAGTATGAAATAATAATTACTAGAAGTGTGGAATTAGAGAAGAAATAACAATAAAGATAAGAGAGTCTAGAAATATATTCAAATGGTTGTGAAAATTTAGTATATGAATTAAAATGCCATTTTAAATCTATGGAAAGAAAGAATATTTAATAAATTATGTTAGGACAACATCTAAGAAAAAAATAAAACTGGATTTCTTGTGTCACTCCTTAAACAAATACTAGTTTAATCGAAGGTCCAAATGTAAAACTTGAAATCATGAACTTCCTGTAAAACATGGGTGAATTTTTAAAATAATTATCAAGTAGGGTAGATCTTTCTAAGGGGGTATTAAAATACAGAAGTCATAGGGGCGCCTGGGTGGCACAGCGGTTAAGCGTCTGCCTTCGGCTCAGGGCGTGATCCTGGCGTTCTGGGATCGAGCCCCACATCAGGCTCCTCCGCTATGAGCCTGCTTCTTCCTCTCCCATTCCCCCTGCTTGTGCTCCCTCTCTCGCTGGCTGTCTCTATCTCTGTCAAATAAATAAATAAATAAAATCTTTAAAAAAAAAATAAAATTCAGAAGTCATAAAGGGAAAGATTGATACGTTTGACTATAAAAATTATGCACATATAACAAGAAAAATTCTACAAATA
This sequence comes from Ursus americanus, assembly GCF_024610735.1. NCBI lineage: Eukaryota > Metazoa > Chordata > Mammalia > Carnivora > Ursidae > Ursus > Ursus americanus. The sequence goes on from NC_142161.1 coordinate 1,916,978, forward strand.
ACATAGTGGTTAAGAGCATAAACTCTGGAGCAGGAATTCCTTGGTTCTCGCCTTAACTCTACTATTTACTAACATTTTCACTTCAGGCAAGTTTGTTTAACCTCTTGGTGCTCCAGTTTCCTTATCTCTAAAATACATATAATGTCTACCAAGTAGGGTGGTTAGGAGAATTAAATGGAAGCATTTATAAAGCACATAGGACAGTGCTTAGCTAATGGTAAGAGAACATAGAGTTATATATGTGTATGTTAAAATAAAGGGTTAAATAAAGTGTTAAATAATTAAAAGACAAATTGAAGGCAAGTCTTTGTAATACAAAAAATACAAATTTTTAAAAGGCGGTGTATTAGTTTACTAGGGTCGCCATAATAAAATGCCACGGGTTCTGTGGCTTAAACAGCAGCAGTTTGTTGTATCACAATTCTGAAGGCTAGAAGTCCAGGATCAAGGGGTCAGCAGGTTTGGTTACCTCTGAGACCTCTCTCCTTGGCTTGTAGAAGGCTGCTTTCTTACTGTGTCCTTACGTGGTCTTTTCTCAGTGCATACATCCCCGGTGTCTTTCTGTGTGTCCACATTTCCTCTTATAAGGATACCATTCAAGTTGAATTAGGGCTCACCCTACCAGCCTCATTTTAACTTAATCACCTCTAACCCTGTCTCCAAATACAGTCACGTTCTGAGGTACTGAGGATTAGGGTTTCAACATAAGAATTTTGGGGGATTGGGGCGCTTTGGTGGCTCAGTCTGTAAAGCGTCTGCCTTTGGCTCAGGTCATGATCCGGGACTTCTGGGATTGAGCCCTGTGTTGGGCTCCCTGCTTGCTGGGGAGTCTGCTTCTCCCTATCCCTCTGCCCTCCCCCCCCGCTCATTCTCTCTCTCTCTCTCTCTCTCCCTCTCTCTCTCAAATAAATAAATAAAAATCTTAAAAAAAAAAGGGGGGTATAATTCAGCCCATAAGTGGTAATGCCAGCATTGACAGTGGAGTTAAGGAACAGACACTTTTCATGCAGTTGAGGGGAGTGTTGAGACAATCTTTTTGGTGAGTCAATATTTCAATATGTAACAAAATTTAAAATGTCAATGCCCTTGGACTCAATGATTCTGCACCTAGGAAACTGTCAAAAGTATGTAATGATGCATACGTATTGCAGCAGTATTTGCAATAGCAGAAGTGTCCAAAAATTCAGTGTCCATAGGGGAGAAATAGTTAATAAAATTCTGAAAATCCATGCAATAGAATACTACATGGCAATTAAAAACAACAAAGTAGAGGGGCACTTGGCAGGCTCAGTCAGAGAGTATGTGACTCTTGATCTTGGGATCACGAGTTCAAGCCCCACATTGGGTGTAGATTACTAAATTAATTTACTAAAAAATTACTAAAAAAGAGATTACTAAAAAAATAAAAATTAAAAATAATAAAAAATAAGTAACTGCAAGTGTATTCTGTTCATGGACATATGGATTGTTTCCCATTTGGAGCTATTATGAATAAGGCTGCAGTGAACAGTCTTAGTACTTCTTGGACACGGGTTTTCATTTCTCCTAGCTAAGGAATAGGATTGCTAGACCATAGGGCAGTTACACATATAAACATTGTAACTCTGTAAGAATCTGTCAGCTTCCAAAGTGATTGTGTCATTTTACACTTTCAGCGATAATGAGAGTTCCAATTCCACATCTTCAGTATTTGGTTTTGTCAATTACCTATTCTTTTTAAATATTTCTATAGTATTCCATATTTTGACTATACCATAATTTGTTTAGTCCTGTATTGATGGGCATTAAGGTTATCTCTGGTCTTCTACTACTACAAGTAATGCTACAAAGATTTGCATAAATGTGCAGATTTGTCTGTAGGATAATATCTTTGAAGTGGAATTTCTGGACCAAAGGGTTTTGTCAATTTTTCTTTTATAGAGGTTATGCACATGTGTACTCTGACCAACAATGTATGTACAAGTTCCTATTTCAATATTTGATCAGACTTTCTGAATTTTACCTGTGAGGTGCAAAAAAACACAAAAAGTATCTCAGTTTAGTTTTCATTTGTAATTACTGATTTTATTATGAGTGTGAGCATCTTTTTACATTTAAAGCCATTTATGTTTTTTTCCTACTGTCTATTCATGATATTTGCCCATCTTTCTGTTGTGTTGTGGATCTTTTTCTTAATTATTCAAAAGAACTCTATGCTTAGGAAATGGATTATTTGTTTTCCCCCTCACTTTGTTATTTGTCTCAACTTTGTTATGATATGTAAATATCTTAAATTTTTCGCAAGGTAAAATTGATCAATTTATTAGAGATATCTTTCCTACTTCGAGATTATAAAAAATTCTTCCACCCTTTCTTTTAGAAATGTTATGTCTTTTTAAAAAAATTTTTTTAAGGTTTATTTAATTTATTTGTCAGAGAGAGAGAGAGAGAGAGAACACACAAGCAGAGGGAGGCAGGCAGAAGGAGAAGCAGGCTTTCCACTGAGCAAGGACCCCGATGCGGGACTTGGTCCCAGGCGTACGCTTAACCGACTGAGCCACCCAGGCGTCCCTTTCTGAAGATTTTTAAAAAGATTTTTGAAATCTTTTATTTTTATGTAATTTAGTTTCTTTCAACCTCTAGATGGCTAGCCATTTGTTTCCAAACCCATTTATAGAATAATCTACTTTTCCCTCACTGATTAGAACTGCTATTTTTATCATGTTCTATATCCAATACTTAAATAAGTATTTTAGTCTATATTTGGACATTGACCTGTTTATCTTTTCTTGGAGAGGTACCAACATTTGTTAATTAGTATAGCTCTTTAGTGTCCTTAATATCTGGTAAGGCCAAGCACACTTTTCCTGTTTTTCCTGGTTATTCTTAAGTGTTTATTTCTCTCTTTGAATTTTGCGATCAGCTTATCTAATTAAAAAGTTGTGTTAATTTTATTTTGTCATACTTATGTAATGTATATAGTTAGAATTAAGTCATCTTATTGCAGGACAATGTATTTTATTATTTATTCAAGTCTTCTTTAAGTCTTCCTGGAGTGTTTTAAAGTTTTCTTCATACAGATTTTATGTACTTCTTACTAAATTTAATTCTTCAGATAAGTAATATTTTTGTTTTCATATATAGAATTCTTTTTCTTTCTTTTTTTTTTTTTTTTAAGATTTTGTGTATTTATTTGACAGAGAGAGAGAGAGAGGGAGAAGCAGGCTCTCTGCTGAGCAGGGAGCCCAATGCGGGGCTTGAACCCAGGACCCTGGGATCATGACCAGAGCTGAAGGCAGACACTTAACCTGCTGAACCATTGAGGCGCCCTGAATCTCTTTCATTATAGTTTATGGCTCAGTCTACATAAGAATGAGATTTGTTAAAATTGATTTTATGCCAGGGAAGTTTGCTTAATTTTCAGTAGTTCTGTGTCTAATAATTCATTTAGTTTGTTTGGGTTTTTCAGAGATGATATAATCATGATTGAAAAATGATAATTTTATCTCTGTATTCTTCCCAATTTTTTATCATGAGCTACAAAGTATTACTTAAATTACTTAATTAAAAAATGTTTTACTAAGGGCCCCTGGATGGCTCAGTCAGTTGAGCGTCTGACTCTTGGTTTTAGCTCAGGTCATGATCTCAGTGTTCTGAGATTGAGCCCCGAGTCCAGCTCCATGCTCAGTGTGGAGTCTGCTTGGCATTTTCTCCCTCCCCCGGCTTGTGCATGCACATGTGCACTCATGCTCTCTCTCTCTAAAATAAATAAATAAAATCTTACAAAAATGTTTGCTCAACCACTTGAAAGAATAACATAAATCTAAAATGTTTTGATATGGACAACATCTCTAAGAAATGTTAATAGAAAGGTAAGTAGCAGAACAATACTGTAGTATGATTCTATTTATTAAGACAAAAAAACCTTAGAACTAAAACAAATAGCAAAATTAGTAACAAAGCATTCTTGCACCTTTGCACTTCAGGGTTGCTCCTTATGGAAAGCACGTTGCACCCTGCGGTTGAGTCCTGTTTCATTTTACCAGAGCTTCTTGCCAGTAATACCCAGGTTATTTTCAGGTGGATTCTGGTTCTTTGATAAAACAGTTCGGCAAAGTAATACGTATTTGGTACATAAATTATATGGTTTGATATCTTATAACTTGATAAATAAGCTCTTTATCTTTTTCGCTTGGTTCTTCATAGGGATTTTGGAGTAAAATCTCAGTATACGATTATAGGCAAATAGTTTTAAAGGTTTTCTCTTTGAGTTACCTTTGAGTTTCTCTTTGAGTTATTTTAACCATTCTTGCCGCTACAGAAAAGACGCTCAAACCGCCAAGTTAAGCGAAAAAAATATACAGAGGATCTGGATATAAAGATCACAGATGATGAAGAAGAAGAAGAAGTGGATGTAACTGGTCCAATAAAAACTGAGCCTATCCTCCCTGAACCAGTGCAGGAACCAGATGGCGAGACTTTGCCTTCCATGCAGTTCTTTGTGGTAAGCTGAGAGCTTAAGCAACATGGGAGGTTGTCCTGCTCCTCACAGTCTTCGTTGACCGACTGCATTTTTTGCTACAGGAGAATCCTAGTGAAGAAGATGCAGCCATAGTAGACAAAGTGCTTTCTATGCGGATTGTGAAGAAGGAGGTGAGGCCTTAACCCTTCATGTCATCCCGTAATGCCGCATTCACAGGCTTTATTTAATGAACACCTTTGGATGCCAGGGTATGGTACTACAGTGTAATTATGAGATATGGTGGAGGAAGTTAGCTAGAAAATAGGAACTGTCTTATTGCCTCTTCTTTGCTTATCTGTTTCAAATGGATGATAAAGGCTTATTTTTTCCAGCTATCAGATCTCTTGTATTGGAGTACTAGATTAGTTCCTTAATCCCTCATCAGTAATATACTCTAGGAACATTGGTATGAAGCTCTACCATGAGTAGTGAAAATTAAAGGTTCTTTCTTTGACAGATGAGGTTATTAATAACTATAATTTCTTTCTTCTCAGCTTCCTTCTGGACAATATACTGAGGCAGAAGAATTCTTTGTCAAGTACAAGAACTAGTATGTGATCTGTGCAAAAAGCTTTTCACCCTAAACTCCACAGGGTTGTAAAAAGTTCTCCTGTATAGTCTCTCCTGGGTGGGAATGTGTCCCCTTTTAATAGTCTCCTAGCCCAAATTGTTGTTTTCATTGAGGAAGAGAAGTTCGGGAATTGGCATGACTCTTCCTATTTCCCAACAGGAAGGTGGGGTAAGGGTGGTCCCTGATAAAATCCCTTGTGATCCTCTCTACCTTAGTCTGACATTAAGCCCTTGCTACTCAGACTGTGGTCAGTGGACCAACAGAATTAGCATCATTTGGGTGCTTGTTAGAAATGCAAACTTCCAAGCCTGCCCAAGACCAGGTGTTTGTGTGCAAAAATCAAGCTTGAGAAGCACTTACCTAAGACACTGTCTCCCCATTTAAGTATGTTGTACTCATTGTGCCTGCTCCTGGGTTATCCCCAAATCTAGCCTACCAGTTCCCCTTTCTCACAGCATGACCAGCTGTTTCCATCCCCTTCAGCTCCTATCTACACTGTGAATGGGCTACCATCTCCCAACTAGAGAAGGATAAAAGGATCCATCAAAAACTAAAGCGCTTCAAAACTAAAATGGCTCAGATGAGACACTTCTTTCATGAGGTAATTAGGAATAGGTATTGCCTATCATTTATTTCACAGAAGCATAAATTACTGGGGTTATCAGTCTTCACCGATTACTTAAAATTTATAGTTGCTTTGTATATATGGGTATGAAGTCTTAATTTTTATCATTGGACTTTCCTTACTTAATTTGCCCCTTGCTTTGTTTTACCAGGTCTAAATGTGGTCTTTTTATCAGTTAATAGGATATTTTGGTATTGACTTGCTCAGTATTCATGAAGTATTTTCAAGACAGATTTTAAACTGACCTCTGATTCACTTGAGGCATTCTTCTTCTTCTAATGTCAGTCTGTAGCAGTTCATGGTATCTGTAGGCATAAGCAACCATATCATTTAGAAAGGACATTTATTTTCTAAAATTTCTAATCCAATATAACAAGAAATGGTGATAAAGGAATGTTAGTTTCCCATAACCACTCTTATTACTGGTTAAACACTGTAGTGTGCATAAGGGTCTCTTGAGCCATATTTTAACTGTCCATTTTGCTTTGAAAGCTTTGTGTACGTACGCCTTTGCCAAATTGGGATTTTTCATCTTTATCGTATATACAGAACTAAGTGCCTTGAGAAGACAGATTCTTTTTCAAAGCTGCTTAGAGCTAAAGGAGAAAAGGTCTTAGTAAGAAAGATTGAGGGATGGAACGAACTAAATGCATAGTTTTAGCAAAAAACCCCCAGTTCTGTCTGAATACATATGATAAAGCTAACTTGATACCACCAGGTTTGCAAATAAATGAATTATTTCTCACATCACCTAGAGAGGACAAGTAGGACCATGTAGTTTTGTAATTTCTTTTTATATGAAAGTAATACTTGGGTTGTGTTTTTTCATTTATGTTCTTTTAAAGCATAATTTGTGAAATGTACAACGAAACTGTAATCCCATTCCAGCAGATATTAGATGTACAATTTGTGACTGTTGAACCAGTCTCTACTAACTCATATGCCAATTAAATCTCCATATTTAGGTAGGCCATTTAACCAAATCAATCATTCATTCATTCATGATTTATCATGTGCTAGTCTCTATGGAGAACAAACCAGACATGGTCTGTGTTCTCATATGGCTCACTGTCTAATTGAAGAGGGATAAATATTAAAAAATAATTCAAATTGTGTTAAGTGCCAGAAAAGAAGGAGCACAAGGAGACATAAGGGGAGGGGATGGCAACACCTACTTTGGATAATTAAGGAAGACTTCCCTGAGAATTGAATTATGAAAGGAGCAAGGCCGCGAACCCACATAAATAATATCACTGGCATGAGAAACAGCATATATGAAGGCCCTGAGACAGGCCAAGGAACTGAAAAGACAGTGCAGTTGATGAACAAAAGAGAGTGAAAGGCCCAAAATGAGATCAGATATTTAGGCAAGCAGTGTGTACAGACCTTTTAAGCAGTTTGGTTTTAGTTTTGTTTTTATTCTAAGTGCAAAGGAAAATCATTACATTGTTTAAAACAGGTCAGAGACATAGTCCAGTGTCCACTTTTAAAAGATCACCTAGACTTTGGAGAATGGATTGAAGAATAGTAAGCATGAAAGTATGAGCAGTAAGGAAGCAGTTGAAGATTTCTAAATAGGCAATATCATGGCTTAGAGTAGAGTAGTTTCAAGTGGATAGAATGGATAGATTAGAATTGACAGGGCTTGGTTGTGATGGCTTATATAGACAGGTTTGTGGTCTGAGCAAATGGGTTGAGGTGGGATCATTGAAATATGGAAGATGTTAGAAGTAGCCGATTTGGGGAAAATCAAGAACTTAGTTTAGACTGTGTTAATCTTAAAATTCCTTGACATATCTCTAGCAAGCACAGATATACAAATCTGGATTTTTCAGGCTGCAATTAAAATTTGGATTTTATCAGCATATAAAGTTATTAAAACCTTAATAATGATTAAAGGCACCTGGGGGGGGGAATTTCTATATATTCTAATAGTTCTTTATTTTCTTACTGTAATAGTTCTTTCTATGAGCCCAGAACCAAGGCTTAAGAATTCTCTCAAATTCAGAGGTTCAGGTGAAGGAGAAGGAACTGTATGCCAGAGTGGTAGGAGAAAGATTAGGAAGCAGATATGTCATAAAAAGCAAGAGGGAAAAGTGCCTTAAGAAGGAAGAGTTTTTTTCCTTAGCTTCTTTAAGACCTTTCTTTGGAGCCTTGGGTTATTTACTTTCAGATACCACCCAAAGTTGGATACCAGTGATTTAGAAGAAAAAGAACCAGTGAAGGTGATCAAGAATTGGCCAAAACCAAAATAAATACAGACGAGAGTCTAGTGTCTCAGAAAAGCCAAGGAAAGACAGTGCTTAAAGGAGAGAATTAGGAATTATGGAATACTTTGTAGAGGTAAAGTAAGATGAGGACAGAAAAGTTTCATTATATTTGGCAATTTGGAGATCATTAATGACCTTGACAAGAGTAATTTAGTTGTGTGAAGGAAGTGGAAGGAAGAGTGGAGTGGCTGGACAGTGGAGGTGGTGACATGGAGATAACTTGTGGTTAAAACTGTTGGGAAAGTTTGGGTATGAAGCAGAACAGAAAAATAGTTGCAGGCAGATGAAGAGTATAGGAGGTCTTTTTAAGATGTGAAATAGTAAAGTACATCTGTGTGTTTATGGGAATGATCCAGGGGAGGGATTCCTAAGATGGTGAGAAGGGATGGAATCCAGAGCATATACAGAGAGAATGGCCTCTGTTAGGAGATACTTGCTCTTGTAATAGGTGAGAAGATGGGTGCAGATTCAATTAAGTTGTTAGGATTTGATACTGTGAAAATGGGGAACTCCCTTCTGAAGGCGTCTTTTTAAAAAAAATTTCAAGTAAGATCATCAGGTAAAGGTGGGGTGGAAGGCTGGGTTTACTGGACAGTGATCTTTTGGTCTTACTGCCTGTTTCATAACCCCTCTAGGATGAAGAACCCTTCAACCCAGACTATGTCGAGGTGGACAGGATATTGGATGAGTCTCACAGTATTGACAAGGACAATGGGGAGGTGAGTTGGGGCATGGAGGAATATCAAAGGTCTCAGAGATTTCTGCTGCTCTGCTTGCCCATCCTTTATTATGCAGGTATGGCTAAAAATCTCTTGGACAAAAAGGTATTTTTGAGTTTTTCTGAGGGCTCCTTAGAATGATATTGGGAAGATAAGGGAATAGAGAGAGAGGCTAAAAGGAAAGCTTCTCATAAAGAAGCTGTATTTGTAAGTATCAGGAGCTATGTGAACAAGTACTCCTTTACCTTGATCTTTTTTTCTCTTAGATTTTATATGGGAGACCCCAGACATTCAGTTAAGGGTGACAGAAGGGGAGAGGAATAGGGATACTTCACAGATCTCCATATTTATAAATATAAAAATGCCTGCACAGACTCATAGCTTTCTCCAGGTCATTGAGAATTATTTTTTGAACTTAACGATCAGTTGAATGCATTTTCGTTTATCATTAAAACCAATCTACTGCATTTGAATCTGTACTTTTTTTTTTTTAAGATTTTATTTATTTATTTGACAGAGATAGAGACAGCCAGCGAGAGAGGGAACACAAGCAGGGGGAGTGGGAGAGGAAGAAGCAGGCTCCCAGCGGAGGAGCCTGATGTGGGGCTCGATCCCATAACGCCGGGATCACGCCCTGAGCCGAAGGCAGACGCTTAACCTCTGGCGCCACCCAGGCGCCCCTTGAATCTGTACTTTTAAGCAGACTATGGGATCACATTCCCACAGATACAGATTCAGATTCAGTAGGTCTCTGGGTGGGACCCAGAGGTCTGTATTTTTAAGTTGGTTCTCCAAGGGATTGTCAGGCATAGCTTGATTTGGGAATCACTGCACTAAAGCTCTTTTAGCAGATTGTACATGTGCTAAAACACCTGCTGATAGAGTTTCATAAATCACTTTTTTCATTTTCCAAATAAGAGTTGTAAAGATCTAAGCCACCAGTGAATTCAACATTGTCTCTTAAGTTTATTTCAAACTTACTTAGACTGTGAACCACCATTCCCTTAGAACTCATCACTTTCTATTCACTTCAAGTAGCAGTTCTTGGTAGGGCCACATTTCATCAAGTTTTTATCACATCTGACAGTTACTGCTTACCCAGTGACCAGTAGAGAACAACAGAACCTTGTTAAAATGTCAGTGCCAGGTGGTGAGCTAGGCTCACTCACAGGCTAAGTGGCCTGTTTCCGTACATCACCCTTACAGGACCTAAGAATCAAAAGTCTTCCCTCTGTAAAATTCTACGTTTACTCTATTTTATAAGCCTTTAGGGTTTCTCAGAACCTTAGACGTCCAAGGCCTATTACGATTCAGTGTCTTCAAATCCTGACAAGCATGCGTCAGAAACATGTATTCTGCTTTTATGGGTTGGGGTGGGAGTTATTGTTTATTGTTCATTTGCGGGAGGTGAGTGGGAAACGGACCAGTTATTAGAAGGGACACGTTAGCTACTATTAAATTCTTGTCATTTTCAGGATCTCAGCCTTCTCAGCCTTAAACATCTTATGCTCTCTACCAACATACTTATTACTCTTCCAGAAGTAATTGATCTTTGGACTGTGTTGGAAATAGCAAGATAGATGAAAATGTTTTAGTTTCCTGGTACTATAACTTCTGTTCCTAATATTGGGTAACAACATTCTGTGTACCCATTTTTCCCCCTCCCCAAAATAAGTTTAGTTCGTCATCCTTTTACATGACCTAATAGTGGAAATCAGTATTATAAAAATAAAGTCCTTGGAAAAGTAAGTTATGATGCTGGAAATGCGTGACCTGGACAAATGGCTTTATGTAGAAAATGACCTGAGTCACTATAATAAAGAAAATAGGAGAAGAGCAACTAGGTTAATTCTAGGGATTCCTTGATCTGTCATTCTGTCGAGGTGCTTGTATCTTCAGACTGCTTGCTGGCTGTTGTAAGGGGTATTCTGTGAATTGATAATAGAGATTCTTGTTGATTATACTAGGCCCCATCTAATCCTTTTTTCATAGAAACCAAAAATAGAGATGCAGTCAGGGCAGTGATCAATCTGAGTAGTGAGAACAGGAGCCGTTTTGCCCGAGGTCGCTGCCGTCCCTTCGCAGCAGAGCACCTGTCTAGAGCACAGTACTGTAGTAGGCGTTGGAGCATTGGCCCTCCTCTCTTCTCTCTCGTTCCCTGTCTTCAGTGACACCTCTCCTAGTTATCTCCTAGCTCAGAAGGAGATCTCTTCTCCACCAGATGACTGCTCTCTTTGAAGTAGCATCTGCACTCAGAGCTGCAGAAGCTCAGAAGCCCGGTGATTTCAGCCCTGCTTTGCTCTAATGGGTTTAATCTGTTCCTCACTTAGAAAAGTAGCCTGGCCTCCACTCTTCCACTGCATTAAATATGGTGCCAGGATAATAGTATGGCGCAGAGCCCTATCTTTTACTTTCAACCTAATTCGACATAATATAGGAAAAGAGTTTATTTTATTTTATTTTATTTTATTTTTTGCATTTGCTTGTTGATTGGCATAATGTTTCAGTGCTTAGTGTTCTAGAAACTACTGGGTATAACCTTGCCTCTTAGAACAGATTCTGATAAATTGCCTGGAAAGATGATCAAAGCCTCAAATAGTACAGTGCCTCAGCAGGGGAGCCTGTGGCTGGTCTTCCCAGCCTGCCATTTTTTTTTTTTTTTTAAGCACTTTTTAGGTATTAACACTTTGTGATCTGATTCTGTAGTCAAATTCTTACCCTTTTAATCACAGCAGAGAACACAGAATCAGTTTATTAAGGCTTTAGCTTTTTCTCTCCTAGCCTGTAATTTACTATCTGGTGAAATGGTGCTCTCTGCCCTACGAGGATAGTACGTGGGAGCTGAAAGAGGATGTTGATGAGGGCAAGATTCGAGAATTTAAACGGATCCAGTCAAGGCACCCAGAACTCAAAAGAGTGGTAAGTACATTGCATTTAGATTGTAAAGCCCCTGTAGGAAATGACTTAATTTTTTATTTATGTTGTTGTTTTAGCCTTTTATTATGGAAATTTTCAAACATATACAGAAGTAAAAGAAATAGTGTATTGTACCAATTCCCAGATTATTTTAAAGCAAATCCCAGATTCCTTTATTTATCTGTAAATATTTCAGTGTTTATGCCTAAAGGTATATACTACTTTTATACCTGAGAAAATTTAACCATTTCTAAATATCAGCAAATAACCAATTACTATATATATGTTTCCCTGATTGTCTTCTGATTTTTGTTAAATTGTTTGGATTGTATTTTGAATAAAGATCTATATATTGCTGTCAGTTAATGTGTCTCAAATGTCTCTTAATTTTAGTTTCCCCCTTCTTTGCAGTTTCTCTTGAAGAAATCAGGTGGTTGGTTCTCTAGGGTTTTTCATAGTCTGAAGTTTACCAATTGCATCCCCCTTAGAAACTTCTAACGTGTTCTCTATTCTTTATATTTTTTCATAAATGGTTAGATGTAGAACAGTGCTGTCCCCTGGAACTTTTTAGCACTGTGCTTAATATAGTAGCCACTAGCTACCTTTCACATGCTCAGTAATCACATGTGGCTAGTGGCAGATATAAAACATTATCATCATAGACAGTTCCATTAGATATCCCTCTTCTAAAGGCTTCATCAAATGGGGAAGGGAGACCACTAAATCTGCTTCATAGGTGACTCAATCAGGTTGTCTTTTGTGATATTATTAGTCATTTGTGATCATTGCCTCGGCCTATTCTTTAAGAATTTCAAAATGATGTTATTTTAATTGTATCATGTTTTTCATTTATTAGCCAGAATCTACTATAAAAAGAAATATGATTCATCTCCTATTTGGTTACTCTGAGGTACAGATGGTATAGGAAAGAAGGATAGATGCTTTGTTTTCTTTCTTTATTTCCCAGTTTTCAAAATAATGAAGTGGTTCTCTAGCATCCTCCAAAAGTGACCAGTGGGTTTTTCCTCTCTTGGTTTTCCTCTTTCTTTTTTTTTTTTTTTTTTTAAGTTTTTTAAACTTCATTTTAGTTTAAACTTTATTATGAACTCATGAATTTGAATATATTTTAAATGTTTTTAATCCATGTTTTTGAATCAATATTAGCTACTAGAACTACCTAGTAAGTTTGCCTAATTTTGTTAGTGTTTTCACTCCATTTATTCAAATTTTCTTTTTTGTAGAATCGCCCACAGGCAAGTGCCTGGAAGAAGTTGGAGCTGTCACATGAGTATAAAAACAGAAACCAGTTACGGGAGTATCAGTTGGAAGGGGTCAACTGGCTGCTCTTTAATTGGTATAACAGGTACAGAAAAGAGTAGACCCATGAAATGTAGGCTTGGTCTGGAATTATTTTTATTTGCTTTCTGTTGAAAAGTTCCTTTTTACGTACTGTTTAAAAAGACGTTATCTTTTGACATGCTTTTCTTTTTCCATGATGAATCTTCAGGCAGAACTGTATCCTGGCTGATGAGATGGGACTGGGCAAAACTATCCAGTCCATTGCCTTCTTGCAGGAGGTATATAATGTGGGCATCCATGGCCCTTTCCTGGTCATTGCCCCACTGTCCACAATTACTAACTGGGAGCGAGAATTCAATACATGGACAGAAATGAACACTATTGTGTACCATGGCAGTCTGGCCAGCCGTCAGATGATTCAGCAATATGAAATGTACTGCAAAGATTCACGGGTGAGTTGCAGATCATGGGAATATAATGGTTTAGAGAGAGTAGGCCAAGATACCTGGTATTTTAGAGGCTTTTATATGAATAAAAGACTTTTATTAAGATTTTTTGAGGTGATTTATGGCATTTTGTCCTAAAGTGCACAGGGAATTTTTTCTTTAACTTTTGTTCTTTTTATCCAGTGGACATTTTGATCCATGGAAGTTTGATCCATTGATCCATTGATGCATTTGATCAAAAGGACATTTGATCAATGGAAGTTCTGACTATGAATACATGCCTTTTAAATAGAATTTTATCAGCATTGATGAGTTTTCATCAAGAAAGTATTGAGGTTCATCGGTACTTAAGTTCATCAACTTAAGCCACTTCCTCTCTTAAGTCTACTAAAATTTTCATCCAGATTAGTTCCTTTGTTCCATACAAATTTTGAAAATAAAAATTTGAATCGTTCATCCTTTCTTAGTCATATTTTGCTGCTTTTAATTTTGTTAAACTGATCCAATTCTTTTTAGACAGTAACAGATACTACCTATTTCACTTTCAGTTTTGTCTTGTATATTTCAACAGTGCTCAACATTTGTGGATTTCAGTGTTAACTACCAAAAGATCTAGGTCTGAGATACATGAGCTAGGCATACAGTAGAGTTAAAAGTGTTCAGCTTCATTCAGTGAGGTCTGTCATTTTCCCGAAAAACTGAATTTCTTGAAGAGGCGTTGTATCTTACATTCAGTGATTTGGCACTGTTTTTCAGGAAAATACACAGCAGCAGAGATTGGTGGTGATGTTGTTTGTATTTCCTACTGACACTGCCTGAATATAGAAAAGAGAATGTGTAGTGCGGAAGAGGTCCCCATTTAGGTACATATTAGGCCTTTTCTTAACTTTATTGCCTTTATGCTTAGGGGCGCCTCATCCCAGGCGCATACAAGTTTGATGCCCTGATCACCACTTTTGAGATGATTTTGTCAGACTGTCCTGAGCTTCGTGAGATTGAATGGCGTTGTGTCATCATTGATGAGGCCCATCGGCTAAAGAACCGTAATTGCAAGCTGCTTGATAGCCTCAAGCACATGGACCTGGTGAGTTCCTCACATTGACTTATAGGCGGAAACACCTGGAATTAAAAGAACCCTAATTCCCTGTGGAATTAATATAACTAAGAGAAAAAATCAGGATTTTAGTATTGGGTGGTGGGTATGGCCTGTGGGAATGGACACCTGAAAGTCATATAAAAGTCCTATAAATTTTAGAATTGTGAGATAGTTGTGTGTTAGTTGTTCTTAACCAGGTGGAGAGGTGGGATACTGTATTAGTTACCTATTGCTACGTAACGAATATCCTAAAACTTGGTGGTTTAAAACAACAAATACTGTTTTTTATGATTCTCGAGTTCAGCACCTTGGGCTGGGCACAGCTAGGCCATCCCTTCGGTCGTCTTGCCTGTAGTCAGTAATGTGGCTGCAGCTGGCAATTGGTGGGCTCCTGGGTCATCTTCCACATGACCTGTCATCCTCCAATAGGCCAGACTTTGCTTCTTGACATGGTAGAATCAGGGCAGTATCCAGAGAGGGCAAAGGCAGAAGTTGCAAGGCCTTTGAGGTATGGGCTCTGAAACTCACACAATATCACTTCTGCTACATTCTCTTTGTCAGAGCAAGCCACAAGGCAAGCCCAGATTCAAGGGGTGAACCTTGATAGGAGGAACTACAAAGAATTAATGGCCATATTTAATCCAGCACAGGTACATTCCCTAGAGGGGGATATATTAGGATATCTGTGGGGAGTTGAGTGCGGAAAGGCGTATGTAATGGCAAAAAAAACCCATATTTTTGAATATTTCTTTATTTGCTTATAATCTAATATTTAAATTCTTGTTAAATAATATCAAGGTTTTTGTTTTGTTTTGTTTTAATGTTTTGTGTTCATCAGAAGAGGGAGCAAGTGAAAGAAAAGATAGTAATCTGGTCCATTCCCATGATTTTATAGATCACAAAATTAAAGCTAAAGTTATATAATTGATAGAAAACCCCAGAAGTCCTTTGTATTTTTGCGTTTTACCATTTTTTTGCTTTCTCCATTTTTAGGAACACAAAGTGCTACTCACAGGAACGCCATTGCAGAATACTGTGGAGGAGCTGTTCAGCTTGCTTCATTTCTTGGAACCTTCACAGTTTCCTTCAGAATCAGAGTTCCTCAAGGATTTTGGGGATCTCAAGACAGAGGAACAGGTAGGAAGTCTATCTAGACAAAAAGGTAAAGTTTGTACTAGGCACGCATCTGTTGCCGTGGGCCGCAAGGACCTCTCTTGAGCCTACGTCGTTTGTGGCATTGTACAAAATCCACATTTTTCGGATGATGAAAAGCTCTCATTTTATTTCTTCATGTTTCCATGTAATGTGAGAATGTTTGTCCTCATAGTTTCTATTTCTTTTCTCTCCTGTATTGGGCACAGGTTCAAAAGCTACAGGCTATTCTCAAGCCAATGATGCTAAGAAGACTCAAAGAGGATGTTGAAAAAAACCTGGCACCCAAACAGGAAACTATCATTGAAGTAGAGTTGACCAACATCCAGAAGAAATATTACCGGGCTATTTTGGAGAAGAATTTCTCCTTCCTTTCCAAAGGGGCAGGTCATACAAACATGCCCAATCTACTCAATACTATGATGGAGTTGCGCAAATGCTGCAACCACCCATACCTCATCAATGGTGAGAGAGTTCCCGGACAGCGCCTGCATTTCTGTGTCGCCTGTGTTCACTTGCTAATAATATTCTTTAGGAACAGTGGATACATTGACTGATCCAGCTTAATTTTGAGAGGGAAGGGGATTCTTCTTTTAAAATAATTATTATGTTTATTTTTTTATTTTTTTAAGATTTATTTATTTTCGAGAGAGAGAGAGAGTGCACCTGCGTGGGGGCAGAGGGAGAGGGAGAGTAGGAGACTCCCCGCTGAGTGCTGAGCCCACTGTGCAGCTTGGTCTTAATGACCCTGAGGTCATGACCTAAGGCAAAATCAAGAGTTGGACATTTAACCGACTGAGCCACCCAGGCACCCCTTATTTATTCATTCATTCATTCATTCATTCATTCATTCATTCATGACTTTATTCATTTGAGAGAGAGAGAGAGAGAGAGAGCATGGGAAGGGTGGAGGAAGAGGTGGGAAGGGGAGAGGGAGAAGCAGACTCCCCGACGAGTAGGGAACCCGATGTGAGTGGGGCTTTCGATCCTGGGACCCTGGGATCATGACCTCACCCGGAAGCAGACGCTTATCGGACTGAGCCACCCAGGCGCCCTCAGGCAGTTCTTGAATTCAAAACAATTCTTACGTGGAATGTCTTTCTCTAGTTCTTCCCCCTTGATCCTGCGTAATCTTCAATATCATATGGGATTTGCTGTGTAGAATTTCATGAACAAGAACTCAGGTCATTCTGTTCTCTGGTTAAATGTCCTCATCTGTACTCCATTTTGTAGTTTCTGTTTTGGATGCCAGTAGGGTGGTAATAGTTGTTTGCAGTAATGTCCTAGTTCTCGTTGTTACAGATGTTTTATCCAATTACAATCTTAAGTCTGACTTGCTTGCAGTATTTTGTATAACACAGTTGAAGATGATTTAGGATTTTTTGGGTGCTGAAATTCTGTGTGAGAAAGATGTTTATCTCAGGTCAGATTACTTTTTTTTGCTTCCTTATCTCAGCTAAGTAAACTACAGCCTTAGTATGTTTCTCCGGATCTCACCATCAAGTTTGATTTTTCTTTTGGCAGGTGCAGAAGAAAAAATCCTAACAGAATTTCGAGAAGCTTGCCATATTATACCTCATGACTTCCACTTGCAGGCCATGGTTCGTTCAGCTGGCAAATTGGTTCTTATTGACAAGTTACTTCCAAAACTTAAAGCTGGTGGCCATAAGGTTCTGATCTTCTCCCAGATGGTACGCTGCCTAGATATCCTAGAGGATTATCTAATCCAGAGGAGGTGAGAAAACAGTCATCCCTTGCCTTGAATTTACTGTAGATTCATAAAACTGTAAAAAGTAGGAGGGCCTGGGTTTAATTTAAGTTGGCCAGAACTGGGATAAAAGAAGTATTTAAGATTCTCACTCTCAACTTTCTGAGAAGATTTTTATTTTTTTTAAAGATTTTATTTATTTATTCGACAGAGATAGAGACAGCCAGCGAGAGAGGGAACACAAGCAGGGGGAGTGGGAGAGGAAGAAGCAGGCTCATAGCGGAGGAGCCTGATGTGGGGCTCGATCCCAGGACTCTGGGATCACGCCCTGAGCCGAAGGCAGACGCTTAACCGCTGTGCCACCCAGGCGCCCCTCTGATAAGATTTTTGGTCAACTAGAGATATGGAATTGCTGGTATTGATCCTAATCTGCTTTTTTGGTTTCTTTATCTGCTTAACCAATTAAACTTTTTTCTGTAACTGCCATACAGGTACCTATACGAGCGTATTGATGGGCGAGTCAGAGGTAACCTTCGACAGGCAGCTATTGACCGCTTCAGCAAGCCTGACTCAGACCGCTTTGTCTTCTTGCTGTGTACCCGGGCGGGTGGACTTGGTATTAATCTCACAGCTGCTGATACCTGCATCATCTTTGATTCAGATTGGAATCCACAAAATGACCTGCAGGTAGAGGAAATCATTGTCTTAGGGGCTAACTACCTAACCTAAGAAGTTTTTCAGAAGGATCAGGATCTCTTAGAAAGACTTGTACTTCAAAGAGTATGGAATTATTTACTTAGTTTAAGGGTGGCAGTCTCCATGAGAGGTCAGCAAACTTTTTCCATAGAGGGCCAGTTAGTAAATATTTTAGGCTTTGGGGACTATACGGTCTCTGTTGTAACTACTCATCTCTGCTCTTGTAGCACAAAAGCAGCCGTAGACAATACATAAATGAATGGATGGGGTTGCGTTTCAGTAAAATGTCATAGAATCAGTTGGCTGTGCAGACCATAGCTTGCTGACCCCTGGTGTTTTGGTTTTGAGTTGATCTCATGGCTCCTTTATAGATGTGAATTGGTATTTTGAATTGCACCCCCCCGCCCCAATTTTATGTTATCTTTGCCTTTTCTTTCCATTTCTTTTTAACCAGGCCCAGGCACGGTGTCATCGAATTGGGCAGAGCAAAGCTGTGAAGGTGTACCGTCTCATCACTCGTAATTCTTATGAGAGAGAGATGTTTGATAAGGCTAGCCTCAAGTTGGGATTGGATAAGGCTGTGCTTCAGTCCATGAGTGGTCGGGATGGCAACATTACCGGAGTGAGTCCTCTTAATCTGTAGCAGGTCATAGTGATAGAGGAAGGCACAGGTTTTTTTTTTTGTACAGGAATCTGACCACCTTGTTTGGATTTCTTAAAATATTTCTTAAAACATAATGAACTAAATTATTATGATATGGTTAGATTATATTCTCTTGTTAGTTTTTTCATTTTACTATTGGATTTTGCAGATCCAACAGTTCTCTAAGAAGGAGATTGAAGATCTCTTACGAAAAGGGGCATACGCAGCCATTATGGAAGAAGATGATGAGGGCTCCAAGTTTTGTGAAGAAGACATTGACCAGATCTTGTTAAGACGAACCACAACCATCACCATCGAGTCTGAAGGAAAGGGTTCGACGTTTGCCAAGGTATGTTCTGTCTGTGCCAAATGCTAAGGAGACAGAGGTAGAGACCGGAATCTACCAGAATTTAAAATGTATTTACTGGTTTCCCATTGCTCAAAAAAGTGGTGTTGTCAACTTTACTTTGTTCTTTGTTCTCACTAGGCAAGCTTTGTTGCTTCTGAAAATAGGACTGATATTTCTCTGGATGACCCCAACTTTTGGCAGAAGTGGGCCAAAAAGGCTGACCTGGACATGGATCTACTTAATAGCAAGGTAAGCTTCCTTTTCTTTTAGGGAGGAAGTATTACAGAAGACACGTTACTTTCAGGAGCCTTTGTAGCTGCTCTGATTCTTTGATGCTGACCTTGGTTTATGATGATATATTTATATAAGAGCCATTATAAAAACTTTCTGCATGGGAAGCCCCAGAAAACTTAGATATCTACCACTTAACTTTGCTTCTGAGTCCCTAGAGATTATTTTGCATGTCCTAAAAAAATCTCTCTTTGAGTATCTACAAATGTTATATCCAAGGCTATTTCAATCCATAATTGTCTTAATTCCTTTCCCACGGCCTTGTCACAAAGAGAGTTACTCTTCTACTTCTGTTCTCTGTATAGAATAACTTGGTGATTGACACACCTAGAGTACGAAAACAGACCCGCCACTTCAGCACTCTGAAAGATGATGACCTAGTGGAATTCTCTGATTTGGAAAGTGAAGATGATGAGCGGCCACGCTCTCGCCGACATGACCGTCATCATACCTATGGGCGCACTGACTGCTTTCGGGTGGAAAAGCACCTTTTGGTGTATGGGTAAGAACCCACTTTGCCATTAGAGGTAGTGTATTTCCATCCTGATGGACGTTCTGTTTGCCCTTCGAATTGAAGGCTCTGGCCAAAGAGGGGATAATGGGAAAATTTTATTCTGGTACCATGTTTTCCCCAGATGTTTTGTCTCCTACGTTTTGGGAGTCCCCAGGAAAACATTAATACAGTTTTCTGTTTTTCTAGTTGGGGACGGTGGCGAGATATATTGTCTCATGGACGCTTCAAGCGACGTATGACTGAACGAGATGTGGAGACAATTTGCCGGGCCATCCTTGTATACTGTCTTTTGCACTATCGTGGGGATGAAAATATCAAAGGCTTCATTTGGGACTTGATTAGCCCTGCTGAAAATGGCAAGACAAAAGAATTGCAGAATCATTCAGGTAATTATCAACTCTTTACTTTTCATATTTCTGTAGGTTACCTAATCTTTTTCAGGTCCAAGGGTTTTTCTCAATCCAAGTCTTCAATGTCTCCCCTTTCCCAGGTCTGTCTATCCCTGTGCCCCGCGGACGCAAGGGGAAAAAAGTAAAGTCACAAAGCACTTTTGATATCCATAAGGCAGATTGGATCCGGAAATATAATCCTGATACTCTGTTCCAAGATGAGAGTTATAAGAAGCATTTAAAACATCAGTGTAACAAGTAAGGGTGGAAATTAGCAAAGATCAAAGCATTTTCCACCTCAAAGTTTCTGCATTATTACTGAGCCAGCTCTTCTTCCCTCCCTTTTAGGGTGTTATTGCGGGTACGAATGCTATATTATCTGAGGCAGGAGGTTATTGGAGACCAGGCAGAGAAGGTGTTAGGGGGTGCCATTGCCAGGTACAGTTATGCTGTGTTTTTCTTTATGTATTTCTCTTTATGCCCTGCCTTATTCCAGAAAAGATTGTTTTACTTATTTAATTCTGTACTATCTTTGGGATAACTGGTAATTAAGATCTGTATATCAGGTCTTTGATCTTATGCTTGATACCAGTGGAAGGAAATAGGCAGATCCATCAGCATTTAAATGAATGGATAAAAGAAGATACTTATAATAATCTTTCCAAGGATTGCCGTTTTAATTCCCTTCATTGCTGTGCTGACTCTGCTCTCTTACACCTTTAGTGAGATTGACATATGGTTCCCAGTAGTGGATCAGCTGGAGGTTCCAACAACATGGTGGGACAGTGAAGCTGACAAGTCCCTGCTCATTGGAGTCTTTAAGCATGGTAGGTACCTTTTCTTCATTTATTCCTTTCCTATTGTAGACTTACTTCCACAGATGGAACACGTAGCAAAATGCTCATGGCCAATAACTGAGTTCTCTGATTGATCTCAATAACATTAGGTTTGAATAGGAAGCTAGTTCTTAAATATCCAGAGCAAAGGAATTAGTTCCTATAAATAGATGTTCAAAAAGGCCAGATGGATAGTTAAATCCTAACGTGGGGACAGTCTCCCATCTGTTCTCTAATCTGTGTTACCAATCTGTATGCTACGCATCTCAGTTAAGGTTCCACAAATCAGGGGAGGTAATATATGCCCACTCTTATTAATAATAACCATGCTTAATTTGTGTGAAAGTGTTCTACTTATGTAGCATCCCATTTGTCTAAATATTCAGCAGTCATTCTGATGGAAGTGTGAGCTACAGTGAAATAAAAATAAAGTACCAAAAGGGAGAGGTACCCTTTTCAGTCTAGCCTAATAACAATTCCTAGGTATTAAAAGCAGTGAGTGCTTACTAACTTCCAGCCCAATGACTTAGTAAATTAGAATATCATTTCTTTTTAAAAATACTTTTCTGTTTATTTCTATAAAATAAAAATAATGGCTCTTAAATGACATGTTTTCGAGAACTTTAATGGATAAGAAAAACTGTGAACATTTTCTAGTCTTAAATTTACCTTTGAGACAAGGAGGTTTAGAAGAGTCCAGACATCCTGAATCATGTTCATTCAGTCATTCATTCATTCTCTGTTCATCAGATATTCAGTGCCTGTTTGTTTGCAGGTGTTTCTTACCCTTTGAAAATGTATGACCTAGCTGTAAATTATTTTACTTTTTTTCATTTCCCCATCAGTGTAGTAAGAATGATAATAGAAAAATTACCAGTTAAATGGCTATGTAAGTGTCACCATTCTGTGAATATTCTGATGAAATTCCTATCTTTCATAACTAGTGATAAAACTCTTTGTAATTGCTGTAGAACTATTCAAAACAGAAATATAACGCAACAGCTGTCCAAGTTGATGTTTTGCATTATGAGTGAAGTAGCTCATGTATTTCAGTTATTCCAGTACACGTTAGGCAAAGTTAAATCTCTTCTTTTCTTTGGCTTATGGTCCTTTTTCTTCTAGGCTATGAGAAATATAATACTATGAGGGCGGACCCAGCCCTATGCTTTCTGGAAAAGGCTGGTCGACCAGATGACAAAGCCATTGCAGCAGAACATCGAGTGTTGGATAATTTCTCTGACATAGTAGAAGGGTAAGCATTGGTGTTTAGTTCTCTTGAAGTTCTGGCTCTACCCCTTGAAAGCTCTTAGTTGCTTGTGCAAAGAGAAAACATAATTCTGGCCTTGACTGAACCCATTGGTATTCCTAATGGTGGTTATACTCGATAAATTCTTAACAAAGAGTGGAACCAGCAGAAAGGACTCCATAAATAGGCTAAAACCACACATTTGCCATAAGATGCAACCAAGGGTGAAAATTAATGTTACTCCCAAATGGCTTCTTTGATGTTCTATTCAGTTGTTTTTGGTCTTTCTTTCTTTCTTTCTTTTCTTTCTTTCCTTTCTTTTCTTTTTCTTTTCTTTTCTTTTCTTTTTGATCACTTTTCCTTTCCTTTCCTTTTCTTTTCTTTCTTTCAATGCTTTTCTGTACAGCCACAGTAGCTGAAAGGACAACTTAACTGGTTGTCTTGAAAGATAATAGCCATGCAGCTCTCCTATGCCACTTAAGTGGTAGAGCCTCAGGAGATTTTAGCCCTGGTTTATCGTCTCCTAATGGTGCCTGACACATACAGGCATATACTCTGTCTGGATACATGCCTCGATGATGAGTTGCCATGCTAATACTGAGTCACCAGGTAGGGCAGTGTTGCCCTAGTTTGGGTGCCAGTGAGTTTAACAAAACTTCTCACATGGAGACCTGAGGGGCATGTGAAATATTTGGCTTAATTCATGAATACCCATGCACTCTTCTGCAGTCGAGAGATTTCTCTTTGATGATCACAACCTTAGTTTGCTCAGTGCAGGACCCTCAAAGGAGATTGGGTCAGTTAATTCATCACAAATCATTTATTTTGTTACCCTTCTACTCAAGAGAGCAAAGTAAAACAAGCAAACATGGACTATTTAAATGTAACAATAAAAGTAAATAGGAAGGAGGAGAAGAATGGGTAAACAATGAAAAGGGCTATCAAGAGAAAAGACGTATGTTGGCCAAAGTATTTCGTTTCAGATTCAAACAATTTAGAATGGCACTTTGTCGGTTTCTCCCCATTCTTCATCCTGTTGGATACGCTACCTAACTTGCTTGGAGCTTAGCACCTGGCCTGCCATTCGTTTGAGCATGAAGGAAAACCCCGGTTCCATGCTGGATTGTATGTTTGGCCAGGTCTTCATCCTAAATTCCTCTTAGTGAAAGAAGATACATTCTTGTGTTTTTTTTCATGCCTTTGGATAATTTTAGGGTTGACTTTGATAAGGATTGTGAAGATCCTGAATATAAACCACTCCAGGGTCCCCCGAAGGACCAAGATGATGAGGTGAGGAATTCTCATTTGAGTGTAGCTTTTCTCTATTACTAAATAGTTAAGTATGTTCCCATTCCCTGGATTCTGAGGTATATTGATCACTTCATAATACAAAACAGAAAGTAACTACTACTTGAGAATATAAAGTATTAATGGAAAGGATTGTAACACCAGCTGGGGGAGACCAGGGATGGCTTTGTGGAGGAGGTGGGACCAAGCTGGATATTGAAGTATATTATTTGACTGCTAAATTCCTGAGTCCCTTCATTTTCAAGCCATTAACAGCAAGTGATTTTTTTTCGGGTTCTACTTTCTTATTCCTTTTGTTGGTTGCTTCCATTTTTTTGTAAGGGTTCATTAGAAATTTTTCTTGATCCTTTTGGTGCCATAGAAGGTCACACGTAAGAGTGATTTCAGAGTGCCAACTTTTCCCCCTTTCTCTCCCCCCGCCTCCATCCGTTGGGGTGGATCTCCTTCTCTAGGGTGATCCCTTGATGATGATGGATGAGGAGATCTCAGTGATTGATGGAGATGAAGGTAAATTTCTAGGTCAACTAGCACAGTTTTGTGTGGGGTGGTGGGTTGGGCAATTATTAACTGAATTCTGTCCTATCCTGGGATTTCTGAGACCTTTGCTTTTGGGTGGGTTGAAATACTGGTGTTCTCTCTACTACCTTTCCTGTACTTCCTATTCATTCTGCTTTGCTTCCCATAGCCCAGGTGACCCAGCAGCCAGGCCATCTCTTCTGGCCTCCAGGCTCTGCTCTGACAGCTAGGCTTCGCCGCCTAGTAACAGCTTATCAGCGCAGCTACAAGAGAGAACAGATGAAGATAGAGGCTGCAGAACGAGGGGACCGGAGACGGCGGCGTTGTGAGGCAGCCTTCAAGCTAAAAGAAATTGCACGGCGGGAGAAACAGCAACGGTAAAGTGTGGCTGGGAATTTGGGCTGAGCTGTAAGCTTGCCTTCCTATATTGAAGGGTGTGTGTCTTATATTGAAAAGCGTCTTAGGCAGGATTTATTTGGAATTTCCTACAGAGGGACCATCTTTTTGCCTTTAGTTGTTACTCCTCTACGACAAGAAACTTCACTTGTGTGCATAACCACAACTCCTGGGAAGGTCTCTCCTGTGGCCATTCTCATTGAGTTATTTGCTCACATATTTTTTCCCTTAGCTTGCTATTCTTAAATTCTTACATGTTATAGGTTACCTCTTAACTACCTCTTCTGCTGTCTTCTGGGCATTTTTTGTTTTGTTTTGTTTTGGGTTTTTTGCCCCTACTTTCAATTTTTTTGTTTATTCAGGTATAGTAAACCACAATAAGAAGTAACCAGTTTCCCTGTGTTTTTCTGATCACCGCTGCCTGATTCCTTTTCCCTTTAGATGGACAAGGCGTGAACAAACTGATTTCTATCGCGTAGTGTCTACCTTTGGTGTGGAGTATGACCCTGATACCATGCAGTTCCATTGGGATCGCTTCCGTACTTTTGCCCGACTAGACAAAAAAACAGACGAAAGCCTTACCAAGTACTTCCATGGCTTTGTGGCCATGTGTCGCCAAGTGTGCCGCCTTCCCCCAGCAGCTGGAGATGGTAAGCAAGACTGGAGAGTCTTGGATGAGTGGGCATGGATGGCAGCGGAACTAACGTGGTTCATTTCTCCTCCCACCCCTATCTCTTGTAGAGCCCCCGGACCCTAATCTGTTCATTGAGCCCATCACTGAGGAGAGGGCCTCTCGGACTCTCTACCGTATTGAATTGCTTCGGCGCTTACGGGAACAAGTTTTATGCCATCCCCTTCTAGAAGATCGGCTGGCCTTATGTCAGCCTCCAGGTCCTGAATTGCCTAAATGGTGGGAGCCAGTTCGGCATGATGGGGAGCTTCTGCGAGGGGCAGCCCGCCATGGGGTGAGCCAAACAGACTGCAACATCATGCAGGACCCAGACTTCTCTTTTCTGGCTGCCCGTATGAATTATATGCAGAACCATCAGGCAGGAGCACCAGCTCCATCCCTGTCACGCTGCTCTACGCCACTGCTACACCAGCAGTATACCTCGCGCACTGCCTCACCACTGCCCCTGCGCCCAGATGCTCCTGTTGAAAAGCCACCCGAGGAGACAGCTGCCCAGGTCCCCAGTCTGGAGAGTCTGACTTTAAAACTAGAGCATGAGGTGGTGGCCAGGAGCCGACCAACCCCACAAGACTATGAGATGCGAGTAGCCCCCCCTGATACTACCCCTCTGGTATCCCGGAATGTTCCACCAGTCAAACTGGAGGATGAGGATGATTCAGACTCTGAACTGGACTTGAGCAAGCTGTCACCATCATCTTCTTCTTCCTCATCCTCATCCAGCTCCAGCTCCAGCACTGATGAGAGTGAGGACGAGAAGGAAGAAAAGCTAAGTGAGTGCATGTGACAGGCTGTTGGCCCTTTTCCCTATTTCCAGCCCCCCCCCCCCCCAGCTCTTTCCCTTCTTTTCTAAATGCATCCTCTGGGAGAGATATGGATTTCGATTTGATAAAACTGAAAGAGACCTGTTATTCTTTGGGCCTTTATTTAAAGCCCATATAATTCCGTTTATGTATAACTTCATTCTTCCGTCTTTGCTCACATCCTGTATGATCTCTAGCTGCTGACCGTCCCCGCTCGAAGCTCTATGATGAAGAGAGCCTTCTGTCCCTCACTATGTCCCAAGATGGATTTCCAAATGAAGATGGAGAACAAATGACCCCTGAGCTGCTGCTGCTACAAGAAAGACAAAGAGCTTCTGAGTGGCCCAAGGTAATAGCCTCATTCCTGGACATATATTCTAAAAATATATTGGAACAAAAGCCAGGAACAAGGAACAGATGGTTCTGTTTTTTGGTTTTTTTTTTTTTTTTTTTTAATTATATTTAGTGCTACATGTATTTTCATGAAACTCTTCCCAGGTGACTTAGGGATCTGATACTATTACCTACCTCCTTCTGCCTTATGATTTTTACCCATCGTGCTAATGATGGCGCTTCTGTTTGTCACAGAATCACATAGCTGGTACTCAGGCCCTAAAACCAGTATTGATTTCTTTTCCCCCCACTCAGGATCGTATCCTTATAAACCGTATTGACCTCGTCTGCCAGGCTGTACTCTCAGGGAAGTGGCCTTCTAGCCGCCGGAGCCAGGAAATGGTAACAGGAGGAATTTTGGGGCCAGGCAACCACTTGCTAGATAGTCCTTCATTGACTCCAGGAGAATATGGTGACTCTCCAGTCCCCACACCACGAAGTAGCAGCGCAGCTTCCATGGCAGAGGAGGAAGTGTCCGCAGTCACCACAGCAGCAGCTCAGTTCACGAAACTTCGCAGAGGCATGGATGAAAAGGAGTTTACAGTTCAGATCAAAGATGTAAGCTCAGCATTTAGGCACTGGGAAGTGGGGAGGGAGACTGGAGTTTTGCTAACTACTTCACTAAGGGGATAGTAAACTTGTTTGGTTAGCTAACTTTAAAAATCGGAGGGGAATTGGGGTGCCTGGCTGGCTCAGTAGAGCATGCAACCCTTGATCTCAGGGTTGTAAGTTTGAGCCCCCGTTGGGTGTAGAGATGACGTAAAATCTTTTTAAAATAAATAAGTAAAAATAAAAATGAGAGGGGAGCAAAATTAGAGTTCACAAAGCTCCATTGAGGGAAAAATATTTTTGAAAGGAATTTAATTGATATAAGGCTTCTTTTGGGTGGCTTGTTTCTAGATCCTAGAAACCTAATTTTTAAAGATTGAAATCAAATTGTGGGAAAGCTGTTAAAATAACGCCTAAGTGTTATGGGCCTTATTAAGTTAAAAATAAGAAGTCATTCTTGGTGAAATTAAATCAGTGTTGTTTATTTTATAGATGGGAAATTTTATTTTTCCTGATCATCTTCCCTATTGAAATCCTATCAGCTGGTCCTTAAGTACTCAACAGGAGAATTTGCTTTTTCTTTCTCTCTCTCTCCCTCTTTTTTTTTTTTTTTAAAGTAGGCTCCACACCCAGCATGGAGCCCAGCACAGGACTTGATCTCACAACCCTGAGATCAAGACCTGATCTGAGATCAAGAGTTGGATACTTAACTGACTGAGCCACCCAAGAAAAATTTCTTAAACTAGTGTGTGATAGGAATTATCAGGATTTTGCCCCTGTGATGAGTTGCCATGCTAATATTGAGACACCAGGTATGGGGTGTTGTTGAGATAAATTCTTCTCTTACATCTACCTGTGGGGCACTAGGTCAAGAAACGAAATCTTTCTGTGGAAAAAGTATATAAGTTTAGATGCATTTCTAATTTCTACCCTTTAGTCAGATGGCCTTCCTTCTCATCATTGAGCCAGAGGATGACCCTTACCCTAAGATCCCCAAAGCTTAATATTTACTTTAAAAATGTGTACCATATGACATCTTGGGTGGGTGGGTTGTCTTCTTAGGAGGAAGGATTGAAGTTAACATTCCAGAAGCACAAGTTGATGGCTAATGGAGTAATGGGAGATGGACATCCTCTGTTTCATAAGAAGAAGGGAAACAGAAAGAAGCTAGTCGAGGTGAGTGGGAGAGAGTCTTTAACATGATGATTAGGTTTTTTATTCTTACTAATTGATGAAGGCAGTTGGGATTAAGGGACTAGAAGATATTAGAATTATTTTATGGCTACCATTGGCTCTGCTCCCCCTCCCTCCCTGCCCCAAAGAAGAGTATGTGCTCATGGGGGTGGATTCTGGGTTTGCAGCTGGAGGTGGAGTGCATGGAAGAGCCTAATCACCTTGATGTGGACCTGGAGACCCGGATCCCTGTCATCAATAAGGTGGATGGTACTTTGCTGGTGGGTGAGGATGCCCCTCGCCGGGCTGAACTGGAGATGTGGTTACAGGGTCATCCAGAGTTTGCTGTCGATCCCCGATTTCTAGCGGTGAGTGGCAGTTCCATCTAGCAAGATTTAAAGTCATTCCCTTGGTATTTAAGCTGCGTGAGAGGGAGGAAGCATGCCATAGTATGTTTTTTTTTTTTTTTTTTGTATGTGCCTGTATAATAATACCCAGGCTTAATAACTCACAGAGTTGTTGTGAGGATCAAAATAAAATAATGTTAAAGCACTTACTAAACTAAATACTAGGTAAAAATTTATTATGAAACTATTATATAATGACCTAATTGTGGGAGGGGAATGACAGTTTTCCACCAGGACTAATCCTTTATTTATCCATGCAATAAGCATTTGTTGTCAGACTAGACACTAGTACCTTAATAATTACTCCAGAGAGATTTTTATTCCTCTAGGATAACTGATACTTTTCTATTTCAGTATATGGAGGATCGCAGAAAACAGAAGTGGCAGAGATGTAAAAAAAATAATAAGGCAGAATTGAACTGTTTGGGAATGGAACCAGTACCAACGGCTAACTCTAGGAATGGGAAAAAGGTGAGTTAGACTGAGGCATTACCACTCTGATCCCACATTAACTGTGAATTCCATTAAATTACTGGAAATGTAATTTCGTGTTCTGTTACTTACCTTTTTTCCAGTGTATGAAAAAATGTATCTTCAGTCCACCAATCAGGACACTGGAGTAATTTTATTGGTATTTTTATAGTCCTTGGCATCGTCATCTGTAGAGGAGCATAAAATTCTAAAAAAAGTAACTTTAGCACTTTAAGCATATTAAAACATAAGGATTAGTAAGATGTGTTGGAGCAATCAAGGCCTTCTGCTCTTCTTCTGACTGACTAAGGGATTTTTGGCAAATCCTTTAACCTTTTCAGTTTGCACATCCTGAAAAGTTAAGGGTATAGGAGCGGATAATCGCTTAAAAGTTTTATGATTCTGTACATTTTGGAAGTGACATGGGGCCTACCAAGGACAATAGTCATAGTGTTTCCCAACATGGAGGAAGTTGAGAATCACTGATAATAACACCAGTAACAGCTAAAGGACAGGAAAACATGTTTTATAATAGCAACTTTGGTTATTCCATTATTTTTAAATGTACTAAGGCTTTTATCCCAGTTATAGGCCATTTGGTAGATGAGGTACCCATAATCCTGTGCACCAAAATCTGACTAAAAGTTTCTCTTTGCTATGTTTGCCATAGTTTGGTCAGTAGTTGTCTTTTTTAAACATATTACATCATGGCTTGTTTGGTAAGCAGTCATTTAAAATGATTAGCACTTATCTAATCATCCCCCATTGGATCTTTTATGTACATCTTTTTTAAAATTTTATATACATCTTTATACATGTATGTAATATGTATATAAAAGCACATGGTGTGTCTTTTAACAAAATTAATTTCCAAATAAACAGTATATATCTTCTGCATTTAACAAATTGAGATTGTTACTTTGCACATTATAGTTATTTGTGAGGTGCATTTATGATGCTTATTTATTGTTTTTACATTGGTGAAAGTGGTTTCATATAAAATTGTTACCATAGAAGAATATTTTAACTTTTCCTCATAGCCTCCATGGGACCAAGAGTATAATAAGCAGAGTGGTTGATATGGGAGGCTGATGGCTGGAAGGCTGGTACCTTCTATGTCTTGAATTTAACATTATAGAGCAGCCTATAAAAAAGGCTTTTCCTCTAGTATTACCTATTTTTCCTTCAAGTATTTTGCAACTTCTTTATAGTTAGTTGATAAATCTAAGAAAGGAAAGATCCTAGGGGGTCTCAGAAAATCATAATATGACTAGTACAGAATTCTTCTTCTTCTTTTTTTTTTTAAGAATTTATTTGTTTGGGAGAGAGGGAGCCTGGTAGCTGGAGGAGGAACAGAGGGGGAAAGCATCTCAAGCAGACTCATTGTGGGGCTCGATCTCACGTCCCCGAGATCACAGCCTGAGCCAAAACTGAGAGTCGGATACTTGACTGACTGTGCCACCCAGGCGCCCCAGTATAGAATTCTTAATGCAGACAGAATTAATGGTGTATTATTACTGGTACATGCAGAAGTTTAGGTGCTATTACTGTTATGTTTTAAAAGTCTACACAAATACAGTGTATTGAGATGTTTATTTTTCCAAATCAGAAAGGTATATTCCCCTGTCAGGTGTTAGGCTCAGATTGGTAAATACAGTCCAGAGACACAGATACCAAATGTCTGAGTTTAATGCCAGTGTACCCAGTATTATACTTAGGTCCAGCAAAGCAGAGGCACTAGAAGTAATAAGTTCCAGCTTCAGTGTATTTAGTCAAAATTTATAGTCAGAATATCCAGCGGTGTCTGGCTGGCTCAGTTGGTTAAATGTCCTTGATTTCAGCTCAGGTCATGATCTCAGGGTCATGAGATCAAGCCCTGTATTGTGCTCACACTGGATGTGGAGCCTGCTTGAGATTCTCTCTCTCTCCCTTTGCCCCTCCCTGCCCATTTGGATTCTCTCTGTCTCTAAAAAATAAAAATAAAAAAATTTACAGTTAGAACATCTAGAAGAAGCAACTTAAAATTCAGCAGATGTTTTTTTATCAATGTGAAAACACTTTATTAAGTTTTGTGAGGAGCTACCCACAATCTTTCCGTTTTTCTAGACATCCAGAAAGAAGTCTTAACCTGACCTGTCTTTAGTTTCTCATACTCTCCTGTGCTAACGAGTAATAGTTTTGTAAATGTCAATATAGTTGTGCTGCACTTCACATGGTAAGATCATGTGAACAGCCTGCCATCAGTAAAGTATACTGTGCAAATACTGACTCATTCACTAGCTTACTCAGTCTCCTCGTTAACAAAGGTAAGCATCTGTGAAATGGCTGGATGGAGTAAAGGTACAATGTAGTCATGGAAAAAAGCAAAACTCTGGTTCACGTAAGTGTCAGTATCAATTTCTCCATTTTAGCTTTAGCACTGGAATGCTTCCAGTAGCTACGTCCAGCATCTCCTCCTGTTACCATCTAGCCTCATCTGACTATGCTTGCTTTGTCCCTCCTAAAGATATTCAGTAAAAGCACTTGCAAGCTAGGACTCTGTTGACTTCTAGTTTGCTTTTTTCCTTTCTTTGTTTTTACTATCTTCTCCTTCCTCCCAGGGTCACCATGCTGAAACTGTGTTCAACCGGGTTTTGCCAGGGCCTATTACACCAGACAGCAGCAAGAAGCGGGCCCGTAGGATGCGGCCAGACCTTTCAAAGATGATGGCCCTGATGCAGGGTGGAGGCACTGGGTCCCTTTCTCTGCATAGTACCTTCCAGCACAGCAGTAGTGGCCTGCAGTCTGTGTCTTCCCTGGGTCACAGCAGTGCCGCTTCTGCTGCTTTGCCTTTTATGCCGTTTGTGATGGGTGGTGCGGCATCGTCCCCTCATGTAGACTCCAGCACCATGCTTCATCACCACCACCACCCCCACCCCCACCATCACCACCATCACCATCCAGGCCTGAGAGCCACTGGCTACCCTTCTTCACCAGCCACTACCACCTCTGGTACTGCCTTGAGGTTGCCACCACTGCAACCTGAGGAGGACGAGGACGATGAGGATGAAGATGATGATGATGATTTATCTCAGGGCTACGATAGCTCAGAAAGGGACTTCTCACTCATTGATGATCCTATGATGCCAGCCAACTCAGACTCAAGCGAAGATGCTGATGACTGAAGCCCCAGCATGGTCCGCATTGCTTGGGTGGCTGCTGTATTTTCAATTACTCTGGCCCTTGGACTATGGAAAAGTGGGAGGGGCAGGGGAGATGTGGGGAAACCCAGGACTCCAGGAGGTGAAAAGGAAAAAAGAAAACTTGTACCTGATTGCTTCCAAATTTGAGAGGTTTGGGTGGGCAGGGGGAACTCCTAAAATAATACATGACCACTTCCTCATTTCTGGGGAAGGAAAGGAGACTAGAGCAGCTGATGTGCTCACCCCTCCCTAAACCCCTCCATTAACCACAGACTATGTAGCGCTGGCCCTAGCCTCTGGCAGAGCCTGTTCCTGGCCGAACTGTGGATACAGCTGGAGGGTCAGGAACTGTTACCTTCCTTCCCCTTGGCATTAATAAATTTAAGTTAATCCTTTTCCACTCTTCCCTTGTTCTATATTTGCTAAAACCCAATATAAATGTTAATTTTGGATTCATGATGGGTAATTTCAGTACCACTTTCCTAAAGTTCATTATTGTAAATGCAGTCACCTTGGATAGGACAGACAAGTCATCTGTACTCCATTAAAGGGTATACGTAAGTGTAGTCGATCCAGCTTGCTAAAGGCAAAGGAATTGTTTAATAATTGTTGGGTAGGCAAATACTCCAGGTTCAAACTCCCAAGTTCTTGGAAGAAATGACAACGAAGAATTTATTCAAGGAACCATGTACATTTTGTTTGGAATTAACTGAAGCCGTAAGAATGGTATCACTTCATGAACTGTGACAAGGGAAGAGGCTGACTGGAAGGAACGTTGTCAAGACTTGGGCCGGGTGTGTGGGGGGGGTGCAGATTGGGTTGTGTGAAGCCCCTCAAGCCGTTTGTTTCCTAAGACTTCCCCTGCCATCCCAGCGCTCAGATGAAGCCTGGGCATTTTAGTTCCCTTTCTAAGGCAGAGTTTTGTCGGGAGGGGGGACTTTTTCTCCCTGGTTAGTGCTCTCTCTATCCTCTCTACCAAGGATCCTTCCAGTCCTGGAGCAGCGGAGGCTTTTACCTCCCCACCATTTAGGAGGGGTACGCACCCAAAGTTCCCACTCGCATCCCACGCGAGATCCCGCTCTTTCCGCTTCCCCTTCATCTGTCGGTGGGTGGGGCCGTTGCAGCGGCGCGCGGCAGCTTGTGTGGGGCGGGGCAGGCACGGCAGGCCTCCCGCCTCCTTCGCGGTGCCCAGCCGCCCCTGCCTGAGCTCCTGGAAACCGCAGCGGGGCTGAGACTAAGGGCGGGGCGGAGCGTCACGTGATGACGTCGCCCCGCGTGCGGCTGTTGCTAAGTTGACAAGAAAACCCCGCGAAAATCTAGACTCCTTTTGTGTTGCACATTTTGTTGATTTCCCCACTGTCTTTCTTCCCCTCCTCTCCCTAACCTCCGGAGAAAGAGTTAAAAAAAAAAAAATTCCAAGCGCTGTCTGCACCCGGAAGCGGAAAGGGCATCTTTGAGGTCGATACTTCCGGGTCACTGGGAGAGTGCGGGATTCCGGGGCCGAGAGCGGGTGGCGGATCCGGGACCTCGCGTGATTCTCGGAACCCGAGCAGAAGCAGCGTCTGTGGCTATGGCTGTGACTCTGGACAAAGACGCTTATTACCGGCGAGTGAAGAGACTGTACAGCAATTGGCGGGTGAGATAGATCCCGTAATTTTCCCTAGGGAGCCCCCCTCTGCCATCCCATAATAACCCCTTTTCTCGGCGCCCTTTTTTCCTTTTCCGTCGGGAATTCCCGGGTTCAGTGTCGCGCCCCTTCAGTTGCTGCAGCACCGTTCACCGCAGGCCGCCCCCAGCGCCGCCCCGGAACAGGGAATCCCCCGCAATCACCCTGCCCTGCGGCCACCACCATCTTCTCCGCGTGCTGGCCCCCGTCATGCATAACAGCCTCCTCTCATAGTCTCTTCCCGCCCTAGAAGAGGCATCTTCCTTCCCTCCCACTCCGTGATCACGTCTTGCTGTCCCCCTCCTGCAGTGTTCATACACACCCACGCACTCGCTCTGTCCTTCCAGAACCAGAGTATTGCGCCCCAGGTCCCGCCAGAATTACAACCTTCTTCGTAAAGGGTGGACGGAGGGGCTGGTAGGATGTGAATCGGGCTTTTCGTGTTTATCGTTTGCGGGGCTTTTGCTGGAGTTAAAAAAAAGAAGTACTAATCACGCGCAACCGTCTCATGTTCTAGGCCCTGCCATGGGTAACACAGAAACCTAATGCTGAAAACCTGCAAGCTTTAGTAATGCAAAAACGATCCTAAAACCGCATTAGTTTTCCTCCTTGGTAGAGTATCCGGGGCACGTGTTGAGAAAAAGAGCTGTTGCAGTCCCCAGTGTTTTAAAGATTGGGTAATTTTGCCGCTTGAAAAACGTTCACAGTTAAAATTTATTTTTATGATAGTAATTTATCAATTCATATATTTGATTGCATCCTGTGGTGCAAGCTGAGCTGTCTAGCTTAAGTCTGGCCTCTGAACTCTGTCATCCAGGGAAACTAAAACTAATAAAGACTTTTTAAAACCTGAAAAACGTCCTGACAAAAATGATCAGTTCTGATTTCAGCACTGTAAATTGCCTTTCAAAGAGATCCTCTACTAAAAACCAAGCTATTAAAATTGGTGAGTTCCCTGCGATTCATATTAAAGGCTCATGTGTCTGTTTCATCTTTTGAAGATAAATGCATTAGATAATTGAAAATAAAATGGATTCTTTTTTGCGTTTTATGAAAGGGAAAAATGACGTTTTATGAGACAAATACCGAACGTAAGTTTTAATTTAAAAATTTTGTATTGGTTAATTTCTAACGAATGTTTCACAGTTGCTTTCACTGTTACATTTTTAAATATTAACACAGTCCACGTTACAAAAACTCTTTCTAAAAGCCGCAGTATTTTCTAGAGGTTAGGAAGTAGAAATGTGCAGTCATCAGAAGCCCTCTCTTCCACCCCTCGACCCCGAAATTACACACCCTTGATGTGGAGGTTATTTCTAGTCACGGTGATTCAGAGTTTATCAAGTTATTCTTCATCTTCTCTAGACCATTCACAAAAGCTAAGATTAATTTAGAGCTCAGAGTTCCGTTACATGATAGACGAATGCAAAACATGAGACTAGGAAAAACTTGAGGCCCAAAGACAGATTAGCAAACTTAATATTAAATGACAATCTTTAAATCCAGGAAAGTTAAATTATTGGCCCTAATTTTTTGTTTCTCAAAAATCATTAAAATTTATCTTGGCCCTCCTGCTTACATCATTTGAAGAAGTATGTTAGATGTTAATGATGTTTGAGTTATGAGCGAGATCCATATAAAATGTAC
The DNA here is from genome assembly GCF_024610735.1 of Ursus americanus. Lineage (NCBI taxonomy): Eukaryota > Metazoa > Chordata > Mammalia > Carnivora > Ursidae > Ursus > Ursus americanus. Next base: position 1,952,444 of record NC_142161.1, read on the forward strand.
TCACTAGCAAAATTTGTGGCTAATAATTATGAAATCTTACTTGAGTAAACTTTCTGCTTTCTTGTAACTGTAAATTTTAATAACTATGCCCAGAACCTACCTGTAGGATTCCTTTCTGCACGCACAGCCTTTCCAGGTTAGAGTACTTTCATTCTCATCTGCTTAAGCATAGATCATGGTTGTCTGGGGTGTGGGGTAAATTCTGTTTGCTTAATTCTCTTAGCTGTAACAGAAAGATAGTGAAATATATAGGTGCATAATACAGTTATTTTTTACACTTTTTCCCCTTTTTTTTTTAATAAGAAAACTAACATTGAGGGGCTCCTGGGTGGCATAGCGGTTAAGCGTCTGCCTTCGGCTCAGGGCGTGATCCCGGCGTTATGGGATCGAGTCCCACATCGGGCTCCTCCGCTAGGAGCCTGCTTCTTCCTCTCCCACTCCCCCTGCTTGTGTTCCCTCTCTCGCTGGCTGTCTCTATCTCTGTCAAATAAATAAAGTCAAAAAAAAAAAAGAAAAAGAAAAAGAAAACTAACATTGAGATGAGGGAGTTACTTGAAGTTAACTATGTAAGTCCCAAGCTTTGTATTGTCAGCACCCATCTTCAGAGAGCTATCCATTATGACAAAAATTGACAAACTAGAAAATTAGTTGCGTGCCATATCTACTTTTTAGTTTTAGATGCCTTCACGCAGAAGGTTTCAGAACTGTGTGGCCGTGTGTGGTAGCTCCAGCTCTTCAGCCACATAGAGTAGAAGAAAGCTAACCTGGTTTTGTTTTTAAAATACAAACAGGAGTTAATGTGACTCCTAATCTCACTTATCTGCAAATTGAGTTTGGGTTAGACACACATTGTGAGACTATTACCAGTAAGATATTTCTTTTTTCTTTTTCTTTCTTTCTTTTTTTTTTTTTTTTAAAGATTTTACTTATTTGAGAGAGCGCACATGGGCATGAATGAGGGGAGAGGGGAGAGAGAATCTCAGACTCCATGCCCAGCGTGGAGCCCACCTCCTGGCTCAGTCTCACAACCCTGAGATGATGACCTGAGCCAGAACTAAGTGGGACGCTTACCTGACTGAGCCGCCAGGCGTCCCAGTAAAATATTATTTCTTAATTACAATTTTCATAACTTGCGGCCTTCAAATAGCTGTAGCATCACATACTTCTGTTTGAGTAGAAATTTCTGAAACATCAACGAGAAGTAGTGTCATTTGAGAGATGGGAAAAAAGGCTCAGTCAAAAATCAGATCTCCGAAGTGACTAGAACTTATTACTGTTTTATGACTGTACTTGGATGTTTGAGTCTGGTCCATTCCTGCCTCTAATTTTTTAAATTAGAACTGAGCCGAAAGGGTTTGCAGCACCTGTCTATTTCTGTGGTAGGAAACTCCAGGTGGTAGTGGGCCATGAGAGTGGGCTGTGGGCCTCTCTGGTCCCTTAACTGGATCCTTATTCAGGGCTCCCAGCCTTTTCAGCATCGTGATAATTTTTAACCAGGTATTATGATTAGTACCACATGGGGTATGAGGTGAAGGAGGTTAGTCACCATTCTGCAGTTTCAGCTTTTTTTCCCCCCTAAGATTCTTTTTTTTTTTTTTTTAATTTGATAGCACAAGTAGGGGGAAGGGCAGAAGGAGCAGGAGAAGCAGACTCCCCGCTGAGCAGGGAGCCGGACATGGGGCTTTATCCCAGGACCCTGGGATCGTGACCTGAGCTGAAGACAGACGCTTAACTGACTGAGCCACCCCAGCACCCCTGTACCTTGCTGTTTCAAATTGTTTTTAATCAAGTAATACATATACAGTGTGGCCTCTGGGTGGCTCAGTTAAGCATCCTGACTCTTGATTTTGGCTCAGGTCTTGATCTCAGGCTCATGAGTTCAAGCCCCGCATTGGGCTCTGTGCTGGGCATGGAATCTACTTAAAAAAAAAAAAAAAAAAGGTAATACATGTATAAGCTTTTAAAAACCAGATAGTTCTCAAAACCTTGAAAGCCAGTCACCTGCCCCAGAAGCAACAACTTTTAGTTCTTCTGCTTCATATTTTGCAATACTGTTACTTCTTTGGTTGTCAATTTTAAATACTAACAGTTGTTTTAGTAGTTGAAGATTTAAGTTTGATTTTTGTATACCATCACACTTAGTCTAACTTCTCTACCTCCTAATACTTTTTAAATCTCTTCTTCACACATCAGTTATGAAAAGCTTCCAACATACAGAAAAGTGAAAGAATTTTGTAGTGAACACCTGCGTACCTACCACCTAGATTAACAATTAACATTTTATTATACTTGCTTTATCACATATCCAGCCCTCTTGAAACGTTTTTTTCACAATTTTTATTGAAATCAGTAGTCAGTTTACATTTTTATGCTCACATAGATGAAGTACTAGAGAGCAATTTCCTTTTCTCTACAGTTTTTCATTTTTCCTGATACTAATGATTGCCTAAATTTTTCTCCTTTTTAAAAAATCCCTACCCCCAATTTTTCCTGCAGTTCTGTCTTAATCTTATCAATCGTTTCTTTTAAAATTCTCACATTTGTCAGGTATTTTATTAATTCTGTGTTTGGTTTTTTAGCCCCCAACACCATTCCCCTCCCCCAGCCTTACATTATATTGTCCTGTCTGTGCAGGTTGTACTCCAGGCCCGTTGAACTTGGGACTTCCCAGTGTCGGGTCCCCTATGTCCTACAACCCTTGTCTTGATTTTTTTCTTTGTTAGAGCATTTCCTCTAAGAGCTTCTTAAGAAAGGATATAGAGAATATATGTTTCCTGAGCTGTTGTGTGTCTTAAGAAGTTTTACTCTATCTTCACTTTTGGTTAGTAATAATAGCTCAGTGGGAATAAAATTCAAGGTTGAAAATCTCTCAGAATTTTGAAGCTCTTGTCAGTCTTCAGACTTCAGTATTACTTTCAGAAGGCAAATGGGTCTCTTTCCTGATCCAATATATATGGCCTGTTCTCTCTGAAACATTTAGAATCATCTCTTTATCCCTTGGGTTTTGAAGTTTCACTGCCTTGGTAGGAGTCTTTTTTTTTTTCTCCTTGCATTAAGTTGGGAAGTAGGTGGGCCGTTTAGTCTCAGGACCCAGTGCTCTTCTCTGGTAGAATTGTTCATTGTTGGTTACTTTCTTGCTTTGTTTCCTCAGTGGTCTCTTGTTTTCCCCCGAAATTCCCATTCGGGAGGTTGAGGTCTGTTGGCTTAAGTTTATTGGTTATTTTTCGGTTTTATTTCCTATTTCTTTGTCTATTTCCAGTATTGTTTCTTAACTTCATTTTCCTACTTTTTATTGAATTTTTAAAAATTTTCAGCTATTTTTAATTTCTAGGAGTTCCTTGTCCTCTATTCTTTTGTTGTTTCATGGATGTGCTATATTTATTTATTTTTTAGGAGGTGTTTTAATTTAATTTTTATCTTCTGTCCTCTGTCTTGTCTGTTTCCTCTGAGTTTCCTCGCTTTCTCTCTTACATATTGGAGACTTCACAGAAACCAAAATAAGGCTTGGCTACCCATCTGTGTTAAGAATAAGACCATAACAGACTGGTTGGCAGCTCTGCATGAATGGGGCCTCTCAACTAGTTAGGGGTAACTGTAGAGTGAATAGGCTTGCTTATTCCATGAAGGACTCCCAAATGTCAGTATCTGAAGTGTTCTCTCTGAATTCGGTGAGGATGTGCAAAGAAAAATCCTCTCAGTTCTTTTCTTTGGGACATTTGTTCCCAATTACAGTCATTCAAAATACAAACATTCATTTAATTTTCTTTTTTTTTTTTTAAGATTTTATTTATTTATTTATTTGACAGAGAGAGAGACAGCCAGCGAGAGGGAACACAAGCAGGGGGAGTGGGAGAGGAAGAAGCAGGCTCCCAGCGGAGCAGGGAGCCCGATGTGGGGCTCAATCCCAGGACCCTGGGATCACGCCCTGGGCGGAAGGCAGATGCTTAACGACTGAGCCACCCGGGCGCCCCTTTCATTTAATTTTCTAAAAATTAGTACTTGCCTTCTGCTGGGCCTAATATTTGAGTCTATAGCCTTTTTGAGTTCATTTTTCCAGAGAATAAAGTCTTTTTGCATAGGGATTAGGTGTTGTCTCAGGACTTCCAAAGAACTGGGGGGGAGGGGGTATGGGGGGGGGTTGTTGCTGTCTTAAGCTTACTGACCAGACCTTCTGTTTTTAGTCCTGAACTCATCCAAGTATAATGTACCCTCTTCCCTTTCCCTGAAACTTGGCGCCTCTTAAGTTCTGAGCTCATTGGCGCTCTTCAAGATACGCATACCTACTGATACCTTCCCAGTGAGAATGTTTGTCAAGCATTCTTGGGGTGTAGCTACCACAGCTCTGCTTAGTCATTTCCCATTCTTTGTCTTCTTTTCATCTTACAAAAACCTGTTGATCTCTTTAAGCCTAAATACATTCAGAAAGGATACTTTACATCACTATGAATGGAAAATCGGGTCACTTTCCAAAAATAAAAAGTAGCTGTTAAAAAGTAAAGATAATGTAAGCACAACAGCATTATTAAATTGTAGCAGGTGTTAAGGACTAGCATTAAACAGATATAATCTTTTTTTTTTTTAATTTATTAAGTTTTTATTTTAACTCCAGTATAGTTAACGTACAGCATTATATTAGTTTCGGGTGTATAATATAGTACTCAGTGCTTCTATATGTTACTGCATGCTCTTCAAGACAAGTGCACTCTTCATCCTCCTCACCTATTTTACCCATCCCTCCTCCCACCTCCCCTCTGGTAACCATCAGTTTTTCTCTGTAGTTAATTGGGGCACCTTTGTGGCTCAGTCAGTTAAGCGGCTGCCTTCCGCTTAAGTCATGATCTCAGGGTCTTGGGATCAAGCCCCACATCAGGTTCCCTGCTCAGTGGGGAGCCTGCTTCTCCCCCTCGCACTTCCCCTGCTTGTGTTCTCTCATGGTCTCTTTCTCTGTCAGATAAATAAATAAAATCTTAAAAAAAAAAAAAAAAGAGTCTGTATCTGGGTTTGTCTTTTTTCCTTTGCTTTTTTGTTTCTTATATTCCACATATGAGTGAAATCATGTGGTATTTGTCTTTCCCTGACTTACTTCACTTAACATTATACTCTCTAGCTCTGTCCATGTCATTGCAAATGGCAAGATTTCATTCTATATAGCTGCATAATATTCTGTTGTATATATGTACACCACATTTTCTTTATTCATCTGTTGATGGACACTTGGGCTGCTTCCATAATTCGGTTATTGTAAATAATGGTGCAATAAACATAGGGGTGCATATATCCTTTCAAATTAGTGTTTTTGTATTTTTCTTGGGGGTAGATACCCACTAGTACGATTACTGAATCATAGGTTATAGTTCTTTTTTTTTTTTTTTTAAGATTTTATTTATTTATTTGAAGAGAGAGACAGCGAGAGGGAGCAGAAGCAAGCAGAGTGTGAGAGGGAGAAGCAGGCTTCCCGCCAAGCAGGGAGTCCGATGCGGGGCTCCATCCCAGGACCCTGGGATCATGACTTGAGCCGAAGGCAGTCGCTTAACGGCTGAGCCACCCAGGCACCCCTCTATTTTTAGCTTTTTGAGGGCCTCCATACTGTTTTCCGCAGCGGCTGCACCAGTTTGCTTTCCCACCAACAGTGCACGGTGCTCCTTTTTCTCCACATCCGCCAGCACGTGTTGTTTCTTGTAATTTTGATTTTAGTCATTCTGGCAGGTGTGAGGTGATATCTCATTGTGGTTTTGGGTCGCATTTCCCTGATGATCAGTGATGTGGACCGTCTTTTCATGTGTGTCTGTTAGCCATCTGTATGTCTAGAGAAATGTCAGTTCATGTCTTCTGCCCATTTTTTAATCAGATTATCTGTTTTTGTGTGTTGAGTTGAATAAGTTCTTTATATATTTTGGATATTAACGCTGTACCAGATATGTCATATTTAAGTATCTTCTTAAACAGGTAGAGCCTTGATATGATCAAGTAGATTTAAAGAGAAAAGTAGGTCACTTTTTTTGCTAGGTAATTGAACATTTAAAGCCATAGCTGTGATCACCTGAAATCATCTTCTGTAGGAGTTGTATACAGACTTCTAGAAAGTCTGTCCTGCTGCACATATTCTGTACTGACAGTGCAGCTGGCCGCTGGTCTTTGACACCAGTGACTGCAGTGGTGTGGTACGCAGTAACATTTGTAACAAGTAGCCTTTTGGTCGGAAATAATGATGACAAATACATAGTAGTTCCTTTGAGCTAAGCATTTAATTCTCACAGCAGTATTTATGATTGAGGAGAGTGGAACGTAGGTTAGATCACAATAAGCGGTGGGATTAGGGATTCGAACCCAGGCAGTCCGTGTTCAGAGCGAGCCCTTACCAATAGGCGTTAGTGTCTGTCTAAATACAGCAGGCAGACCTTGATACTTACCGCTTGCAGTTGCTGAAGAGATTTCTGCTCGATTGAAGAAGTCAGCAATACTAACATCTTACCCGAAAAGCTTGTCAAGTAACCCTCAGTCTCTTTATAGATCCAAATCAGAAACCTTCCAGAGGGATTCCTTTTTATCTTTAGGATCCTGATGAAATCCTCATCTGATTTGTTACCTGAAAGATAGAGAGATGATAGGAAAAGTATAACTTTACCTGATACTCTATAACTGTATGCTAATAGGAAGTATGTATTTTACATTTAATATGTGTATTTTAATTAGGCTTTTAGCACTTTTTAAAAAGTCTAAATCCTCATGAGTGTAAGGACTGCTTATGTATCTGTGTGGGAAGTGTTGCTACATGTTGATTGGGGTTTTGAGTATGGTGATGCATACTGCGCGTCAAGTTCTATCATGAGGGTTACAGATAATAAATAAATGCAAGGCACATAGAAAAAGTGGCTGCTCGGTAACTACTATTCCCATCTGAAACACCCATTTCAGCAAGGTTTGGATGTCAAGTGGACCAAACAGACTGGAAGGTGGCAGAATTTGGAGACAGAAAGGGTTTGGTGGGTGTTGAGAATCTGTGCACACCAGGGGTCACTGCTGCAAGATGATTCATCTAGAAAGGGGAGCACAGGGATCACAAGTCCAGATTTGACAAGGGCTCAAGTCCGAGTTCTGAAGATCAGACCAAGCAGAAGAGATCAGGTAGGAATCTGGGGCCGTTGAAGCAGCACAGAGTTGAGCCCCAGCTGCCTCCAGTAGCCAGGCTGGCGCTCAGACTTCGGTGTAAGACTGGTCCTGGGACAAGGGCTGTTAGCCTTGTAGCATTTTTCTTTCTTTTTCCTTTTTTAAGCACCCCATTCTATTCTAATATTTTAAAACAAATTCCAGACTTTCTTTTTTTTTTTTTCAAGATTTTATTTATTTGACAGAGCAAGTGAGCACAAGCAGGGGGAGAGGCAGAGGGAGGGGGAGAAGTGGGCTTCTTGCTGAGCAGGGAGCCCATTGTCGGGCTCGATCCCAGGACCCTGGGATCATGACCTGAGCCAAAGGTAGACGCTTACCCGACTGAGCCACCCAGGCACCCCTCCAAACATAAATTAATCTGAAAATATTTTATATATGTAATATATAAATCTTATATTATTATGTGTTATATTACTTCGGGTAACTTATGCAAGTTTTATAAGCAAATAACTAAAAATCTCCCATAGTTTCAGACTCTTCAGATGTGATCTGTATAAAGCATTTGTATTCCTCATAAGGTCTGAAAATACAAAACAGCACCCCAGATTTTGCTGTTTGGTTTTATTGTAATCCTTTTCATTGAATCACATTTTAAGAAAATTTTTCTCTAGGGGCGCCTGGGTGGCACAGCAGTTAAGCGTCTGCCTTCGGCTCAGGGCGTGATCCCGGCGTTCTGGGATCGAGCCCCACATCAGGCTCCTCTGCTGTGAGCCTGCTTCTTCCTCTCCCACTCCCCCTGCTTGTGTTCCCTCTCTCACTGGCTGTCTCTATCTCTGTCAAATAAATAAATAAAATCTTTAAAAAAAAAAAAGAAAGAAAGAAAAGAAAATTTTTCTCTAAATTCCTTATCTTTAAATATCTAAAATTATCTTTAAAGGTCTGAAATTCTCCTGTTTCTACGTTTCTTTCCTGGGTTAGAGCCCACTGGTTTTTGTGAAGAATCAATGAAGAACTTTGTATGAAATGGTCAGAGTAGCTGGGTCCCAAGAGAAATTAGGATTCATTCTCTCACCTTGGTAATTGGCAGTGGAAAACTAGGTATTTTAAACCAATTGAAATCCTTGGAATGGTTGAGTTTGTTTCCACATCTGCTTGAAAAAGCTGAATATGTAGGCCTTTTTCTCTCTCTCCCTATTTTCATTTTTATTGAGATCCCGTTAGATGATTTTCCCATATTATAGTGATTAAGTTATATGATTACACTCTTTATATACTCTTAAGAAATGTATTACTATGTATTTTGAATTTTTATACATGTTGATACCTCTTTCTTGAAAAATTTTGACCGATCCAAGACTTCAAGTATCAAAAAAAAAAAAAATACAATGGACTTTTAGACTAATTTCAGTGGTGTTTTTTGCAGACAGATATGGGGGGGGGGCTTACATTGATCTGTGTAAATGCAGTGAGCCTGTTGCTTCAAGGAAAATGAATGATGTCTTATAGAACCCATAAGCATTAAATATAGGCAAGTGCCTGATGCTAATTTTGGGAGGTTATCAGGGTCGTGGCAATATTATTGCCACAAAATCCATGTTTATTGAAGAATTGGAGCATATGTAGCAAAAATTGAGAGGAGAGCATGTTTAATGCCAAGAATAGTGTGTCAGTGTGCTGTGGCGTAGGGGTCATACAGCACAGGGGTTCTCAAACTCAGATAGCAGTACCCTTTACATTTTGTTCAGGACCGCAAAAAGCCTTTCTTTGTACTGGTTGCATCAAGTATAGAGAGAGAAATCTGGCCTCATACATACATGAAGCTGTATGGGGGGGTATTTTAATAACCTTTTTAGATAATTATGGGGATACTTTGTTACTACATTAAAACTCGAGAAGTGGTAATCTTTTAAAAGATAGTTGTAATTTAGGATTTGAAACCACACCGTTCTACTTCTTATACTCAGGTTATTGTACCTTCGGCCCTTTACCCATGGATGACTTTGTAACATCATGGGTTGGTTCTCTCAGTTGTGCAGATCTTCTAAATGTTACACATTTCATTATATGATATCAAAGAATCATGTTTGTTAATGTTACCACTAATTTTATCAGAAAAGTCTTAAGTAGGGAAGTTGTCTAAATTCACAGTGGCAAGTCAGCTATTTCAGAATTCTCATTTTTGCTTGAAAATTCAAATTTTATCATTGACTACATAAGACATCATTCATTTTCCTTGAAGCAACAGGCTCACTGCACTCGTTTTCAAGAAAATGTATGCTAGATACCCAGGTCTGCTTAAATGGCTCCTTCAGCTTGTTATTACTTGTAAAGTTTTCCTTAAGACAACCATTGTACTTCACTTTACACGTAGAAGTGCTCTGCGTATACTTCCCATTTCTTTACACAGAATATTGAAAAGATTGGGATTTCTTACTATTAATCATTTTTGCTGCATCAAGGGCATTCTTAGAGAAACTGCCCCTCCCCCGCTTTCCACGAATGTGCGGTAGTGAAGAATGACTTTGGTGCTGCTGCCTTGATTCATGCTAAGGCACTAGGTGTTTTAACTCCCATTGCTTTTGCATCATCAGTGAGAACTAATGATAAAACTTTACCAACCCGAAGGAAAACATTTTCTCACTGAAAATCAGTGGGAGAATGCCTACGGTTTCTCTGTGGTAATTTCTTTGTCTTATGTATTTTGTTGTGGTAGAGAAATTCAACAGAAACCTCAGTTGTATTATTTTTGGATTCTTACTGGCAACCAGAAGCCTTGACATGTGAAGAAGTCTTCTACAGATGTTTTTCTTGACTTTATAGGGGAAGTTAGAGATTTGACCTTCTAGCCTATAATTACCAGTCTTCTGGTCTTGTAGAATTATTCAAGAGTAGCCAATGGTTGGAGGACTCAGACTGCTCAATTTCAAAACTGGTTACAAAGCTGCAGTAATTAAAACGACATGCTATTAGTGTAAGGATAGATAGATACATAGATAATGGAATAGAACTGAGAATCCAGAAACAAACCTTCACATTTATATCACTTGATTTTTTTTTTTTTTAGATTTATGTATGTATTAGAAAGAGAGTGCATGCAAGTGAGGGGGGCAGAGGGAGAGAACCTCAAGCAGACTCCCTGCTGAGCATGGGGCCTGACTCGGGGCTTGATATCATGACTTGAGCCAAAACCAAGAGTCAGACGTTTAACCGACTGAGCCACCCACGCGCCCCAGTATCATTTGCTTTTTTAAAAATACATAATTTGGTTTTTGGCCAGGACAGTTCAAGGGGAAAGAACAGTCTTTTCAAACTGGATATCCCTATGAAAAAAAATAAACTGAGGCCCCTTCCCCACAGCATTCACAAAAATTAACTCAAAATTAATCATTAGATGTAAATAGCAGAGCTAAAACTATAAAACTGCTATGGAAATACAGGTAAATCTTTATGTCCTTGGATTAGACAAAGCCTTCTTAGGTCTGAGATGAAAAAGCACAAGAAAATAATTTGACCCCTTCAAAATTAAAAATTTTTGTGTTTCTAAGGATAGTATCATTGTGAAAGTGAAAAGAACCCACTGAATGGCGAAAAATTTGCAAGTCCTATCTGACAAGAGACCTAGATCTGGAATATAAAAGGAACTCTTACGACTTAATGATAAAGCGGCTTCCGTTGCAGAACGGGTAAGGAAGCAGAATAGGCACTTGAGGTAGATAGATGGTCTGTGATCACGGGAAAAGGTGCTCAGCGTCATTGGCTGTCGGGGAAATGCAAATCACAACTACGGTTACTTCACACCCAGTGGATGGCTCTAGTAAAAAAAATCAAGTGTTGGTCACAATATGGGGAATTTGGAACCCCGATAGATTGCTGTTAACAATATAAAATGGTTACAGTCACTTTGGAAAACAGTCTGGTTCAACTGTTACCCTCAAAAAGTTAAACATAGAGTTAAACACATGACCTAGCAATTCTTCACCTAGGTGTATACTCACGTATGTCTACACAGAAACTCGTATGAGTGTTCGTAGCACCATTATTCACAAGAGCCAAAAAATGGCAACAACCCAAATGTCCAGCAGTTCAGTAGATACCATGTGGTAGGCCCATACAGTGGATTGTTACTCAGCGACAGAAAGGACAAAGTTCTGACACATGCTACGGCATGGGTGAACCTTGAAGCACATTAAGTGAAACAAGCCAGACACAAAGGCCATGTATATGACACGTCCAGAGTAGACAAATCTGTGGAAACAGATTAGATTAATGGTTGCATACGGCTGGAGGAGGATGTATAGTGATTGCTCATGGATTTCTTTTTGGGGAGATGAAAGTGTTCTAAAATTAGACTGATGGCTGCATAACTCTGAATACTAAAACCGTTGAATTGCACACTTCAAATGGATGAATTGTATTGTGTGTGAATTCTGTCTCCATAAAGCTGTTTAACAAATAGAGTAACTAACGACTGTGAGGCTGCCAAGCAAACATGTACCTTGAAGTTGGCATTTCTGTTAGGAAAAAAATTATCTGTACCCTGAGAAAATCCTGAAGTCTGTATTCAAGTTTTACGAAGATAAAAAGAAAATGACCAAATTACCCACTCTTTACTTTTCAGAAAGGAGAAGATGAATATGCCAGCGTCGATGCCATTGTTGTATCAGTGGGTGTTGATGAAGAAACCGTTTATGCCAAATCAACTGCCTTGCAGGTGAGAGGTTTCTGGCAGTCTTGGCCCGAGGGTCATTGAGTCGGCGACTGCACCGTTCAGCGTGATAGTCACGAGCCACGTTAAAAGTTTCATTCCTCAACCCCAAGCCTCAAGTCCTTGGTACTGGTTACCGTATTAGAGCAGGTAGGGGATATTTCCATCATCGCTAAAAGCTGAGTGGACCAAAAAAAAAAAAAAGAAAGGAAAAATTTGAAAAAATGAACACATTCTTACATAAAAAGAAATTACTGCAACTAAAGAAAGACACATTAAAGTTTACTGGGGAGTGCTTAGAACATAAGGGAAGAGTGGTAAGTTGAGATATAAGAAAAAAATCAACAGTGAATTAAGCAAAACAGTTCTTTCTCTTTTATTTTTTTAAAGATTTTATTTATTCGAGAGAAGGAGGGAGAATGAGCAGGGGGAGGGGCAGAGAGAGAGGGAGAAGCAGACTCCCCGCTGAGTGTGGAGCCGGATATGTGGCTTGATCTGAGGACCCCGAGACCATGATCTAAACTGAAGTCAGACGCCTAACCGACTGAGCCACCCAAGCGGCCCAGTTCTTTCTCTTTATTTAGTCTTCAGGGATGCAGGGCTTTTGAGGTCTCTGCCGTACATAGAGTCTAGCGCATGGTGCACAAGTTGCTAGCGCTCCAGCCATTACATCTGCATTCCAAGCAGAAAGAATGGAGAAAGGGAAATGGAGACCTCCTTCCCTTTGTAAGGAGACTTGCTTGAAGTCCCACAGAATACTCCTACTTAAAACTTATTGGCCAGAACTTAACGGCCATACTGAGCTGCAGGAAAGGATGGGAAATAGTCTTCCTGTGGAGTAGTGTGCCCAGCTAACAATCCCGTTTTTCTGAGGAAGAAGAAATGAATAATTGGTAGGCAGCTGGCAGTCTTTTGGGGGAGCTGGAATGTGCAGTTCCCTGATGTGCTACTTTGTCCCTTGTTTTACGCATTTCTGTCCTACTGAACAACAGTATGGTTCCCATAAACACAAATTATCCAAATGAATTGATGGTCTTTATTATGGACTATTTCAGACATCAAGTAGGTAAATTAATAAATTGAACTCCCACATACCCGTTATCCAATAAATTGCCAGCTCTTGGCCAGTTTGATTTCATCTGTATCCACATCTACATTATTTGGAAGCTAATTCCGGATACCTTATTTTATAACTACTTCTGAATACATCAGTTTTTTTTATCTGTAAATACTGCTATCACATATTGTCTTTTCCTATAGACATGGCTCTTTGGTTATGAACTAACTGATACTATCATGGTCTTCTGTGACGACAAAATCATCTTTATGGCCAGTAAGAAGAAAGTGGAGTTTTTAAAACAGATTGCCAACACTAAGGGCAACGAGAATGCTAATGGAGCCCCTGCCATCACACTGCTGATACGGGAAAAGGTCAGAACTAAGAAGGAACGTGTCATGAATGTGGGGGAATGTTTAAAGGTGATGGACAGAAATGCCCTCTAGGAATTTAAGGGAATGCAGAGGAAGATTTTAGCTGACCGTGATTGTAATTAAAAAGTTCTGTCACATCTTTGTTGTGTTTGTTAGGAAGAAAAAAGTTTAATAACCCTGTCAGTTCTGCAGCAAAACATACAGGCTGTGAGAGGCTGCTGAACACTCACTTTGTCCATTCTCGAGGATACTGTCAGCTTGTTTGTTTTCATCTTAGTACCTTCAGTAGAATAAATAACTGTTCGTTTGTTTTTTTTTTTTTTTAAGTAATCTCTGCCTCCAATGTGGGGTCGAACTCACAACCCCAAGATTAAGAGTCGCATGCTCTACTGACTCAGCCAGCTGGGTGTCCCTAGAATAAATAGCTTCAAATATCCTTAAGGAAACTGAAATTTACCTCCTTTTCAGTTTTCATCACATGTGATTATTTTTTTAAGATTTATTTGAGAGAGAGCACGTGAGTGTGCACATAGGCATGTGTGTGCACATGTGTGCTGTACTAGGGGAGGGGCAGAGGGAGTGGGGGAGAGAGTCTTAGACAGACTCCGAGCTGAGTGCAGAGCCTGCCACTGGGCTCGATCTCACGACCCAGAGACCATGACCTGAGCCGAAACTAAGGGACGGATGCTTAACCGACTGCGCCACCCAGGTGCCCCACATGTGATCTTTTTTGTCATACTTTCTGTCTGGCACTTTTTCTCAGAATGTTGTTCACCCTGTGTGAGTGTTTTAGCTGTTCCTGAAGAAAAAGAATAGTCTTGTCAACTTATGTGGCACTTCGGTATATAAAAATACCCAAAGAAAGTTTGTGTTAACTTTTAGTGTGTTGTAGTCTGTTCCAGGGAAGTATACGGGGCATGAGGAGAGAACTTATTCTTTCTGTGGTTCCAAATATTGGTCTCTCCGTGTTCCTAGTAGAATATAGATGTCTAATTCTAATTAACTCCTTTTTTTCATTGTGGCACTGATAGAATGAAAGCAATAAGAGCAGCTTTGACAAAATGATTGAAGCCATTAAAGAGAGCAAGAACGGCAAGAAGATCGGCGTGTTCAGCAAGGACAAGTTCCCTGGAGAGTTCATGAAGAACTGGAGTGACTGCCTCAGCAAAGAGGGCTTTGACAAGGTAAGAGTACTCCTGGGAACGAGTGAACTGGGAGTTGGGAAGACAAAAGTGTGACAGGTTTCCATAACAGATCCTGGGAAAATCGTATATTCCTTCACATTTCCATTTTTCATTCTGTTTGGCTGAGCAGTAAGCCGGGTTGACTTTTCAGTCAGGGATCAGGCATTGGGAAGATAATTCCGCGATTTCAGAGGGAAACAGAAAAGTCTCTTATCCAGAAAACATGTACATATTTTTCCCCCTGCTCTCCTGCCTGTCTTCCTTCTTCAGTGCTTACAAAGTCCTTCAGAGAGGGGCACTTACACGTACGTTTACATCATTTGTTAATGTGACGCCTATTAAAATACACACGGGGTCCTGGTAAAGAACGATTTTAAATGTTTATTCGGTCCAAGAAAAGAGTATGTCAGTGTTCTGTAGACTACTGATGAGCAGTTTGCTAAATAACCAGATATCTTCACTGATAACATTCAAATTGGGAGCGATGCATTTCTCTAGCAATTCTGTTCACACGTCCGAAACTCTTACCACTTTGGCTGCAGGTAGACATCAGTGCGGTTGTGGCCTATACCATTGCCGTAAAGGAGGATGGGGAGCTCAACCTCATGAAGAAAGCAGCTAGCATCACCTCGGAGGTCTTCAACAAGTTCTTCAAGGAAAGAGTCATGGAAATAGTTGATGCAGATGAGGTAAGTGGAGAGGGGCGAGTCTTTACTATTTTAGTAAGTCCCTACTGTGCATGGTGTACGTTCAGTTTCCTTTGAAATTAGGCCTTTGATACATAAATTGGTGGTGTGTCATTGTGCCGGCTCTCTCTCTCTTTGTTTGTTTGTTTGTTTTTAAAGATTTATTTGAGAGAGAGACCGCTCATACGTGCCTGTGCATGCAGTGGGGGAGGGCCGGGGGGGAGAGAATCCCAAGCAGTCTCCCCAGTGAGCGGGGAGCCTTTTGCAGCCTCAAGTCTCACAACTGGAGATCATGACCTGAGTTGAAACCAAGAGTTGGACACTCAACTGAGCCACCCAGGCGCCCTGCCAGCTCTGTTGCACAGTAACTATAAACCTGTGCTGTAGTTTCTTGTGGTGGTTCGGTATTTTATTGGAGAATTTCTTGCGTAGCTGTGAATTTCACATATTGTTCTCAAAATCGGCTTTGTAGGTTTACCACTGTGTTATCTGACACGTAAACCATTTCACAAGACTTTTGTAGCATCCTAAGTGATATCAGGATATATGTTGTCTTTAAACAATAATGTCCAAAACCCCAAAACTCTTTGCCCCTGTTTCATGAATATTGTAAATACTGTTTTATTTCTGGGCGTGCTTACAGAAAGTTCGACACAGCAAACTGGCTGAGTCTGTGGAGAAGGCCATTGAAGAGAAAAAATACCTAGCTGGGGCAGACCCTTCTACTGTGGAAATGTGTTATCCTCCTATCATTCAGAGTGGTGGCAACTATAATCTCAAGTTCAGTGTGGTGAGGTAAGTATGAGAACTTCAAAATACAACAACCAGAGCGTTTCAGCTTTCAGCCTGTTTTTTCTTAGACTCATTCTGGAATTCAGAAAAGTGGGAAGAGACAGAGTAACCATTAGTCGGCCTTCTACATTATCTTCTTGTATTATTCTATGTGTATTTCTTTCTGTCTTTCTTTTTAATAAGATTTTATTTTTAAGTAATCGCTATACCCAGTGTGGGGCTCAAACTCACAACCGGGAGATCGAGAGTCCCGCGCTCCACAGACTGAGCCAGCCAGGCGCCCTTGCTTATTTCTGTTTTATTTCACATTGGGACTCATTTCTTACTTGAGCATTTATTTGATTTTGCTTTTCTAGTGATTAAAAATACCAAGAAAAAAATGCAAAACATGTTGAGAAAAACCATTAAGATATTACTAAATATGCCATAATGTAATTCTTCTAATTTTTAAAAATACTGTAGAGAATGCGATTTTTCCTTGTCAGGCTGAAGGGACTAATTCATCATGAATACTACTGTTCATAGGGGCTGGTGGATAAGTGATGCCTCACCCCTGCACTAGTAAACTATAATGAATAGAATTTGGTATATTCTTTGTCTATTTAGGATACCACAGCTCAGCTTCTCACTGAATTTTTATCCTATGAGCTTGGTCACTAATTTTACTCCCTTATAACCTGGTTTGTTTATTTAAAAAAAAGTTTAGGTCCTTCTGCTTCAGCTTTGGGGTAGAACAGGGAAAGGTGGTGATGACAGATGTCATATGTCAGTGATACTAAGGACTTCGCTAGTTTGCGTAATGAAATGCTTTCTTCCTTTGGTCTCTAGTGACAAGAATCACATGCATTTTGGGGCCATCACTTGTGCCATGGGGATTCGCTTCAAATCTTACTGCTCCAACCTTGTTCGCACTTTGATGGTTGACCCTTCTCAGGAAGTTCAAGAAAATTACAACTTTTTGCTCCAGCTTCAAGAGGAACTGCTGAAGGAATTAAGACATGGTGAGGTGCCTTAGAAAAGAAGGTGTGGAAATGACGTAACGAAAATGTTTTTAGTGTTCATGTGCGTTTCTAGCCCTGAGGCTCTTGTGCTGCTCTGGTAGCAGTAGACTCAGGTCTTACTAACCTTGAGCCATCCTAGCACATTTAATTCTCCAGGCTTCTTTGAGGCGTGAGTAGTTACTTCGGTTTTACATTGGTGTTTACAGAAAACTTCTGTGACTGGCTAGGCCTCTGTGTCCAGATCTTCATAAAATACCTTGGCCTTATTACTTTTCTTTAGAAGGTTCTGAGAACTAGTATCTGGCAACAGAACATGTATTGCTAATTCTACGTCAAATGGATACAAGGAATCCTAGTCTAAGAGCAGAACCAATAACAACTCTGCTAAGCAGGCAATTGCCTATATCGGAAGGCAGCATAGTGCTTGACACCACGTCTTCCGTCTTGAAGCTCCACACTCCCAGTTGGCTAAATGGGACTTTCTGTGTTCTACCTTCAAGCCACTCTCTAAGCCCATCCATGTGCCCATCGCTTCTAGACACCATTCCTCCTCACCATCTCAGGACGCTCTTGAGAAATCCTATTGGAAATCATAGTCACAGGTAGCCTGGTGAGGTTACAGACCCCTTTGAGGCCGCCATATCTAGACTATTCTGGCTTGAAATGTCTTCATATCCTAGATCATGAAAAATTAAGGCCAGAGTCTTCTAATAGTAAGTCACCCATTCAGTAGTCCTGTTTTTCAAAATGTGTAACTTTAATGTTATGCCATTTATCAACTCAAATTATCTCATGAGACTACCTAGCATCCCATAGTTCTCCCGAGTCAGTGATTCTCAGCAGTGTAATGACTGGGTGACTAGATGAATTGTTTTTAAAAATGTAAATTTCTGAAAAATAATAAATAAAAATAAAAATGCAAATTTCTAATACCACTCCTGCAGCTGCTTTTTTTTTTTTAAGATTTTTATTTAGGGGCACCTGGAGGATGCAGTCAGTTAAGCATGCAACTCTTGGTTTCGGTTCAGTCGTGACCTCGGGGTCATAAGCCCAAGTCGGACTCCACGCTCCGTGCAGAGTCTGCTTGAGATTCTCTCTCCCTCTCCCTCTGCTCTTCCTGCTCGTGCGCACACATGCACTCTCTCTCGGATAAATAAATCTAAAATGTATTTGTTTGAGAGAGAGCATGCATGTGCACACGCAGGGAGGGGCGAGTGGGGAGGGGGAGGGACAAGCTGACTCCACTCCGAGCACGGGGCCCTGCATGGGGCTTGATCCCATGACCCGAGCCTAAATCAAGAGCCAGACACTCAGTGTACCGAGCCACTCAGGTGCCCCACGGCTGAATTTCTTAGTTCACACTTTGAGAAACTCTGCTTTAGGGGACAGGTGAAAAAATGTTGATAAACCAAACCAAATCAAACCTTTTTTTTTTATTCTGAAGGATAAGTTTCCTCTCTGTCTTGTCATTAGGTGTGAAGATATGTGACGTGTATAATGCTGTCATGGATGTGGTTAAAAAGCAGAAGCCAGAGCTGCTGAACAAAATTACCAAAAATCTAGGGTAAGATGTGATGGTGTCCATTGTCACTCTGAGACAATTTTCTGGCCATGGTCAGGCAAAATATTCTTAGATTGATTACCCAATATTTATGGACTATTAAATATTAAACTTATATGCCAGACACATAGTGTTATCAGAGAATGTGAGAAAGATTTCATTTCTACTCCCAGGGATGGGGTGGAGATTTTTCCAGACCGATGTAGTAGATACCAATAGGTGTTCTAGACTTAAATTACTAGTGTTAGGACACATTACTCACTATATTTCCTTTCTTAGAATACCTCAGCTCACGTTTGCAAATGACGTACTCTAGATGTCCTACTATTTACATTTTTTTTTCAATTTTTATTTAATTCAGCATTTCTCGGATGTATTTGACCATTGAACACTTCGAAATACTTAAGAACATCTTACAGAACCAAAGACATTTTGGGAAACAAAGTCTCTGGTCAGTTTCCTTAGATGGAAACTAGTCTGGGATATATAGTTGCTTTCTAGATTTCTCTGATGGACAAGAGGAAATATATCAACCTGTACCAAGTCCTGGCCCAGGCGACTTAAGGAATCCTAGTTATCAACATTCCACTAACAATCGCCTTGCTTAATCCACTTATTACAGTCTTGGTATCATACCCATTAACAGTCTGCCATGTTGCTTATAGGAAAACTCTTAATTTGATTTCATGATAGAATATTAAAATTTAGATATGGATGAGTAAGCTGAAGTAAAGAAGGCTCGATGTAATAAGTGTTACGTGAGGTACTTAATTAGGAAATTCTTTTCAGCATATTATTAGCCCAAAGACTGTCCTCAAATCCTGCTCCTTAACTGACTGTTAAGCAGAGGCAGATCACTCAACATGTTTGCCTGCCTTATCCTGAAAATTGAAATAGAATATATTGTACTTGACCCATCTTAGAGATCTTTTAGCCTATTGCTGAAGTTTCTCTTCATTTCTTTTTTAGGTTCGGAATGGGAATTGAATTCCGTGAAGGCTCTTTAGTGATTAATAGTAAAAATCAGTACAAACTGAAAAAAGGTGAGTTTTACAGGCGTGCAGTAGGAAAATACTTTTTTGAATAGTTTCTCGTAGCTTTATATCTCCTTTTTTGTGAAAAATCTACCCTTCTCCATTCTCTCACAGTTAGACACTGATTCCTGTTTGCTTTTGTAGGGATGGTTTTCAGCATCAATTTGGGATTCTCAGATCTGACAAACAAGGAAGGGAAGAAACCAGAAGAGAAAACCTATGCTCTCTTCATCGGTGACACGGTGCTTGTAGATGAGGTGTGTACCGTTTCTGCAACTTTTGAGTGTGTGTGAACTGACATTTGAGGTACATTTGGTATTCTGTGGGGTTTTTTCTTGGAAGTGTTTGTCAAATGCTAGCTGAAGGAAGAGATCCGTGACAGTGACCCAATAAAGCTAGGAACAGAGATTGACAGGGAATGATTTGAACCAAGCTGTTCATTACTTTGTGGCTTGAACCCTGATAATGATAATAACGGGAACTGGATCTTCTTTTTTACTTTAACGACAGCTTTATTGACCTACAGTTTATATACCATACAATTCACCCACTGAAAATATATAATTAGTGATTTTTAGTGATTTTCAGTTGTGCAGCCATTACCACAATCTAATTTTAGAACATTTTTATCACCTCAGAAAGAAACCTGGTACCCTAGTCCCCCAAACCTAGGTAATGACTAAACCACTTTCTAAGGATTTGCTTGTTCTGGGCCTTTGTAGACTTTTGTAACTGGTTTTGTTTTGTTTTGTTTTGTTTTTTCCCCTCCACTTAGCAGAACTGATTCTTAATGTTAATAGCAAATACTTATGTATTCTTACTATATAAGGACTTTCATGCAGTAATTCATTGAATTATAACACCCTATGAAGTAGATACTCTATCCTGAGATAAAAAAACCAGGACACAGAGTAGTAGCAGTAAGTAGCCAGATGTCACCACTAGGAAGTGATTGAGCCAGGTTTCAAATCAAATTATCTCAGTGTTGTCTCCCAAGTTAGAGTTCCTCATGAGGTCGGGAGGATAAAATCTGTATGTAGTCATTGTCAAAGATTTTAATATCCAGAAGCTTCAAAGCACTGCCCTCCTCTGTACTAGGCTAGAAAGTGAAAGTGTCTCATTTAAATGCTCTTCTAAATGTCTGACTTCTTCCTTTTATTCCAGGATGGCCCAGCTACTGTTCTCACTTCTGTGAAGAAGAAAGTGAAGAACGTGGGGATTTTTCTAAAGGTAGGAAGAAGGAAGAGGAGTGGTGCAGGAAGTTTGGTACTGTGAAAAGGCGAAAATTTTATTGGCTAAGAAGATTAAAACCGAAATTTCTGAGTATGATTTTTTCCCCATAGAATGAGGATGAAGAGGAGGAGGAGGAGGAGAAAGATGAGGCCGAGGACCTGTTGGGAAGAGGTTCTCGGGCAGCATTACTTACAGAAAGAACACGAGTGAGTTTACGGTTTCAGTCTACATTGAGCTCTGCTGGTCCTATGGTTCATATCTGGGGCACATTGGTAGGAATGACACTTGTGCTGACATGGGTTTGTCTTTCTCCAGAACGAGATGACTGCAGAAGAGAAACGAAGAGCACATCAAAAAGAACTGGCAGCTCAACTCAATGAGGAAGCAAAGAGGCGACTGACAGAACAGAAAGGAGAACAACAGATTCAGAAGTAAGAGTTTGCATTGGGCGGTGAGGTTGTGTTAGGTTCGTGTGATTTGTAGAAATTTCTCAAAAAAGTTTTTTATCCCTACTCCAGAGCTCGCAAATCTAACGTGTCCTATAAAAACCCGTCTTTGATGCCTAAGGAACCACATATTCGGGAAATGAAGATCTATATTGATAAGAAATACGAAACCGTGATAATGCCTGTGTTCGGTATCGCGACGCCTTTTCACATTGCCACAATCAAGGTATGAACATGGAGTCAGGCTCCATCCAGACTTTCTGAAACTAGTCATTGTGCTATGCCCCGATTCTTTCTCGGACTGCCCCGTCTCTCCCACCCTCTGCTCTTTTGGACTCCGCCCTTCTCCCCTCTCCCTGCCTCTTGCTGTCACTCTCCTTCCTTCCCAGTTTTCACTTGGTTAGAAAGCTCAGCGATCTAGTCTAGAAGTATCATTTGCACTAAGCGTTTTTTAACATGTAGTTGGACATGTGGCTTCAGGTGCTCTGAGAAGTCAGTGGTTCTTTTGGAAGCACACACTTGGGTCATAGAAAAAAATAAGAACAGTCGATTAGAGCTAGATCGAGGTCTACAAGCTAGGTTTAGCAGTCAGCTTGTAACCCGCAACTTCACTTTGTGTCCCCATAGCTACTAATCTTTAATTTGGAAAGAAACCTGTTTATTTTGTTAATGCTTTTCCTTTCTTTGAGCAGAATATAAGCATGTCCGTGGAAGGAGATTATACTTACTTGCGAATCAACTTCTATTGCCCAGGCAGTGCTCTGGGCAGGAATGAGGGCAACATCTTTCCTAACCCAGAAGCCACTTTTGTCAAGGAAATGTGAGTCCCCAGGAAAAAACCATCCCCAAACCCCTGCTGGTGGGAGTGGTACTCTCAGACATTTCGTTGTCTGTGCTGTGTCCTCCGTCATCTGTTGAATGGTGAAGCCTCCCTCGGCGGCACCCGTTCGGGGTCGTCCTGCTAGCTTTATATGGTTTTGAGGCTGGAACCCAATTTGGAATCCTCATGAAAATATGTTAAACTGATTACATATGTTTTGCAGTAGAATCATAAATAAGGAAATGTGTGCCTCATTGGCCCCGTTCCTTCATGGTATGGAATGGGATAATTGAGTATGCCAGATTTGAAAAATAAGTGTGATTTCCCACCCAATGGATTAGCCATTTATAATATTCTCTGTTCAAGAGACAAGAAAGGGAGGTGTTTTTCAGCTTTCCAGACATTGTCTACCATTCACTGGTACCTTTTTCTCCTGAAAGATACTAAGTCAGTTAAAAATAAAGAGTGCAAGTTACTTATATAAGTCCCGGCTTCCCCTTTTGAACAGTACGTACCGAGCTTCAAATATGAAGGCACCTGGAGAACAGACAGTACCAGCCTTGAACCTCCAGAATGCTTTCCGAATTATAAAAGAAGTGCAGAAGCGCTATAAGACCCGGGAAGCAGAAGAGAAGGAGAAGGAGGTGAGCTTGAACACCAACAAAGCACCTTCCTGCAGCGCGATCCGTGTGGGTTTGGACACAGCAGAGATGCGTGAGGATTCACGTTAATTCTCGTTCTGCTTAGGGCATCGTGAAACAGGACTCCCTGGTGATCAACCTCAACCGCAGTAATCCCAAACTGAAAGATCTGTACATTCGCCCAAACATTGCCCAAAAGAGGATGCAGGGTTCGCTGGAGGCCCACGTCAATGGTATGGGTGATCTCTTGGGGCACGCTTGTAGATGAGCGGGCAATGCAGTACGTCGGGGAGACGCTGGGGGCTGTGCTGACGCTGCTCTGCGCGCACGAGGAAAGGCAGGCCCCGTGTAGCGGTTGGCACCTGCTCTGACCCCGTTTGGATCCACCAGAAAAGATGCAGCATCTTCTGGCCTCCCCCCGTGCTGCTGCTTGATGCTTAGCAGCTCCGTCCATCTGTCCCCAGGCTTCCGCTTCACGTCCGTCCGAGGAGACAAAGTGGACATCCTGTACAACAACATCAAGCACGCTTTGTTTCAGCCGTGCGACGGCGAGATGATCATCGTCTTGCACTTCCACCTCAAGGTACGCCTGTCTCCTTCCCAGCTGTCGGGTCTTGGGCAAGATCCTTTAAAATAGTGACGAATGGTGTCACCTGTCACGTAGACGATTACGAGGATTGAACGCGGTAATGTCTGGGAGGCCCACCGTGTCGGAAACATAGAGGGTGCTCGCATGTGCGTCTCTCTGCTGTGGTGCCTAATGACCGCCAGACAGATTCCTGTTTCTCAACTCCATTCTAATAAATAGGAGTACTTTTTAAAATTCATATGCTGTCACATTCCCAAATGTCATTATGTTGACCCAGGGGGGTTGATTTAACCATCTTTACATAAATGCTATGGTTTCCAGCGTAGGTATTCTGTTTCCAAGTTGCTTTTTGTCATTATCTGCTTCTTTGAGGTTTCTTTTTTTTTTTTTTTTTTTAAGATTTTATTTATTTATTTGACAGACAGCCAGCGAGAGAGGGAACACAAGCAGGGGGAGTGGGAGAGGAAGAAGCAGGCTCCCAGCGGAGGAGCCCGATGTGGGGCTCGATCCCATAACACTGGGATCACGCCCTGAGCCGAAGGCAGACGCCTAACTGCTGTGCCACCCAGGCGCCCCTTCTTTGAGGTTTCTGATTTCTTTCTTGTGCTTTCTGCTCTGCCCCCAGAATGCCATCATGTTTGGGAAGAAGCGGCACACAGATGTGCAGTTCTACACGGAAGTGGGAGAGATCACCACGGACTTGGGCAAACATCAGCACATGCATGACCGAGATGACCTCTATGCTGAGCAGGTCTGTGAGATTTCCTGTTTCATTTGCAGGGTACTGAGGTAGCTTGTGGTTCAGATCTGAGTTCAGTAGTCGTTGTATTTTATGAACAAGCCCTGAATCTTTCCGTGGAACCACTCGAGTGTGTGCGGGGTGGCCCAGTGCAGCGGCATGTGGATTAGACGTCAGCTGCAGCCTCGGCCGTGCACAT
Source organism: Ursus americanus (assembly GCF_024610735.1). Taxonomy (NCBI): domain Eukaryota; kingdom Metazoa; phylum Chordata; class Mammalia; order Carnivora; family Ursidae; genus Ursus; species Ursus americanus. The sequence continues at coordinate 1,976,612 of NC_142161.1, forward strand.
ACAATGTAGTGGCCTCTAGGACAGTATCCGCATCGGCATCGTGGGTATGAGAATTAAGGACTGTAGAAGCACTTTGGACTTTTTGAAGGGATGTACTATTAACAAAGTGATGGCTGTGGTTAATTGGTGTTTTTTTCTTCTGCAGATGGAACGAGAAATGAGGCACAAACTGAAAACAGCTTTTAAAAATTTCATTGAGAAAGTAGAGGCTCTAACTAAGGAGGAACTGGAGTTTGAAGTGCCTTTTAGGGACTTGGGGTAACATATCTCCTCATCTTTTTGGCCGGAAATGTTGTTGTCTGCCTCTTAGAAAAATTAGGGGTGCCTGGGTGGCTCAGTCGGTTGGGCATCTGTCTTTGCCTCGGGTCATGACCCCAGGGTCCTGGGATCGAGCCCCGAGTCGTGCTCCCTGCTCAGCGGGCAGCCTGCTTCCCCCTCTGCTGCTCGCCCTGTTTGTGCTCTCCTGCTCTGTCAAATAAATAAAATCTTTAAAAAAAATTTTTTTTAAAATATTAGTTATTCTTCCTTTATAATAACTCAATAGATCGTTCCCTTTTTCCTTTGATTGAAAAGCTTTGAGACATCTATTCCCTCTTGAACATTTTAGGGCTGGGGTTAAGTGGCTCAGACTGAGAGGCTTCCCCTGTAAATGACTCTCCGGTACGCATGTGGGAGCTGGGTTTGGAATGGGAAAAGGAGAAAAGTGTATTGTGGCAGCAAATTTCCCTTGCAATGGGCCCGATCTTATGCGAGTCTTTTTTCTTACTCTTTTTCAGATTTAATGGAGCTCCTTACAGGAGTACTTGCCTCCTTCAGCCCACTAGTAGTGCGCTGGTAAATGCTACCGAGTGGGTGAGTACTTCTTCCCTCCTTCCAGTAAGAAAATTGGTAGAGAAGAGAAAGCAGAAGAATAGGTGTTTTGAAAACTAGGTCCTTATTTCTGGTGATTTTCATTTTTGATAGTTACTTTTTTTTTTTTTTTTCTAACTTTAGGGGGGGAGGGGCAGAGGGAGAGAGGAAACTAAGCAGGCCCCACACCCAGTGCGACACCAGGCTTGATCTCACAACCCCGAGATCACGACCTGAGCCGAAACCAAGTCAGGCGGACGCTTCGCTGACTGAGCCACCCTGGGTGCCCCGATAATTACTTTTCTGAGACGTAACTTACTGAACAAAAGATTCTTTTTTTTTTTTTTAAAGATTTTATTTATTTATTTATTTGACAGAGATAGAGACAGCCAGCGAGAGAGGGAACACAAGCAGGGGGAGTGGGAGAGGAAGAAGCAGGCTCATAGCGGAAGAGCCTGATGTGGGGCTCGATCCCAGAACGCCGGGATCACGCCCTGAGCCGAAGGCAGACGCTCAACCACTGAGCCACCCAGGCGCCCCTGAACAAAAGATTCTTTAAAAGTCTCTTTAAATATTTTAAAAAATAGTTTCTTCATAGTTTTCCTTAAATTTTTTCTCCTTGAGGAAAGATTTTGATCTTACAAATCCTTTTACTGGAGCTCCTCAGTACGTCGTATTGCTTTTAGTCTCTCCCAAAAACACAGTAGTGCTCATTCTTTCTCAACCAGAATCTTAAAAAAAAAAAAAAAAAAAAAAAGATTCTGACAGAATTTGAAAATGCTGGTGCTTTAGGGGGTGTATGTGGTAGTGATCCAGTTTCTTCCTAACAGCCTCCTTTTGTGGTGACCTTGGATGAAGTGGAGCTGATTCACTTTGAGCGGGTTCAGTTTCACCTGAAGAACTTCGATATGGTGATAGTGTACAAGGACTACAGCAAGAAAGTGACCATGATCAACGCCATTCCTGTAGCCTCCCTAGACCCCATCAAGGAGTGGCTGAAGTAAGTACATTGGCCGGCAGTCTCCCGGTCACCCTGTGAGCCCGTATCGCAGAGTGCAAGTGTGGTGTGTGTGAAATCTGCTGGTGTACTTAAGGGTAAAACTGCCTTTGGGTTGAGTTACAGCCCGGGACTTAAAAATTCGGAATCTGTTAGATAAAGACTTGTTTTTAGATAAAGATTTGTTTTTTACTCTCCTTGATAGGTGCATAAAAAAATCTAAACACGTGTGTAATAATTTAGTTATAAAAAGGGAGGCATATTTCTTACTAGGTCTCTTATTTTTATTGAAAGAGGAGGTAGAAATTCTTTTTATTTTAGCCTTTGACATCCAGATCTATACACTTCAGGTAAAAGAATTTCTCGCGGAAGTACGAGAGCTCTGTATTCAGGAGATGGTATTTTCTAGGTGTGAAGGCTGAGGCTTGGGTAGCCATGACTGTAGTTGTTCTGCCCTCCTCCTGCACCCCCCATTACCTGGGAAGGGGAAATGCTATAAATGTAAACCTCCTCTGAAGAAGTGGGTTGAGAGAATGTAGAAATACGTTATGAGAAAGATACAAATTTATGGTGTCCCGGAGTATTTTCCTAAGAAACATGCAGACAGGTGGTGTAGTGTCACACATATTATGTGTAAATGTATAGGACTTTTTAAAAAAACAAGTTTTATTGAAGGAAAACTTACACGTAATAAAATTCACCAATTTATGTACTGATGTCATGAGTTCTGACAAACGTATACAGTCTCAAATCTACCATCATCATCAGGATACAGAATACTTCTTCACTGCTCAAAGTTCCTTTATAGTCATTCCCCTTCCCACAACCTTATCCCTGGTTTCTGTCACTATACAGTTTGCTGCTTCTAGGATTTCACGTAAATGGAAGCCTACAGTATGTCATCTTTTGTATCTTGCATCCTTCACTTAGCTTAGCGCTTTGGAAACTTTGAAAGTTGTCGAGCGCGCCCTTTCATTACTGAGGAGTGTCCCAGCGCACGGGTGTTCCCTCCTTCATTTACCGCTTCGTAGACGTTGGAGTTGTTTCCCTGTGGGGGCTTTATGAATAGCCGCTATAAACGTTACACACGGTTCTTTAAAATGTGTACGTACCCATCTACGTGGGTAGATGACCTCAGTGTGGCACTGCTAGGTTGTATAGTTGGTTAAGTCTGTGTTCAGCTTTGTAAGAAACTAGCAAATCGCTTTCCAGAAAACCTGGGAGTATGTGAGAGGTGTTGCTGTGCGTCCTAATCAACGCTTCCTTTTGACCGTCTGTCTGATGTTGGCCATGTAACGTGTGGTGCGGGCTCGTGGTGCTTTCAGTTTACATTTCCGTGATGACCCATGATGTGGAACATCTTTTCATATGCTTACGTGTCATTCTGTGTCTTCGAGGAAGTAACTGGTTTTTTTGCCCATGTTGCAAAAGAGATTGCTTGTCTGAGTTGTAAGAATTCTTTAGACTGGACAGAGGCACCTGGGTGGCTCACTCAGTTAAGCACCCGACTCTTGATTTCCACTCAGGTCATGATCTCAGGGTCGTGAGGTCGTGCCCTGTGTCGGCCTCTGTGGTCAGTGTGGAGTCTGCTTGAGATTCTCTTTCCCTATGCTCCTCCCCCCACTCGTGCTCTCTCTCTCTCTAAAATAAGTAAAGTCTTTTAAAAAAATAAAAATAAATTTAAAAATTCTTTAGACTGGATGTAAATCCTTCATCAAATACAGGTTTTATATATGTTTTCTTTCTTTTTCTTAAAGACTTATTTATTTTAGAGAGACGTGAGTGAGCGAATGTTCGAGCAGACCACCCCCTGAGCGCCGAGCCTGATGTGGGGCTCAGTCCTAGGACCTTGAGATCAGGACTTGAGCTGAAATCAAGAGTCAGCCACTTAACCGACTGAGCCACCCAGGCGCCCCTTTCAGTAGTTTCTATGCCTCTTCATTTTCTCGAGTGTCTTTTAAAGACTAGAAGTGGAAAATTCTCCTGAAATCTGTTAGATCTACTCTTTCTTTTGTAATTTTTGCTTTTTATGCCTTACCTAATAAGGGGACTTGGGGACTAACCCAAAGTCATAAACATTTCCTGTTTTCTCCTAGGATTTTATAGGTGTAGGTCTCATATTTAGGTCTGCGATCTGTTTGGAGCTGATTTCTTACTGTAGCGTAAGGGTCAAGGTTCATACTTCACCTACATACAGCAATTCTAGTACCATTCGTGATGAGATCATCTCCTAGTTACTGAATTATTTTGGCATCTTTGTAAGAAAAAGAAATGAACCATGTAGGAGAGGGTCTATTTTGTACCATTTGTGATGAGATTATCCCCTAGTTACTGAATTATCTTGGCATCTTTGTAAAAAAAAAAAAAAAAAGAAATCAACCATGTAGGAGAGGGTCTGTTCTGTTGCATTGGCGTCTGTGTGTCCTTACGCCACTGTCATGATTACAGCTTTATAGTAAGTCTTGAAATCAGGTAGTGTCCGTCTTCCAAACATGTTCCTTTTCAAATTGGCCAATTTAGGGACGCCTGGGGGGCTCTGTTGGTTAAGCGTCTACCTTTGGCTCAGGTCGTGATCCTAGGGTCCTGGGATTGAGCCCCGCATCAGGCTCTCTGCTCAGTGAGGAGCCTGCTTCTCCGTCTGCCTGCTGCTCTCCCCTGCTCATGTTCTCTCTCTCTCTCTCAAATAAATAAAATCCTTAAAAAAACTGGCTATGTTACATTGACTAGTCTATGTAAATTTTAGAATCATCTTCTGTCTTTGAACAACTGGTCTCCCTAATATACGTGATCAGTTTTCGTATTTGTACGATTATCATGGTGTTTCCTTTCATCCCTAATACGGATCATTTGTTTCCTCTTTTTCTTGGTAAGTCTGCCTAGAGGTTTAATTTTATTTTTTTTCCAGCATGATGAAGTGTCCTTCCTTATTCCTAATAATAGTCCTTGTTTCAGAATCTACTTGGTGTGTCATTATTACGGACTCCTAGCTTTAGTTTGATTACTGTTTGTATACGTGTCTTTTTTGTCCTTTTACTTTTAACTTTAAAGTAGCTCCTTGGAGACAACATATGTTTGGGTCTCACCTGTTTTAATCTACTCTTCTACTTTTAATTGGGTTGGTGAAACAGACCATTTACATTTATTAACTGTCACTGTGGTTGGGTTTAAATCTACCACCTTGCTCTTTGTCTGTCTCCTCTGTTGTTTCTTTTCTCATTTTTATGCCTCCTTTTGGATTAATTTTATGATTGTATATTAAGGTCTTTTTGGGGTTTTGTTTTTGGTTTGGTGTTTTTTTTTGGTTGGTTTTGTTTGTGTGTTTGTTTTCATTTTTTTGTAATCGCTACACCCGACATGGCGCTCAGACTCATGACCCCGAGATCAAGAGTTGCATGCTCTTCTGACTGAGCCAGCCGCATGTTCCCAGGCAGTTATCTCTTGATTTATAAAATGGGGGGGGGGGTCTTGGGTATTTACTAATGTATTTATCATTCCTGGTGCTCTTCACGCCATTGTGTGGTTCCAACCTTCTGTCTGCTTTAATTTTTCTTTGCCTCATAAACCTTCCTTAGCATTTGAGGTGTAGGTTTTCTGGTGACAAATTCTCTCAGCTTTTTTCTTGAAAGTCTTTATTTCCTTTTCATTTCAGAAAGATGTTTTTTGCTGGATGTAGAAGTGCAAGTTGATAGTGTTTTTTAATATTTACAAGATGTTGCTCCATTGTCTTCCAACTTCCTGGGTTTCTGCTGAGATGTCTGCTGTCATTCTTTGTACCCTGTACAGATTGACTTTTTTCCCTCAGGATATTTTTCTATTTGTATCATTGGTTTTTAGCAGTTTATTAGGTGCTTTGCTGTGTTTTGTTCATTTTTAATGATTATTCTCCTTAGTGTGCACTGGGCTTCTCAGATCTGTGGGTTGTGTAGTTTTCATCACATCTCGGAATGTTTTGGCCATTATTCAAATTTTTGCTCAGTCGCCCCCCCTTTGTCTTTCTGAGACTAATTACACATATTTCTTCACTTCTCAACATCTTCGAGTTCCTCTCTTCCCTCTCGAACATATGGAGCATATTTATAATAGCTTTTTTAACATCATTATATCTGATATTTGCATCCACTATCTTTGTATTTTCTGGGTGTGTTTCTATTGGTTGATTTTTCTTCTGCCTTTTTGCATGTCTGGTAATTTGTGATCAACTGCCAAACAGTGTGACTACACATTTTTATGTGGTACGCTTTTAAAACTTGTCATGGCTTTCATTCTTGGTATAGCTGAGTGACCCGAATACCACTTGATCTTTCAGAACTTGTTCGCAAATGCCACTGTTGCTGGTCAGAACAGCTTTCGTCTAGGACTCATGTACCCCATCGCTGAGGCAGTACTCTTTGAGGGCTCTGATTCACTGTGTTCTAAGGTCTTCCCACCGAAGCTGGTGGGAACAGGAACTATCTGCAGCTTAGTGTGAGATCTGGGAATTGTCTGGCCTCTGCTTTCCAGTGCTGTTTTGCCCAGCTCTTCTTAGCTTCCTCTCATGTGTGTGGAGGTACGTTCTCGGCCAAAGATTGGAGGGGATCCCTCTGCACATTTCCAGAGCTTTTTCTATCACTCTCTCCTCTAGTACTCCCGCCCCACAAATTCTAGCTGTCTCAGCCTCCTGAAATCCCCTCTCTCAAGTTCCGATTGGGTTCCCCTTCCCTGCATGGGAGGGGGAACTGCCTCCAGGCAGAAAACTTGGGCAGTTGTAAAACAGAACCCTGTATGTTTCCTCCTTTAGGGGATTATAGTCTGTGCTGCTTTTTATCCAGTGCTTGAAAGCTGCTTCGTAGCTCGTTTGGTTTTCCAGTTGTTCAGAGTGACAAGGTAAATCTAGTCCCGGTTAGCCCCGCGGCTAGCAGCGCAGGTGTGTCTGACACAGTGCCTGTAACGGACTTGCGGCAGTGGTTCGCAGATAGATTTTGTGCCAAAGGTTTCTTGCTGTGACCCTCACTATTGTCATTTCTTTGGTTTCCTTTTGTCTTCCTTCCCGCCCACTTGAATTGATTGAGCTCTCCTCAACGGAAGCGGGTAAAAGAAAGTCATTTGAACATCTTAATACAGGGTGCTTTCGGTACTAAACAAACAACTTATCCCTACCTTCAAATAGACCTTGCATCAGATAAGCAATACATAAGAAAGCAGTGGAAGATCGGGGAGGGAAAGCCAGGGCTGGTCGCCCTTTCTGAACTGCAGTGGCGTGCATGGTCAGAGCTGAAGAGTAAGAATCCTAGAAATGGTTATAAGTTGAAACTACTTGCAAACAAGAGTGATTCGGAGAGGGGGAAGCATAGGTGAGGAGGACAGAAGGCTAAAGGAGGAACAGGGAGGTGGGTGCTTAAGAAAGAAAATGGAAAACAAAAACACGATAAGCTTTGTCCAAGAGACAAGGCTTGCTTCAGTTGGAATGCTGCTCTGTCACGGGCGCTGGTGTCTGGGAGACCAAATATCAGCCGTTTGGGTCTCTTCTGGTGGCAGAGTGCAAGGAATATCTGCTTTCCTATATTTAGGAAAAGGTTATCTACATTCAGAGATGCTTATGAGCAAGATGACACAGTACGTTCTCAGAAAATACAGAGAATTGATTTTGACTTCGTAATGTCCTGTCTCTCAGTTCCTGTGACCTAAAGTACACAGAAGGAGTGCAGTCCCTCAACTGGACTAAAATCATGAAGACCATTGTCGACGACCCCGAGGGCTTCTTCGAACAAGGTGGCTGGTCTTTCCTAGAGCCTGAGGGTGAGGTGCGTGAGTGTGGGGTTTCTTTTCTGGTACATGGTGGTGCCCATGACCATATGGGCAGCTAGGAAATGCCATGTAAGTAGCACATAAGGGAGCAGACCGAGTGGGAGCTCAGTCTTACTACACTGCTTCCCCAGGTGAGTTTCACAGGTAGATGATAAATTGGGGACTGGTAGCCACTCAGATTTCTTTCTTAGTACTGGGGAAAAAATTCTTCAGGGCATTTTTACTTTTTTTTAATTGTTATTATTTGAGGTATAATTAACATACAGCATATTATCAGTTTCAGGTGTAACTTTAGGGCATTTTGCAAAAATTGTTTTCTAAGAAGGTTCCTCCACCACTGCATAATGCATTATTACCAAGAGTATTTCTGTGGTTACTTTTCCTGGGTAAGGAAGGGTAAAGTGAATCTTTAAGAAATGTGAATTAGATATTTATTTAGTAATTGCACTTTACTAGTATATTTTAAATTAGTCCTTTTATCCCTTGGTCACTCGGGGTTTTGGGGTTTTGTTTTACTTTTTTCATGTAAATAAGAAATATCGCTGGTGTGCTAAGTGGCCTGAATTAATTCATTAATCAAGTGAGTGCCAAAAAGGACCCAGTAAAGAGTATTATGCTCTCTGACTCACCAGGGGAGTGATGCTGAGGAAGGGGATTCAGAGTCTGAAATTGAAGATGAGACTTTCAATCCTTCAGAGGACGACTATGAAGAGGAGGAGGAGGACAGCGATGAAGACTATTCGTCAGAAGCTGAAGAATCAGGTTCGTCTTTATAGGGAAAATTGTTCATGGCTTTCCAATCTAATGTCATTTCTGGAAACTTACAAAGGAGGGAAGAATTCTGGCATTCAGTTCCTGTCTAAAGAATAATGCTTAATCCATCGTGTTTTAGACTATTCCAAGGAATCACTGGGCAGTGAAGAAGAGAGTGGAAAGGATTGGGATGAACTGGAGGAAGAAGCCCGAAAAGGTAAACTTTTTGTTGTTTGTTGTTTATTTTTGAGGCACAAATTTCTAGCAGATTTTAGTATTTTGAGATTTTTTTTTTGCCTAATACAAGTAACAAAAGAATACTGTACAACTCCTGCGGAGTTTAGCTATAGCTTCGTCAGAGGAGCAGATAAGCTCTGGAATGCGTCCCACTCTTCCAAGTGGCGTGACTCTGTCGAACTGACGCTTTCTTCATCTGGGCCCATAGCAGGGATAGTCACGTAGTCTTGGAAGGCTCCGGAATTAGGCCCGTTTCCAAATGTAAGTCCTATAATAGTCTGACTTCCTAGGCTTCTTCTGGGTTAGGACTGTTTTTATAATACTAGTTGAATTACTCTGAAACCAAACGCCAGATACAAGTAAAAGGTGAAAGGGAAATATTATCTACTGGACCCCAAGCATTGGGATAGCTACTTTGCATAGATTACCTTATTTAATCGTAAAAAAGTTTTCCATCGTATGAATACATAAACCAAGGCTCAGAAAGGTTAAGTACGTGCCCAAAATCACACAACCAAGAAGCGACTGAGATGAACAGATTCAAACCTAAGTTTGACGCCAGATTACGCACTCTAGTAGTGCGTACTAGTAGGTGTCAAAGCTAACCTGTCACTAACTAGTAATGCCTCTTTCTCGTGTGTAGCGGACCGTGAAAGTCGTTACGAGGAAGAAGAAGAACAGAGTCGAAGTATGAGCCGGAAGAGGAAGGCATCTGTGCACAGTTCAGGCCGTGGCTCTAACCGTGGTTCCAGACACAGCTCTGCACCCCCCAAGAAAAAGAGGAAGTAACTTCTGAACTTTGGTCCTCCGCTCCATTCTTTATCCAGCCAACCCCTACAAATTTTACATGACATAGAAACTGTATTTTTCCTTGTTTTTCCTTTTGAAGTTTTGCCATTTGTGTTAATGGGTTTAGGGGGCCATTTGTGTGGACCAATCTACTCGGGGAATTCCAGGCCCACCAGGACACGTGCCGGTGGCCCCATCCAGATGGCGAGGGAGGAGGTGTCTTGAAGAAGGGCAGAGGCTTCCGCTGTTAATAAGTACCGTTGCATTCCTCTCTCTTCCTACCACCTTCTGCCAGGACATCGACGGCTTCTGACATCTTATTCTTTGATGTCTCAAAGCTGTATTTCCAAGACATTGGTACGAGGTGACCCCTAACTACCTGTACCATGGTTCTTGACCAACAGGTCCGAGCCTCCATCCTACCCTACTGCCATGACCTTCCTCACACCTCTTTACGTCCCATCTTTGCAGTACTCAAGAAAAGGTTCTTGGAATTTGCTCATAGTTGTGATAAACCATACAAGCCGAGCTAGTGAGGCAGATCGGGCTGGTACCTCCGTCTGAGTTTTCCTGCTTTCTTGCTCACGCAGATAGAGGTATCTGTGCTGCCTTGGACGACCTGAGAAGCAGTGGCACTCCCGGGCTCGGTTTCATCCTCCTCACACATGGTACCGTGGTAGAAGCAGAAGTACCACTGTTTCTTTTCTGATGTATCTGAGGAAGAATGGTTGTGCCTCACGCACTGCTTCTAGTGAAACCTAGAAGGAGGCTCAGAGGAATCAACATTTAGATCTGGAAGGGGCAGGTCATGCCTGGGGCCTAGAATACCCTGATGAGAAAAGAGAAGAGGAAGGGAGGCCACGTCTACAACACAGCCTCTCGTCACTGCTGCTCCTTATTTTTACTTGTCTTGCATTGTCCTGTATTTATCACAGTTTCTGTTGAACAGCTTTTTAAGTATTTGGGGAGTTTATCTCGCCATCCTCCCCCTCCTGGTTCTCTGCACCCACCTGTCCCACTGCAGTTCCTTCTGTGTTCTGTGACTTTATGAGAAGGGGGGGGAGGGGTCTCAGATTTTATTTGTTTTTTTTCTCCTTAGCAGTAGGACTTGATATTTTCAATTTTGGAAGAACTAAAAGATAAATAAACTGTGGTTTTTTTTTGTTGTTGTTGTTTTGTTTTTGTAAATTTACCTTTTGTGACCGTTCTTTTGCAGTTCCTGATAGCAGGCCTGCTTCTCACTGGGAGAGTGCTGAGACGTTAGAGAACGCCTTTGTCCAGGGAGGATCACAGAAATTCGCTTCCGTCCTCCTAAGCTTTCGTCATTAGATTGAGCGATACCAGACATCACAGTAAACCAAATTCACGGTATAGCAAGTTACTTTATAAGAGACTTTTTACTATGGTTCCCTCAGAGAGTTTAGAATGGAATGGTACTTGCTCCATCACGAAAACACCTCTTCCGTCATCTCCTTGTAAATAGCATGGAGGGCGGCAGCAGCTCGAAGGGACACCTTCAGCCGTCCTATTTTGGTGGCCTGATCTTCAGGGCTGACAACTGTTGGGAGAGGAAAGGTGAACAGGTCAGGCAGCAGCATTATTCAGTCAGAAAACCCTTAAATAACTGCCATGTACTGTGTGAGGGGTGGTGATACTGAAGTCACAGCCTCATTTCGTAGGGGGCGCAGTCTAGCGGAAAGAAGGGGGAGCACAGTCAGTACAGTATGCGAGGGGCTTTGGGAACATGCAAAAGTGGCCCCTCACCCAGGGTGGAGGAGTTGGAAAAGGCCTGCAGGAGACAATCCCTGAGCTAAGGCTTTAAGGTATTCTAAGCACAGGCCAAGACATGAGAACCCGACAAGTTGAGAAAGCTGCAAGGAGTGGCAGAAGTGAAGCCGTGTATGTGGGGCGCCTTGGGTGGCTCAGTCAGTTAATTATCCAAATCTTGATTTTGGCTCAGGATGTGGTCTCAGGGTTGTGAGATCGAGTCCTGCGTCGGGCTCCTTGCTCAACGGCGAACTGGCTTGGGACGTCGTCCCTCTGACTCTCCCCCGACTTACATATGCATGTGCGTGCACGCTCTCTCATAAATAAATCTTAAAAAATAAAAAAAGTGAATCTGTATAGATAAGCAGGGGCCAGATCATAAAGGGCCTTGATTGTCTTCTAAGGGATCTGGTTTTAGCTGAAGTGTAGAAGTGGTGATTTTTATTGGGTTCTAGAAAAATGGCCCATTATTTAGAGAATATAATTGGGGGCACGAGTAGATCCGGGAGGGTAGTTATGAGGCGGTTGCAGTAATTCAGGAGAGTTGAAGGGGTCTGAAGTATAATGGGATGGAGAGGTAAGGACAGATTCAGAACATTCGAGAGCTAAAAATAATGTGATTAAATGTTGGGAGTGAGGAGTAGGCTAGAATCAAGGATGACCATTCTAATTTAGATACCTGGATGGTGGGTAAGAGGGAACACAAGGTACAAAGTTATAGTCACGTTTTAGGTACTAAGGGAACATAGAAGTAGTGAATGTTGGTCTACTGTAAGTCTAGATTTTATTAAAAATCCGGACTGGAAACCTAGATTTGTGATCATTTTTAGATTAGAATTAAAATCCTGGGAGCGAATGCAAACACCCAGGAAGAGGGTATATGGAGAGAGAAAAAGGCCAAGAAGTGAACCAGGAGAACCCCAACGTTCAAACCCGGGAAGAAGACCCTGTAAAGAAACAGGAGGATCCCCCACAGAGCGATATGGAAAGTCAGATGGTATAAAAAAGGGAGAATGGCATTTAAAAAGAAGAATGAGCAATAATATTAGAGATTTTAAAAGGTCAAGTAGGATGAATAAAACCAATTGGATTGGACAATTAGGAAAATTGGTAAGAACGGAGTCAAAAAGCATTTGGATGAAAACTTGATCTTAACAGTGTAGGAGGTGCCAGAATAGCACCGCACTGACCGACCATTCAGCAAATATTTCAAGGAGCGGAGTTTGAAAGTGCTCAGAGAGAAGGTAGCTGAAGGGCTAGAAAGCAGTGTTTTGTTTTTCAAATCAGACCAACATGATTAAAGCCTGAGCGGAAGGAAGGGCAGCCATAATAAATTACTATAAATTTTTCTTTTGATGTTTAAAAAAATCAAAATAATTGAGACATTATTCATCGGCTTTAGTAATGTTAAGGTAGTGACTAGAAAAGGCTTCAGGGGATGTTCCTTCTGTACCAAGTGCCCAGAAGCCAGGAAGGGCGCAGCATGTCAGGAATGGGTTCAGGAATCGAATTGGGGAGTGTGAGCTGGAAAACAGGTGACAGACCCCACCCCCACCCACCCCCCGGCCATGTGCCAGCGAGCCAGCGCCCTCCTAAACACTCCTCTCCCGCAAGCCTTCCCTTCAGCATTCCCTCAATCCTCGGGACGTGCCTGTGAGGGAGCAACTGCTATTCTCATCTTGCAGTTGAGGCGGACACAGGTTACACAACTTGCCCTAGCACCTCACTTGGAGTCACTGGAGGAATAAAATGAAGAATCTTGTCTACCAGCTAGATGGAACTCTGAGGCCCTGGTCTGAAGAGCATTCCTCAAATCTTACTATAATTTTATATTGTGACTCAATACCCATGTACCTCAGATACTCTGATACTTTCTACAGCCCCCCTCCCCCCGTTCTGGTCATGACTTACTAATTTTATTTCACCACCCATTGGTTGGTTAGGACCGGCAGTTTGAAAACCACTGGTCTAGTGGGTACTCTTCGGGGCCTTACAGCCTCCCAGACAAGGTGAACGTGAAATCCCAGGCACGCAGGGTAAGAGCAGTGGGGCTGGCAGAACAGACCCACCTAAAGGCATTCAAAGGCAGATATTTTTAAAGCCTGCCAGTCTCGCAGCAAACACTGTTAGAACTGGATTTAAAAAGAATGTGATGATCAGACTTTGTAGAGAAACACTAGCAGATGGAAATGGGGTGGAGGTGAGGATGCGGTCAAGACACTTCTGAAGCAGGATGGTTAAGATTTGGTAGCCAGAGAAACAACAGCCTCCAAACAACTCTGAGAAATACCGCGGGGTGTGAGGGGGCAGGAGAGTGGGTGTCTGTAGAAGAGACTGGGTGAAGGGTCACACGTTAAAAGAGGATGTTCGCTGACTTTACAAATCTTATATGCTTAAGAGAAATCAGGAATTCTGATCTTTAAATATGACTGAAATTAAAAGAATTGGTCTTTTCAAAATCCCCCTATTTCAAACACTGGAGATTCATAAAAGATTGTATTCTAGTTGTCATGAGGTACGTGGGCTAAAACACACCACTGACCACTCTCATGCTCGATCCAGAAGTAAATACAGCTGTAAGGATGTGGATCCAGTTCGTATCATCAACTTCACAGTGGTAATTACATACTGAAGGTAAAACAGGGAAAGTATTCGTGCTTAGGCTGACTTCCCTAGAAATAAGTGAAACTGAGAAGCAGAAAAATGTATTACTCACTGTCTAGCTCTTGCTCTACGCCGTCTTTTCCTGATTCCATGTTCTGCCACAGTTCCAGAAACGCGTATCCTACTTCTTGACATTCTTTCTTTTCCTCGTCCATAGGATCACTTACCACTGTAAACTTTAAACTGAAGGGGGGAAATTCCATTTAACTCAGTACTGTTGATACTCTAAGGCTTAAATACACACGTAAAGAGAAAAGTAATACACTACTCAGTGTTTTCCCTGAATCACTTCCCTTGCCTCCATTGTACACGACTATAATGGCGACAGAGTAAGGACTTGGTGCATTTAAAGGATGAAGCTAAAAAGAAATTTTCGGGGCGCCTGGGTGGCACAGCGGTTAAGCGCCTGCCTTCGGCTCAGGGCGTGATCCCAGCGTTCCGGGATCGAGCCCCGCATCAGGCTCCTCCGCTGGGAGCCTGCTTCTTCCTCTCCCACTCCCCCTGCTTGTGTTCCCTCTCTCGCTGGCTGTCTCTATCTCTGTCAAATAAATAAATAAAATCTTTAAAAAAATAAAATAAAAAGAAATTCTTCTGAGATACATTCTTAGCTCACAAAGCAATATTCATTTGTGATGATTCTTCTGTATCCTTACTGAGAACTTCAGCAATCCAAAGGGATAATGCTGACTCCCTGACCCCAATTTTCCCTTTTCCAGGTACAGGGCACAATTCCAAATACCTACATGCATGCATGCATTCATTCTTCATTAATTACTCATTCCCTCACGACCCTGAGGTCAAGACCCAAGCTGAGGTCAAGTGTCAGACGTCTGACTGAGCCACCCAGGCGCCCCCATATGCTTTAGATAAACTACATTATTTCAGTTGTATCCTCACAGAAGCCTTCAAGTAAAGTAATATTCAGAGATCGCAGAGCTAGTAAGTGGAAGAGTCAGGATTCCAAACCAGGTCTCTGATTACAAAGCCAATGTTCTGTGTACTGTATGACACCGGCAAAAAGAAAGTTAAGATCAATCGAAATCTAAAATCGAATAGAAGGTACAAAAAGAAAAAAAAGCTACCACTGTAGGGGAATAAAGGAAGAGAGTATTCTAGGAATGCTGAGAGAAAAAAAAGATAACTAAATTTAACATTGATGCAGAAGGGAAACGACCAAAACGCTTTCCATTCCCAAAAGTTACCAGTAAGCTGCTATCTGCTTAAGTACACGGTGACACTGGAGTCAGTCACTGTTTATTTCCGTGGCTCCTTTCTCAGTCCTCTCTATGACTAACTGGAGACAAAGTAAATGCAAATTAAATTTATTGGGCTAAAACACCAGCCCTGTATTACTTCTCACCCACACACTTGAAAAGGAGGCAACATTGCTAGATCTTGCCAAAACCAAAAAACCCCAAACAGATGCCCACTTCAATGTGAATTTCAAATTTCAGCTAAACAGCAAATAATTTTCTCAGTTTAACTATGTTCTGTGCATTTCATCGGGAACTTCTAAGCGGAGGCCTCCTCAGGAATAACAAGGACACTTTCCTAAAATTGATAGTACGCCTCGAATTTACTTCAGTTACATCAAAGTACTCCTGTAGAGAAATAATTTTAAAAATCTAAATATGGGGGTGCCTGGGTAGCTTGGTCGATGAAGCGTCCAACACTTAATCTCCGCTCTGGTCTTGACCTGTGGGTCGTGAGTTTAAGCCCCACGTTGGGCTCCATGCTGGGCATGGAGACTACTTAGAAACTAAACAGGAAATTAATATTATAAAGAAGTAATATTTGGTAAGCTAACAACGGTACCGTGTTTGTGAGAAATGATCTGAGAATGTCAAAGGGTTTTGTCCATTCCTCACAGAGCACTGTTGGTATTCAAGTACTTGCCACAAAAACAGTGCTTCTCAGGGGCTGGCGTGGGTGAGAGAGGAACTACACTGATGAGTTTATCAGGTAGTTGCAAACATGAATTAGACTCACGGAGATGAGAAATCCCTTCAGTAAATCACTATGAAAGAAGTATCAGAATATTCAATATCAGCACAAAACCAAACTTAAACTCCGAATGAATTCCTGTGTGGATAGTATCTCCCTCCTTCCCAAGCGGAAAGCAGGTGCTTACCGTCCCTGCTCAGGATCTTGTCTGTTCAGCATGGCGAACAGAAACTGCCTTCGGCCTTTTTGTTCCAGTGGGTCCAGGTCTATCACTGTATGAAGGATGAGAGAGGAGGAGAGCAAAGAATCATACGCTGTTGCTCTTTGGGCACGAAGACTTTCGTAAGTGATATATGTAAAACCGTGACAGAAAAGAGGCTGGCAAGCTAGGGCTCATGGCTGGGCCACCTGTTTTGGTAAATAAAGTTCTTACTGAATACAGCCAACGCCTATGTGTTTACCTATTATCCGTGGTTGCTTTCCAACTACAGCGACGGAGCTGAACAGCTGTGACAGACACCATTTGGTCCACAAAGCCTAAAATATTTGCTATCTGGCCCTTTAAGAAAAACTTTGTTGACCCTGATAAAAAGGAAGCTTTCCGATCTGCACTGAAAGCTGTTCTGTCATTGTCCCAAGAAAAACGTGCCCCCCCACCCCCTACAGCTGGAAGAATCCCGGGAGACAGATATCTTAGGGCCACCTACAGGTTTGAGTTCTACACGGCAGGTTCAACTCAGGGTGCCTGTCTCCACACCCACCCGCCCCTTCCTCCTCGTTCTTATACGGGAATGCTGCAGCCCCAATACACTAGCTTGTGTTCCAGCCTCTATGTCAGCTAGCTCTGGCTACACGACGGAGCTCTGGCTAGTGTGTTCCGTGAAACACGATTAACAGGCCCAACCAGGAGGCATCCTCCCCTTCCCCGGCAGCCCTTAAGGGTGACAGGGTCACCAAAAGGATGGAAGACAGGCACCAGGTTGATCAGAAGGCAGGACAGGAGTTGGGACCCTGCCAGGATCGCGTATCCTCAGCCCTGGACTGCCCCCCTCAGAATTTATTCTATACGAGAAATAAACTTCTACCTCATATAAGGACAGGATATAATTAAGGGGAGGGGAAGAAAGAATAGACAACAACAAACAGCTCTTAGAAATTTAAGATAAATTTTAAATGACTGGAAGATAAAATTAAGGAAAATTGAGGGGGCCCCTGGCTGGGTCAGTTGGCAGAGACTCTTGATCAAGGCTTGTGAGTTTGAGCCCAGGTTGGGGGTAGAGTTTACTTAAAAGAGAAAAAGACTACACCTATTTAAGGGGCAACTGGCTGGCTCGGTTGGTAGAGCGTGCAACTCTTGATCTTGGGGTTGTAAGTTTGAGCCTCACATTGGATGTACAGATTACTTGGGATTACTTAAAAATAAAATCTTTTTTTTTTTTTTTTTTTTTTTTTTAGAGAGGACTAGGGGGAAGGGGCGGGGCGGGGAGGGGAGAGAGAGAGAGAATCCACACTGGGCATGGAGCCTGATGCGGAGTTCAGTCTCACAACCCTGAGGATGTCCCTCAGCCAAAATCAAGAGTCAGTTGCTTAACCTACTGAGCCATACTTAAAAATAAAATCTTAAAACAAATTAAGGAAATTTCCCCAAAATAGAAATAAAAAGTAGAGGTAGGATCATAGGAAGAAAATGAGAAAATTAGACAATGAATTTGGAAGATCAAGAACTCTAAGAAAATGAGAAAATCCTGGGGACAAAATTATCAAAGAAATGCAATAAAATTTCCCAGAACTAAAAGCCATGAGCTTCCAGATTGGATTGAAAGAGTCCCCTGAATAGCTAGAACAATTACAGGAAAAATGTACACATTATTCTAAAATTGAAGAACACTACAGACAAAGCTAAATAAATGTTCAAGTCTTCTGGACAGGCAGAGGTAGTTTCCATACAAAGGTTAGACTCCTGGCAAAAACCATGGACCAACTCCTTTGCAGTTCTGAATAAAAATGTTTTCCAAATAGATTTCTATACTTGGTCTAATTATCAATTAAATATGTGAGTAGAATAAAGAGATTTCATACATGATGGTCTCAAAATGTTTCCTTCCAATGTACTCTTTCTTTAAAAGCTACTGGAAAATATGACCCATTAAAATATAAAAGTGAATCAGAGGATGACAGAGGACCCAGGAGACAAGAAATCCAGTACAGGAGAGAAATAAATCAAATTCTCCAAATGGCAGCAGTAAGATACTAGCTGAGCGGTGGGCTGAAGAGAGGTCTTCAAGGAAAACAACCGGTACATTTGACAGGTTTGATTACTTGAAAACTTGGGAAGGCTGTTGGAGGGTATGAGAAGAATTACCATGGGCATTATGAAGATAGAGCAAATGAAAAATTGAGACAAAATAATAAAAAAAGTATTACAAACATGGCATACTACTTGGTTCTGTAAGAATTAATATTTAATATCCATAATGAAACAAGATTGGATTAAATGAAAGTTATGATCCAACTATATGGGAGGAAGGGAACATGGGTATAGTGTAAGAGATAAATTTGATGTGTCATGATAGGAAGCAGCAGATAATAGCTAAACTTGGTGAGTCAGGAAATTGCAACAGAAATATTACTCAGAAACATGGAGTTAAATAACAAGAAATAGGAAAAAGTGAAAAGAGGTGTAGTGGACTGAGGAGGACAGGGCGGACAACAGGGAGTCATTTGTGGAGAAGGGATGGAAAAAGGGACTGTTTAATTTTAATTAAAAATCTTTCTAGGCCTATTTGATATTTTAAAACCATATGCATAACCCCACTTACATCAGTGGACAGATTATCCAAACAGAAAAATCAACAAGGAAACAGTGGCTTTGAATGACACATTGGACCAGATGGATTTAACAGATATGTTCAGAACATTCCATCCCAAAACAGCAGAATACACATTCTTTTCAAGTGTACATGGAACAGTCTCCAGAATAGATCACATATTAGGCCACAAAATGAGTCTTAACAAATTCAAAAATATCAGTCATACCATGTAACTTTTCTTTCTTTTTTTAAGATGTATTTATTTGAGAGAGAGAGAGAGAGATTGAGTGCACAAGTGGGAGGGGCAGAGGGAGAGGAAGAGAGAAACCCAAGCAGACTCCATGCTGAGTGCAGAGCCCAACTCAGGGCTCGATCCCACAACCCCAAGATCATGACCTAAGCTGAATCAAGAGTTGGATGCCCAACCAATTGTGCCACCCAGGCACCCCACCATGTATCTTTTCTGACAATGCTATGAAACTAGAAATCAACCACAAGAAAAAATCTGGAAAGAGCACAAATACATGGAGGTTAAATAACATGCTAGTAAATGATGAATGGGTCAACTCAGAAATCTAAGAGGAATTTAAAAAATACATGGGGACGAATGAAAACAAAATGGTTCAAAAACTTTGGGATGCAGCAAAAGCTGTTCTAAGAGGGAAGTTTATAAGAATACAGACCTAACTCAAGAAGCAAGAAAAATTTCAAAAAAACAACCTAACATTATACCTAAAGCAACTAAAAAAAGAATAAACAAAATCCAAAAACAGTAGAAGGAAGGAAATAATAAAGATTAGAGCAGAAATTAAAGAAATAGAAACTTTAAAAACCAATAGAACAGATCAATGAAACCAGGAACTGGTTCTTTGAAAAGATGAACAAAATTGATAAGCCTTTAGCTAGACTCATCAAAAAGCAGGGGGACTCAAATAAACAAAATCAGAAATGAAAGAGGAGAAAAAACAACTGACACCACAGAAATACGAAGGATTGTAGAGACTATTAGGGAAAATTATACACCAACAAATTGGACAACCTAGAAGAAACAAATTCCTAGAAACATATTACCTCCCAAAACTGATTCAGGAAGAAACAGAAAATTCGAACAGACCAATTACCAGCAATGAAATTGAATCAGTTAAAAAAAAAAAAAAAAAAAACCCAAGTCCAGGACCAGATGGCTTCACAGGTGGATTATATCAAACATTTAAAGAAGCATTAATTCCTATTCTTCTCAAACTATTCCAAAAAAATAGAAGAGGTAGGAAAACTTAAAAATTCATTCTGTGAGGCCAGCATTATCCTGATTTCAAAACCAGATAAAGACACTACAAAGAAAGAGAACTACAGGCCAATGTCTCTAATGAACATAGATGCAAAAATCCTCAACAAAATATTAGCAAACCAACTCCAACAATCCATTAACAAAATCATTCACCGTGACCAAGTGGGATTTATTTCCAGGATACAAGGGTGTTTCAATATTTGTAAATCAATCAATGTGATATATCACATCAATAAAAGATCATTTCAATAAATGGAGAAAAAGCATTTGACAAAGTACAATATCTATTCATAAAACCCCTCAACAAAGTAGGTTTAAGGGGAACGTTCCTCAACATAATAAAGGCCATATATGAAAAACCCACAGCTAACATCATACCCAATGGTGAAAAACTAAGAGCTTTGCCCCTCAGACCAGGAATAAGACAAAGATGTCCACTCTCACCACTTTTATTCAACACAGTACTGGAAGTCCTAGCCACAGCAATCAGATAGGAAAAAGGAATAAAAATCATCCAAATTGGTAAGGAAGAAGTAAAACTTTCACTATTTGTAGACGGCATGATACTATATATAGAAAACCCTAAATACGCCACCAAAAAACTATTAGAACTGATAAATGGATTTAGTAAGGTCACAGGATACAAAATCAATATACAGAAATCTGTTCCATTTCTTTACTGTTATTATTATTACTATTATTATTATTATTTAAGTAGGCTCAATACTGGGCTTGAACTCACAACCCTGAGATTAAGACCTGAGCTGAGATTAAGAGTCAGACACTTGACTGACTGAGTGACCCAGGCACACCTCGTTGCATTTCTATACACTAATAATGAAGCAACAGAAAAAGAAATTAAGAAAGCAATCCCATTTACAATTGCACCAAAAACAATAAAATACCTAGGAATCAACTTAACCAAGGAGGTGAAAACCTGTATTCTGAAAATATAAAACAATGATGAAAGAAATTGAAGATGAAAGAAATTGAAGATGAGAGAAACACATGGAAAGATATTCTATGTTCATTCATTGGAAGAACAAATATTGTTAAAATGTCTATGCTAACCAAAGCAATCTACAGATTTAATGTAATCCTTACCAAAATACCAACAGCATTCTTCACAGAATTAGAACAAATATTCCTGAAATTTGTATGGAACCACAAAAGACCCCAAATAGGCAGAATGATCTTGAAAAAGAATAACAAAGCTGGAGGTATCACAATCTCCCAGATTTCAAGCTATACTACAAAGCTGTAGTAATCCAAACAGTACGGGACTGGCACAAAAACAGACACATAGATCGATGGAACAGAATAGAAAGCTCAGAAAAAAAACCCATGATTATATGGCCGATTACTTTTTGACAAAGGAAGCAAAAATATGCAACAAGAAAAAGACAGTCTCATCAACAAATGGTGCTGGGAAAACAGGACAGCTACATGCAAAAGAGTGAATCTGGACCACTTTCTTACATCATACACAAAAACAAACTCAAAATAGATTAAGGACTTAAATGTGAGACCTGAAACTATAAAAATCCTAGAAGAGAGCACAGGCAGTAATTTCTCAGATATCAGCCGTAGCAACTTTCTAGATATGTCTCCTATGTTTTGAACCATTGTATTTTCATTTGTCCCCAAGTATTTTTTTTATTTCCTCTTTGATTTCTGGGTCGACCCATTCATCATTTAGTAAATGTTATTTAACCTCCATGTATTTGTGCTCTAAGTTTTTTTCTTATGGTTGATTTCTAGTTTCATAGCATTGTGATGAGAAGAGATACATGGTGGGGTGCCTGGGTGGCACAATTGGTTGGGCATCCAACTCTTGATTCAGCTTAGGTCATGATCTTGGGGTTGTGGGATCGAGCCCTGAGTCGGGCTCGGCACTCAGCATGGAGTCTGCTTGGGTTTCTCTCTTCCTCTCCCTCTGCCCCTCCACTTGAAATAAAAGCAAAAATAAATTATTGGAACTACATCAAAATAAAAAGCTTCTGCACAGTGAAGGAAATAATCAACAAAACTAAAAGGCAACCTATTGAATGGAAGATGATATTTGCAAATGACATACCCGGTACAGGGTTTGTATCCAAAATACATAAAGAACTGAACAACTCAACACTCAAAAAAGAAATAATCTAATTAAAAAATGGGGCAGAAGACATGAACATTCTCCAGAGTAGACACACAGACGGCCAACAGACACATGAAAAAGATGTTCAAAATCACTCCTCACCAGGGAAACGCAAATCAAAACCACAGTGAGATATCACCTCACACCTGTCAGAGTGGCCAAAATCAAAAACAAGAAACATCAAGTGTTGGCGAGGATGTGGAGAAAAAGAAACCCTCTTGCCCTGTTGGTGGGAATGCAAACGGGTGCAGCCCCTGTGGATGGATCTAGAGAGTGTAAGACTAAGCGAAATAAGTCAGTCAGAAAAAGACAAATACCATATGATTTCACTTATGTGCGGAATTTAAGAAGCAAAACAAACGAACAAAGGAAAAAAAAGAGACAAATCAAGAAATCAGACTCTTAGGTATGGAGAACAGAGGGTTACTGGAGGGGAGGTGGGTGGGGGGCGGGGGAAATAGGCATTGGGGATTTAAGGAGCACGGCATAATGCATACAATTGCTGAAGCACCATGTCGTACCTAAAACTAATGTAACACTGTATGTTAACTACCCTGGAATGAACATCAAAAACAATTAAAAATAATAAAAAACAAAAAACAAGTAAAACCATATGCATATATCACTTTGATCAATAAAACGATTGCTTCCACCCCACTGGAAGCGCAAGGGTCGCCTCACCTTTGCTGAAGTGGAAGTGGATCTCTTCCCCCGCCTGGGGCTTCCTCAGGGACACCGGGGTCTCCGTCTCCGACAAGGGTAGATCGAAGAACTTGTACTCTACGTACACCTGCTTTACGCTCTCGTCACACATCACTTCGGCCTCTGGGTAGAAGGCCAGGGAGACGATTTCAATGCACATCTTGTCCGCACCCTGACAAGGAAAACACTTATTTGTCTCCTGCAGGTTAGCGACGCTGCAAGTATTTCGACCCCATCCAGTGAACACATTACTCCCTCAGCAATCGCAGCCATAGTCCATCTAGCATATCCTTTTTTATTTTTAATTCGGCGGGCAGCAAAGTTTATCGAGCGATAGCACAGAGCTCCCGAAGAGGGAGGGGACCCTAGAGGGTTGCCCCCCTCTCGCATATCCTTAAGAATCAGTGTGCAGGCAAAGCCGCCACCCAGAGCTTCCGGCGCCCACTAAGTGCCCGCCACAGAGCAGGCCGCCGACCGGCCCGGCCCTCACGGCAACACCAGTCCTCCCAGCCCCACTTCAGAGTTGCTGCCACAGCCTCCGTCCTCTCTTTGCACTGTCCCTGTGTCCATTTTTGCGTCAGGGACACCAGGGGGATGGCCGACATCTCTCTAGTTTCAAGACAGAAGCTAAGGGCAACGTGAAGTCCTCCCCTTCCACGGTGTGGCCGCAAGTGCTGTCATGACA
The DNA here is from genome assembly GCF_024610735.1 of Ursus americanus. Taxonomy (NCBI): domain Eukaryota; kingdom Metazoa; phylum Chordata; class Mammalia; order Carnivora; family Ursidae; genus Ursus; species Ursus americanus. The sequence continues at coordinate 2,000,021 of NC_142161.1, forward strand.
CTAGTAGGGAGTCCATCTGGGATGGCCCCAACCAGCCGCAGTTCTCCCTTGTCACGTGGCGTACTCTCCTGTCCCCTAGGTTGCCAGGCCGACACCCTCACTTCTCCGAAGATCTACCCCCCACCCCCATCTTTGCTTCTCTTAGGAAGCAGGCGGAGTTCCTGGGTCTCCTCCTAGGAACCCCAGAAGGCAGGAATCTTCAACAAATCTACATCGGAACAACCTGGGTGAAAATAAAGCTACTTGGTGTTGCCCTCTCAACAGCGCTCGCACAACCCTCCTACAGTCCCCATCATGAAAACTATTGTGTTTTCCAAAATGTGGGTTTTGACACTTACGGGTCAGCTAGGTGGGTTTCACTAGCACTTTTTTTAAATGAACAGAATAAGACTAGGACAGAATGGGATGGAATAGAACAGAAAATATGAGAGTTCAGGGCAAATGGTAAAAGTAAGCCCTGTTTCTTAAGGCTTTTTTTAATATATGACTGTACTGGGCACAAGGTAGAAATGTATTTCTTACAGTGACTGTCATTAAAAAAGTGTAAAACCACTCTTAAATCATGCTGCCTAGGGAGGCTGCTGACAACCTAACTTTTATTTTCTAATTTTCAAGAAGAGTTTATTTGGGGCGCCTGGGTGGCACAGCGGTTGAGCATCTGCCTTCGGCTCAGGGCGTGATCCCGGCGTTCTGGGATCGAGCCCCGCATCAGGCTCCTCCGCTATGAGCCTGTTTCTTCCTCTCTTACTCCTCCTGCTTGTGTTCCCTCTCTCGCTGGCTGTCTCTCTCTCTCTCTGTCAAATAAATAAATAAAATCTTAAAAAAAAAAAAGAGTTTATTTATTTGAGATAGAGAGCATGAGGCAAGAGGGGGAGGGGCAGGGGCAGAGGGAGAAGCAGGGAGTCCAGTGCGGAGCTCAATCCCAGGACCCTGGGACAATGACCTGAGCCAGAAGCAGACGCTTAACCGACTAAGCCACCCAGGGGTCCCTCTGCTTAACTCTTTAACATTTATGTATAATACATGCACAGTAAAATACAAAACCTAATGTGCAGTTTTGACAAATATATACAAGTGTGTAATCAACTCCCTAGTCAAGATACAGAACCATCACCCTAGAAAGTTCTCTAATGCCACTGTTGCAATTTTTTTTCATTTTTAAAAAGATTTTATTTATTTATGTATTTTAGAGAGAGAACGTGTGAGTGGGGGTCAGAGCGGAGGGAGAGAGAGAATCTCAGGCAGACAGACTCTGCGCTGAGTACAGAGCCTGATGCGGGCTCAATCTCACAACCTCGAGAAAATAACCTGAGCCAAAACCAAGACGGCTGACCAACTGAGCTACTCAGACGCCCCTGTTGCAATTATTTTTAAGCTGAGAACCCTATGCCCTATAGTTTCAATAAAAATGAAGCAGAACTTCTCAAAGGTGTGTCTGAAATATAGGTGTTTCGCAAATGAGTGGTTCTGTGATCAAATACATTTTGGAGGCGCTGCCTGGGTGGCTCAGTCACCAGTGTCTGACTCTTGGTTTTGGCTCACGTCACGATATTAGGGTCACAGGATCGAGCCCTGCATCAGGCTCCCTGCTTAGCGGGGACTGAGTGTGCTTGAGATTCTCTCCCTCTCCCTTTGCCCCTCCTCCCGCTCACTCTTTCTCTCGAAAATAAATCAGTAAATCTTTTTAAAAAAACATATTTTGGAAAATCAAGATTAACAAAGTCATCAGCTTTCTCTAACTTGACTTATGGGCTTTAACATGCTAATATGCCTCAGGACACTTCTAGAGGATGGTACAAAGGTAGTTTTTTCCAAACATATTTGACTATACAACCACTTCTGTTTTTTCCTGGACACGGTTGGGCTTAATTTTCCAAAGAACACACTTTAGGAAACACTGAGGTCTGGAAGAAAGAGAAAAGTGTTCACAGCTATAAAAGTACCTGAACGATCTCCAGCAACATCTTACAAAAAAAAAAAAAAAGAGGAAAGAAGAGCCTCCAATGCTTAATGCGGATGGACATTTTTTCCCCCATAGTTAAAAATGAACCACCACCAGACCAGTGAGCTTCAAACTGTAAAACTCAGCCTATGCGTATTTATATGTGTGTATAAAAAGAATTCACTGAAATAAAAGTCTCCTTAAACAATCTTAATAGGTGTGATGCAAACTATTATTTTGTATTTTATTTTTTCCTGCTTTTTGTTTGTTTTGAGTGCTGGCCGGGACCCGCTATTTTGATTCCATTGCCTAGGGATGTCAATTTCCAGTCGGAAAATATGGCCCCACAGTTATGCTCTATGATGCAACAGCCAGTAGCCACACGCGGCTACTGAGTACTTGCAATGTAGCTACTCTGAACTGGGATGTGCTGTCAGTGTAAAATTCACAGGATTTTGGAGACTTTGCAGGAAAAAAACAAATGTAAGCTGTCTCAATAATTGTTTATATTGATTTCATACTGACATAATATCTTAGATATACTAGGTTAAATAAAATATATTATTAAAAGTAACTTGTTTCTTTTCACAGTTTTCATGTGGACACTAGGAAATTTTAGTTTACATTTGTGTCACATTCTACTTCTGGGGATAGCACTTCCCAGGCTGTAAGTTCCCTACGTTCTAGGACCACAAGTTGGCCTCACCAGCCCCCGTGGTCCTGGCATTTGGCATACCCCTCCGTTGTTTCGTTACCTCTCCCAGCCACCTGGACATAAATTTTTCAAAATTACTTTTGACTCCTTCCCTTACAAACACTCTCATTCCATTAAAATCAGGAACTGAGAATTCTCGGGGGGGGGGGGGAGGCCACTGTAGGGTGACAGTGGTATCATTTGGGGGCTGATCATTTGGCGGCAGGCATCAAAAGTTCAAGCGTACATTCCTTTTAAAACCAGCAGTTTCACTTCTAGGAATCTATCTCACAAAAACATTGGCCAAATACACAAAGATACATGTTGAACAGAGATGTTCACTGTGACATTATTTTTTTTCTCTTTTCCCACTTTTCTTGTAGTTAACCTGGTTGTATAATAACAAAAGTGACGAGGTGTGGTCATCAAACATTTGTTCCTGTCAGGGCTCATTTACAAAGTCTGGCTAAGAAAGTTTATTGTGCAGTGTTCTTCCTTTCCCTTTCCTTCCTTCCTTCTTCCCTTCCCTTCCTTCTTCCCTTCCCTCCCCTTCCCTTCCTTTCTTCCTTCCCAGTTTTATTGACATATAACCCTCTCTTGATCTCCAGTACCTCAGATAAACCAAATTCTCTTCTATGTCAGGGCCCTCCCATCTGCCAGTTCCTCTGTCTGAGACAATTTCCCTCCATCTCTTCCCTTCTCATACTTCAAATTTCAGTTTAAATGTCCCCTCCTAAGGGGCGCCTGGGTGGCTCAGTAGTTAAGCGTCTGCCTTCGGCTCAGGGTGTGATCCCAGGGTTCTGGGATCGAGCCCCATGTCAGGTTCCTCCGCTATGAGCCTGCTTCTTCCTCTCCCACTCCCCCTGCTTGTGTTCCCTCTCTCGCTGGCTGTCTCTCTCTGTCAAATAAAAAAAAAAAAAATCTAAACATCCCCTCCTCCGAGAAGCCTTTCCTTACACTTTACCTAACTCAACCCCTCCCACTGCCATCTTTTTTTCAAGATTTTACTTTTAAGTAATCTCTACACCCAACATGGGGCTCAAACTCACAACCCCAGGATCAAGAGTTGCACACTCTAGTGACTGAGCCAGCCACGTGCCTCAACCCCTCCCATTACTATTATTCAAATGCTTTTTTCTTTTTTAAGATTTTATTTGAGAGAGAGAGAGAGAGCGCAGGGGGGTTGCTGAGGGAGAAGCAGACTCCCCAACGATCAGGGAGCCCAATGAAGGCAGATGCTTAACTGAGCCACCCAGGCACCCCTCAAATTATTTTTTTTTTAAAGATTTTATTTATTTGACAGAGACAGAGACAGCCAGCGAGAGAGGGAACACAAGCAGGGGGAGTGGGAGAGGAAGCAGCAGGCTCATAGCGGAGGAGCCCGATGTGGGGCTCGATCCCGTAACGCCGGGATCACGCCCTGAGCCGAAGGCAGACGCCCAACCGTTGTGCCACCCAGGCGCCCCTCAAATTATTTTCTTCATAGTATTTAAAATCAACAAATAATCTTATTTATTTGCTCACTGATTGATATCTGTTTTCCCTCTGTAGAATGTAGGATTCAAGAGGGAAGGAAACAAAGTCTGTCTTATTCACCATTTTGTGTCCACAGAGCCTGGCAAATATTAAGACAGGTAACTCCATAATTACTTGTTGAAGGAGTTAACTCAGAGCGCTGCTGTGAAGCTTTAGTGAGTTAATGAGTATCAAGTACAAAGCATAAAATTTCAACCAGCATTGCCCACTGAGGTCTGTCTAAATAAAAGGTCACATATTATTTTAACAAGATACTGATCAGCAGTTATGAGAAATAAAGTAGAAAAAACCAAATACATCAGCATGGACGGACTCCCAAAATGTTACTGAAGATAATGCACATTTCAGAACAGTGAAATGTTTTCTTTTCAAAAAAGAAATGTTTTCGTTTCAAAAAAGAAAAAAATGCAAACAACTATGTGAATCGTACCTGGCACCTGCCTGTACGTTTTTGTGCAACTGTTTACAAATCTATAGTTCAAAATAAGAAGCTTTTAAAAAGAAAAACATGTACCGTTTAATGTTATTCATAACAAAGCAAAAAAAAAAAAGCTCAAGTGTTATCTCTGGTCCTTCAACCCCTTTGATCTTTTATGCCCCTCTATTCTGAAATACAATAATGATTGCGTATAGTCCACTCTCAAACAGCAGAGGTTTGAACGACCTGGGTCCTCTTATATGTGGACTGTTTTAATTTTTAAAAATTTATTTATTAGAGACAGAGAGAGAGCACGCGAGCATACAAGCTGGGGGGAGGGGCAGAGGCAGAGGGATAAGCACACTCCCCATTGAGCAGGGAGCTTGACCCAGGACCCTGAGAACAAGACCTGAGCTGAAATCAAGAGTCTGACACTTAACTGACGGAGCCATCCAGGTGCTCCTGATTTTTTTTTTTTTTTTATAAATACAGTACAGGGGCACCTGGGTGGCTCTGTCGGTTAAGTGTCAGACTCTTGATTTCAGCTCAGGTTGTGATCTCAGGGTCGTGAGATTGAGCCCCACACTGGGCTCTGCACTCAGCACCAGTCTGCTTGCCCCTCTCCCTCTGCTCCTCTCCCAGCTCGCATGTGCACGTGCTCTCTCTCAAATAAATAAAACCTTTAAGAAATACAGTATAGTACTATAAATCTTTCTTTATGATCTTAATGACATTTTCTTTTCTATAGTTTACATTATCATAAGAATACAGTATACAATACACATAACATAAAAGATAAGTGTTAATCGGTAGTTTATGTAATGGGTAAGCCTTCTGGTCAACAGGTAGTTAAGTTTTGGGGAAGTCAAAAGTTACATGTGGATTCTCAACTGTTCAGGGGGGTCACGTCCCTAACCCCCACGTTGTTCAAAGGTCAACTGTATGTGTCTGTGCTGTGAATTTAATTTGATAATAACACTAAGTTTTTGCTAAGTAAGCTCAGTTTTCTTTCTTTTTGTTTTTAAAAGAGAGAACGAGAGAGAGCAAGTGCAAGCAGGGGAGGGGCAGAGGGAGAGAATCTTAAGTGGACTCCATGCTGAGCACAGAGCCTGATGCAGGCTCTATCTCAAGACCCTGAGATCATGACCTGAGCCAAAACCAAGAGTTGGATGCCTTACCGACTGAGCCACCCAGGCACCCCAGTAAGCTCAGTTTTCATATTTAGTTTCTCAAATAGCATTTTTGGGTCCACAAAGGTTTTCCAGAAAGATACCTTATTTAGGAGCCTTTAATTTTGAATAATATTTTAAATGTAGTATGTCTGATCTGTAGTTCAAAAACTTGGGGCGCCTGTGTAGCTCAGCCATTAAACGTCTGCCTTCGGCTCAGGTCATGATCCCAGGATCCTGGGATCAAGCCCCGCATCAGGCTTCCTGCTCAGCGGGAAGCCTACTTCTCTCTCTCACACTCCCCTTGCTTGTGTTCCCTCTCTTGTTGTCTCTGTCAAATAAATAAATAAAATCTTTTAAAAAAAAATTTGCTGACCAGCTGACTGCTTTTTAATTTGATCTGAGAGGTCGCTTGGTTTAGAAACGTTGGAGATCAGCTCTTCTGCTAACTAGCTCTATATCCTGGACACATTAGATTAGTTAATCTTCTTTTCCTTTATGATCTCTAAGGTGTCATAGTCCAGTTCCAACATCCTATGGCTCTGATCCGTCTTACAAGCATGTCTCAAGATATTAAATTATGTAATGGCTAAAGAAAGATATGACAGATGAAAGTTCAGAAGAAAACACACTTAAGTATTCGTTATCTTAACTGTTTAAGTCTCCTGATTTTGAGTGGTTTCTCCCCACTCCAATACCTTTAGTTGCCTGCAAATCCTCAGTACAAGTTCTGACTTTCAAAGAAGAGTTTTCTGACCTCTACAAAAGCAGCAATACTTTCACTTTTCTGAATTCTTACAAACCTTAAGAGTTTCTATCACATAATCTAACCATTTGATTCCAGGTTACACATACTTCTATTGTTTCTAATGAAGTTCATAATCTTCAATTAGATTTCAATCTTTCATTCAGCCACTCATTCAACAAATATTTACTGAGCACCTGCAAAAGTGCAGGGAGCATTCTAGTCGCTCAAGAGAGATTGTTTCCTACCTCACTTATAACCCCACAAGAGTCTAATACAACGACTGTTAAATACATCTATGGATACTCAGCGTGTAGGGATCCCCAGTTAGTTCCATAAGAGATCTGAGGCGATAATGTTTAATAAATAGTTGCAATTTCAGGTTTTACAGGTTAGGTCAAAAACTTCAGAAACTGAATGATCTTTCTGAGCTTTCCCACAAAGAATCCTTTCCTCTTTTCTAGCCTCGACCTCTCAAAGTAAACCCGCTCTCCTTAGGTGGACTGAGGAAGTGGGCATCCCTCAGGCTGGAGATAAATCACAGTACACAATGAGTGAGGCAGGCAAGGGACCCAAGGAAAGGAGAGAAGCAGTGAAGCACATCCTCGTTTCTACCAAATCAAGAAAGCGATCCTTTCACCAGAGACTGTATCAAGAGACCTCCGTTCATTCACCATGTACGTATAACTAAATAACTTCAGTTTCCCATCGGGTCCATTAAAACTGGATTATTGGGACACCTGGGTGGCTCAGTTGGTTAAGCGTCTGCCTTCAGCTTGGGTCATGATCCCAGGGTGTAGGGATCGATTCCCGAGTCAGGCTCCTTGCTCAGTGGAGAGCCTGCTTCTCCCTCTGCCTGCCGCTTCCCCCACTTGGGCTCTCTCTCTTTCTGATAGATAGTTAGATAGATAGATAGATAGATAGATAGATAGATAGATAGATAGATAGATAGAATCTTTAAAAAAAAATAAAACTGGATTATTTTCACCTCCACGGCCATTAAGCACAATGTCATTATTTACAACCTTGTCTCATACGCAGTGATCTCCCGGTGTACTTACTGCCTTAGGACATTTCAGAGATACTGGTGTCACTATGTCATCACTGTCTGTCGTTGGTGCTTCACTGACTTCAGAAGCTTGTTCACAGGATTCCTTCTCTGCCAGAGAAAAGGCCGCACTTACAGAACTATTTCCAAGCACCCCATCTAGCCCAGTACCTACACCTTCAGTCTACAATCCGGCCACTAGTTCTGAGTACCTAGGTTTTGGGTTCATTTACTGAGAATCAAATCCTCTTTTCCAAAGATTCACTTATTCAGAAGCTTGTCAAATAAGGACTGTGCTTTGGGGGTGGGGGGGGAAGGAAAGAAAGAAAGAGAAGGAAAGAGAGAAAGAGAGAGAGAGAGGGAGAAAGGGAGGGAGGAAGGGAGGGAGGGGGGAGGGAGGGAGAGAGGGAAAGAAGGAAGAATGGAAGGAAGGAAAATAGAAAGTTGGTCCTTTTGTAGGGGCTGGAGAAAATGACCAAGCCAAGAAAAAGCAGTGTAATCAGGGTGTGGCAGACTGTACATTCCAAAGGCAGCCTCAAACAATACTTACCCTCCCACATGCTCTCTTGTAATGTGACCTTGACACTCCTAATATTTTTTATTAACATTTGGAATTCCTTTTTGTAGGATGCCTTTCATATCTTTCGGTCATGTTTCTATTGGATTGTCTTTTTCTAATTGATTTGGGGTTCTGAATATTTTTTGAATTTGAGCCTATTGATTGTTACATGTGTTGCAAATACCATTTCCACTCTGTAGCTTGCCTGTTTAATCTCTTGCTAAACAGAAATTCTTACTTTTAAAGTAGTCAACTTTGGGGTACCCGGGTGGCTCAGTCGGTTAAGTGGCTGCCTTTGGCTCAGGCCATGATCCCGGGTCCTGGGATCCAGCCCTGCCTCGGGTTCCCTCTCCCTCTGCCCATCCCCTCTGCTCAACCTGCTCTCTGTCTCAAATAAATAAAGTCTTAAAGTAGTCAACTTTATCAATATTTTCTTTATGACTAGTACATTTTGTTTTTTATTTAAGACATCTTTCCTTATTCTGAATGATGAATAATGCTGCTATGAGGATTTGTGTACAAGTCTTTGGATGGACACAGGTTTCCAGCTCTCTTGGATAGACATTTAAGAGAACTGCTGGATTGTAAACTATGTGTTTAACTTTTCAAGAAACAGCCAAATATTTTTCGAAGTAGTTGTACTGTTTTACATTCCTACCAGTAATGTATAAGGTTCCAGTTTTTCCACATCTTCCCTAACACGTGGTACAACCTCTGGAATATATCAATTCTGGCTGGTGTACTGGTATCTCATTGTGATATTATTTTGCGTTTTCCTAATGACTAATGCTGCTGAGCACCTTTTTGTATGCTTATTAGCCATTTGTGTATGTTCTTTAGTGAATGTCTGTTCAAATTTATTTAAAAATTTATTTTTTAGCATGGAGCCCAAATGTAGGGCTTAAACTCACAACCCTGAGATCAAAACCTGAGCTGAGATCAAGAGCCAGACATTTAACCGACTGAGCCACCCAGGTGCCCTTCTATTGACCATTTTAAGTTTAGCTATTTTTTTACTGAGTTGTAAGAATTCCTTACAGACTACATGGGGCGCCTGGGTGGCTCAGTCATTAAGCATCTGCCTTCGGCTCAGGGTGTGATCTCGGAGTCCTGGGACTGAGCCCCACATTGGGCTCCTCTGCGGGGAGCCTGCTTCTTCCTCTCCCACTCCCCCTGCTTGTGTTCCCTCTCTCGCTGGCTGTCTCTCTCTCTGCCAAATAAATAAAATCTAAAAAAAAAAAAAAAAAAAAAAAAAAAAGAATTCCTTACAGACTATGGATACAAGTCATTTACCATAAATGTGATTTGCAAATATTTTCTCCTACTGTAGCTGATCTTTTCATTTTCTTAATGGTGTCCTTTGAAGAGCATGCATTTTTTATTTTGCTGAAGTCCAATTTATCAATTTTTAATTTTATGGAACATGCTTCTGATGTCATAGCTAAGATAGTCTTGTCTAATAAGGTCAAATAGTTTATTATCCTATGTTTTCTTTTAAAAATGCTATAGTTTTGGTTCTAATATTTAGATTTATGATGTATCTTGGTTAATTTTTGTGTATGATGTGAAGTAGTCGTCTAATTTTTTTTTCCCCTCTATGTTGATATCTAATTGTCCTAGTACCATTTATGGAAAGGTTAGATATTGAATTGCCCTGGGACCTTTGTGGAAAATCAATTGACCATAAATGTAAAAGTTTATTTCTGGAATCACAATTCTGTTCCACTGATTTGTAAGTCTATCTTTACGCTAATACTACACTGCCTGAATTACTCTATATTTACAGTAAGTTTTGAAATCAGGTAATATAAAAATTTCAACTTTGTTTCTTTACAAAGGTTATTTGGTTATTCTAAATTCTTTGCATTTCTATATAAATTTGGGGGAGAACTGTCATCTTAACAATTATGAGTGGTCCAATCAATACACATGGTATATTTCTTCATTTATTTTAAACTTCTTAAATTTCTCTCAGGAACTTTTGTACTTCTCTGTATATAGGTCCTGCATTTCTTTTGTTAAATTTATTCTTAAATATTTTATTCTTTTGGAATGATACTGTTTTTTTAATAAGTTTTTTTAAAAGAATTTTTATTTATTTATTTGACAGAGAGAGAGTACAAACAGGCAGAGTAGCAGGTAGGAGGAGAGGGAAAAGCAGGTTCCCCACTGAGCAAGGAGCAAGATTTGGGGCTCGATCCCAGGACCCTGGGAACATGACCTGAGCCGAAGGTAGTCGCCTAACCGACTGAGCTACCCAGGCATCCTGAAATGATACTGGTTTCTTATTTCATTTTAGAGTGTGCACTGATACAATATGGAAATATAATTGATTTTAGTATCTTGATTTATATCCTGCAGTATCGTTCACTTGCTTTTAGTTTTTAAAAAAATCTTTGTGGATTTTTTTTTTCTAAATACAAAATCATGTCAATTGCAAATAAAGGCAGCACTACTTCTTTCTTTCCAATTGGTATGACTTTAATTTCTTTTTCTTGCCTTATTACAATGATTGAAATCTCTATTACAATGTTCAAACGGGGTAGTTAAAGCAAACATCCTTTCTTTGTTCTCAATTTTAAGGGAAAAGCATTCAGTCTTTTACGACGTGGTAAGATGTTAGCTACAGGTTTTATTATCATTTATTAGTTTGAAGCAATTTCCTTCTACCTTGTTTGGTGAGAGTTCTTATCAAAAATTGGGAGTTGGGGGGCGCCTGGGTGGCACAGCGGTTAAGCGTCTGCCTTCAGCTCGGGGCGTGATCCCGGCGTTATGGGATCGAGCCCCACATCAGGCTCCTCCGCTATGAGCCTGCTTCTTCCTCTCCCACTTCCCTTGCTGTGTTCCCTCTCTCGCTGGCTGTCTCTATCTCTGTCAAATAAATAAATAAAATCTTTAAAAAAAAAAAAAAAAAAATTGGGAGTTGGGGGGGCGCGTGGGTGGCTCAGTCAGTTGAGCGACCAACTCTTGGTTTCAGCTCAGGGGTTGTGGAATTGAGCCTGGCATCAGGCTCTGCCCTCAGTGCAGAGTCTGCTTAAGATTCTCTCTCCTCCTCTCCTTCTGCCCTTCCCCATGCTCACACTCTTTCTCTAAATAAATAAATTTTTAAAAATCTAAAACAAAACAAAACAAAAAGAACAGGAGTTGGATTTTGTGAAATGCTTTTTTTCTCTATTGAGATGATAATAAAGCTTTTATTCTATTAATAGAGTGTGTTAAATCAATTTTCTGCTATTAAACTAAACTGGCACTCCAGGAATAAATCTCAGTTGATCATGGTGAGCAACCCTTTTAATATTTTTATATTTTGCTGGATTAGTTTGCTAATATTTCATTTAGGATTTGCATCTATAGTCATGTTGAATAGTGGTCTATAGTTGGCTTTTTTTTTTTTTTTATGTCTTAGGCTTGCTTTGGTATCAAGACAATAACACTTTATAACCAAATCAGTTAGAAAGTTTCCCTTGCTCTACTACTCTCAGAAAGAGACTATGAAGGATCAGCATTTTTTCTTCCTTAAATATTGATAGAATTCATCAGTGAAGTCATCTGGAACTGGGTTTTTTTATTTGGGAAGATTTTAAATGACTAATTCTTGGCTGTACTTTTTATATGTCAATACTGATCTTCTATTTCTTCTGAGTCAGTTCTGGTAATTTGTATCTTTCTAGGAATTTGTCTTTTCCATCTAAATTGCATAAAGCTGTTCATAATATTATTTTATAGTTCTTTTAATTGTGGAGTCTGTAATGGCCTTACATTCATTCCTGATTTTGCTAATTTGTGTCTTTGCTCTTTTTTTCCCCTTGATCAGCAGGCCAATTATCAATTAACTGTTTCTCAGCTCAAAATAAAAACTTCATCGTCTGCTTTGCAATGATAGAGTTGGACCCTGTAAATACCTCTTCTTTGCCAGATGGCACCATGTTAAGTTTTGTCAGTAGAGAGCACAGAAGGATCACTGGAGGAGGAAAAGGTTTCTCTTCCTGGTTCCAGTGTACAGGCAGACTCCCGCAAAAGAGAAGCACTTTGCAGACCGGGCTCCTACAACAGGCTTCTGCGACTTAGTGCCTGGCTTCAACAGCTCACAGTTTCCTGCAGAACACATTTCTAGTAGCACATGGTTTCTGCACCATCCAATTGTAGCAGTTTCCAGGCATCTGTAGTACATGGCACATCCCTGTCGGCAGCTCCCCTGGTACATCCTCCCCTCTCCCCTCCACCCACCCAGCCAGAGTAGCCTTGCAGTGAAGTGCCACTGGCATGGTACCTCTCTGTGAATGGTTTACTTGCAGTGTTCCAGAGGTCAGCTTCTCAGTTTCTTGGAGTTTTGGTGTACAGGCACAGCAAACTTCTGTGCCATTCAATAAAATATGACTTCACTCCCTCCAGTGAGGTCTGGATTTCAGCCCTGAAAGGGGTTGTCTACCAGACCTATTTCTTCTTTCGGTACTCTGTCTCAGCTCTGGGGATTAATGCATGCTCTTTAAATCTGCTCTTCCTATATTTTTTAGAATTCTTTTTACTTCTTTCTCATCAGTCCTCACCCACCCCCACCCAGTTCTATCTCCTGTTATAATTAATAACTCTTTAAACTTCTCCTAATTACTAAGCAATTTCTGGTTGGATCTTAATTGGTATAGTCATTCTAGATAAAGGCTTATCAAGTTTTTTTTGTTGTTTTGCTTTGTTTTTAAGGCGTATCAAGTCTGTTGATCTTTTCAAACAGAGTTGGCTTCATTGATTTTCTCTATTCCTTTCCTGTTTCATTGATTTCTGCTCTGATCTTTATTATTTCTTTCTTTGGGTTTGATTTTTCTGTCAGAGGCTGTCACTGGAGAATATTACCTCACAGTAAACTGTGGCAAGAAGCTCTCTTCAGCTTTGGTCATCAACCAGAAGCTGGCACACCTGTTCTTTGCAAAGAATGCTTTACAGGATGGCAGCATGGAACTTCTGTGTGAGGGCTTGACTTACTCCCACTGTAAGTTACATGGTCTGGTGCTAGGATGCTGCAACGTAACCAGTGATGGCCGCCATCATCGATCAGAGTGTTTCCAACACAAAACAAGCTGGTACACTTGCACCTGGGGCTGACGCACATAGGAATTACTACAGTTCTTTGCAAGGTTTTGAAGAAACCACTGTGTAACCTGAGATGTGTGTGATTGTGGGGATGTGCCATCACTTCTTTTAGTTGTGTAAACCTCTCATCTGCCCTCAGCAGCAGCAGGACCTGATCACGCTGGACCTGGGCAGAATTCCTTGGTGATATAGTAAAGATGCTGTGTGAAGCCTTGAAACTTCAAAACTGCCCCCTCTGGACACTTAGGATGAAGACAGATGAATCTAATGCTCAAATCCAGAAGCTCCTGAAAATCATCAATCCACAAGCAATCCACAACTAACTAATGAGGGTAACAACCGAGAGCCCAGAAAAAACAGCTCCCCTCAAGATTTCATTTTCTGAATGCTGGTGCAAAGTACTTCTTTATCACCTTAAACACTACCTCTGTCTCCCTTCTTTCTCTTCTCCTACAGGTAGTGACACGTAGCTTAGATCTCCTTGTCTTACCCTTTTTGTCTCTTTTCTGTAGAGTCATTCATTGTACAATAAAGCAATGGATCTGTAAGGTGATAGTGAACTTTCTAAGAGCCTTTTCAGTGACGTTAGTTGCTGGGCCAGATGTTATTTTAGCCTTGGTTTGCCTCCAGCTTACATAAAACATGTACAAGTCACTTAAACTTGTTCCGGATGAAATGTCTGTATCTCCAGTATATTAAGAGAAGTAAAGGTGAAAAGATCCATGAGAAAACAAAACAAAACAAAAAAAAACCTGGAAATTTATTCTCTCACAGTTCTGGAGGTCAGAGATCCAGAGTCACAGTGTTGGGAAGTCTATGCTCACTCTAAAGGCTCTCGGGACAACCTGCCTTTTCCAGCTTCTGGTAGCTCCAGGCATTCTCTGGCTTCTGGCCCCAGCCAAACTCTGCCTCTGTGGTTATACTGCCTCCTTTTCTGCATGTGTTTGTGTTTTTACTCAGATAATCCCGGGTGATCTCTACACTCAAGATCTTTAGCTCAGTTACATCTGCAAAAAAATCTTTTTTCAACTAGGGTAACATTTACAAACTCTGGGGTTTAGGAGATGGACATAACTTTTTGAGGGTTATCATTGAACACACTACATTATTTAATTTTAAACATATTTTAAAACCCACAAGCTGTATTTTTGCTTTATGCAGTCATTTAAACTAACCCATATTCTTTGCTTTTCATTCCTCGTTGTATCTTTGTGTTTCCTTCTGGAATAACTTTCCTTCAGCCTAAAGAACCTTAAAATGTAGCTTGGGGGGGCTCCTGGGTGGCTCAGTCGTTAAGTGTCTGCCTTCGGCTTGGGGTGTGATCCTGGCATTCTGGGATCGAGCCCCATATCAGGCTCCTCTGCTAGGAGCCTGCTTTTTCCTCTCCCACTCCCCCTGCTTCTGTTCCCTCTCTTGCGGGCTGTCTCTCTCTCTAATAAATAAATAAAATCTTAAAAAAACTAAAATTAAATTAAATTAAATTAAATTAAATTAAAACAAAATGTAGCTTGGAAGCAAACTTTCCATTTTGGTTTGTCTGTAAATGTTTGTTCTGTTTTCACTCTGGAAGAATATTTTTGTTGTGTAGAGAATTCTTTGCTGGCAGCTAATTATTTTCTTTTGGCATACTGAAGGTATCTTACTGTTGATTTCTGGCTACAGTTGTAGCTATTGGACAAGCCGGTTATCCATCTTACCAATGGACCCATGGCTATCTCTTTCTTTTATTTTTTATTTAAAAAAAATTTTTAAGTAGGCTCCACCCAGCGTGGAGGTGGAGCCCATCACAGGGGTTGAACTCACAACCCTGAGATCAAGACCAGAGCTGAGATCAAGAAATGGACACTTAACTGGCGGAGCCACCCAGGTGCCCTTATTGTTTTCTTTTAGATGGATGCATTTATGTTTAGATCTGAAATTTTTAATTTAAATTTTAATATTTTTAACTAAGCCCTACACCCAAAATGGGTCTTGAACCCACAACTCCTAGATCAAGAATCACATGCTCCACCATCTGAGCCAGTCAGGCACCCTTATATCTGGAATTTTTTTAACTTTCATTGACTTTTGGGGCACCTGCATGGCTCAGTCAGTGAAGCGTCTGCCTTTGGCTCAGGTCATGATCCCCGGGTCCTGAGATCAAGCCCTGCATTGGTCTCCCTGTTCAGTGGGGAGCCTGCTTCTCCCCCTCTCTCTGCCTGCTGCTCCCCCTTCTTGTGCTCCCTCTCTGTCAAATAAATAAAATAAAATAAAAATAAAAAATGACTTTCATTGAATTTCATTTCATTGACTCTTAATAGCTCCTATTAGTTCTAAAAAATCAAAGTCATTATCGTTTTAAATATTGCCTCTGTCCCCTTCTTTCTCTTTACATTTAATTAAATGTAGTTTAGACCTCTTCTTTTTTTTTTTTTTAAAGATTTTATTTTATTTATGTGACAGAGAGACAGCCAGTGAGAGAGGGAACACAGCAAGGGGAGTGGGAGAGGAAGAAGCAGGCTCCCAGCCGAGGAGCCCGATGTGGGACTCGATCCCGGAACGCCGGGATCACGCCCTGAGCCGAAGGCAGACGCTTTAACGACTGCGCTACCCAGGCGCCCCAAGACCTCTTCTTTTTATCCTTTATGTTTGTCTCTCCTCTTTTGTATTTTCCATCTTGTTGTCCCTCCTTGCTTTATTCTGAATATTTTTAACAATTCTCACTTCACTTGTGTCTAATCTGTTTTTTTTTTTTTTAGATTTTATCTATTTATTTGACAGAGAGAGAGACATCCAGCAAGAGAGGGAACACAAGCAGGGGGAGTGGGAGAGGAAGAAGCAGGCTCCCAGCGGAGGAGCCTGATGTGGGGCTCGATCCCAGAACGCCGGGATCACGCCCTGAGCCGAAGGCAGACACTTAACAACTGAGCCACCCAGGCGCCCCATATCTAATCTATTTTTGACCCATCTATTCCTCTGATAAATTTCTGTATTGAACAGTTCTATAATTTCTATTGATTCATTTCCAAATTTGCAATGTATTTTGTAAAGACTTTGTGATTCGGGCAAAAAGCCCATAAATGAATGCCAAAATTATCAAGCAAGATTTGATGAGGAACAAGATATTTATATAGTCTCAAAATATCTTCTTTACTTAATAATTACAAAGCATAATGATAACTTTTGAGAAAACCTGGAAGATGCTTTCTTAACCAAGTGATAAAAGTTAACATCGCCAATAATGGGACAAACTGACATCATGTACCCCCTACTGTGACGCAGTGAGGAGGACACAGTATCACTTTTGTGGTATTCCTGTAAAAAACTCATAACCGGAATCTAATCACAAAGAAACATCAGACAAATCCAAATTGAGGAACACTCTACAGAACAGCTCACCTATACTCTTCAAAAATGTCAACTGTCAGGAAAGACAAAGATGAAGAACTATTCCAGATTAAAGGAAACTAAAGAGACATGACCCAATGCACTGTACGATCCTGGATTAGATAAGGGGAAAAAGACTGCTAATAATGGACATTACTGGGACAACTGGCAAATTCTGAGAATGGACTGGACATTAGGTACCATGTATCCACAACAAGTTTGCAAACTTGATAACTTGACTGTGGTCATATAATTTTCTTTTCCTTACTAAAATATATAGCAGTAATGGGGCATGAGACGTACAACCTATTCTCAAATGCTTCAGAATAAATGATAAAGCAGAAAGTGGAAAAATGCTAAAAGTTGGTGAATTTGTGTGTATATGAATTTTTCTGTCCTACTCATGCAGCTCTTATGTAAGTTTGAAATTATTTTAAGACAAAATGTTTTTTTAAATTTAGGTCTTAATTTTTTCATAGCTCCAGTTCTTTGTTGACATTTTAAAGTTCAGCTTTTATCTCCACGAAGCTAGTAAGCACAGCTGTTACAAAGGCTGTGTCTGATAATTCCGGTATCTGGAGTTCTGGTGGGCACTGCGTCAGCCCTTGTCTCTCTAGCCCTGCAAATGCTGAAAGCAGAGTGCTACCTCTCAGAACATAAGAGACTCAGAATGGGGCTGCCTTCTGGGTTCTAGAGCAAAGTGGGCAGTTCTGCCCAGGGCAGACATCTCCCTATGCTGGGCAGACACCAGACTCAGACTGCATCCTGTTTCCCTACCCTGAAAGTCCACCAAAAGCAAGGTTCTGTCTCTCCACCACTTCTTCCAGACTGGTAAGGTCTCAGGGCGGAAGCAGTTTCAGCTCACTTCTCTGGGCTTCAATCATTTCCCTGATCGAGGATATGTAATTCTTCCCTCTCTTGCTGACTATTTAATGCTTTTAAGAAATATTAGATCTTTAAAAAATATATTAACTTTACCTCTTTAGTTGTCATCAATGAGGGAGTTGGTCTGAATTATGTAGTTTGCCCATATTATAACCTGAAACCATGTTTAACTTTCACTGTAACACAAAAAGCTTTGCCTTAATTTAAAAAATTTGGATCAACATCACAAATAAACCAATCACACTCCTCTTCCTATTTCTTTGTTAACTATAATTCACAAGATATACTTGCTAGGTAACTAAACTGGCAAGCTAACTAGCTTTAAATACATAGAAAGCTACTTTGAGAATTCCAGCCTCGGTTGGCCTAACTGGCACACTTGTAACATAAAACTAAGTCTAGGGTCTTCGGTACTCATTTTCCATGAAAAGTTTAGCAATGCAAGATGAAAAAAAAAAAGTAAATAACTGACTTGATAAAGTAATCTAATGTTAAACAGGAGATTAGATTTTAAAAAGACAATACCATTTACAGGATTTAGGGCTTCCTTCTCCATCACTGCTGAGTGGGATGATGTCATTTCCTCTTCCTTTTGCTGATTTTTTAAACCATCATCTATGGAGCTCTTAAGCCCTGAGAGCTTCCATTCAGTGTAGTTCACCTGCTTCAGAATAAGGACAACAAATATAATTACAGTTGGCCCTTGAACAACATGGGGGTTAGGGACACCGAAAATCTGTGTATAATTTCTGGCCCCCACCCCAAACTGAACTACTAACTTACTGTTGACCAGAAACCTTACCAATAACATAAACAGTTGATTAACACATTCTGTATATATATTATATATCTTTACAATAAAGGAAGCTAGAGAAAAGAAAATGTTATTAAGAAAATCATAAGGATTATCAGCAATAGCCAAACTATGGAAAGAGCCCAAATATTCATTGACTGGTGAATAGATAAAGAAGATGTGGTATATATATACAATGGAATATTACTCAGCCATCAAAAAGAACGAAATCTTGCCATTTGCCACAATGTAGATGGAGCTAGAGTGTATTATGCTAAGTGAAGTAAGTCAGTCAGAGGAAGATAAATACCATATGATTTCACTCATATGTGGAATTTAAGAAACAAAAAGATGAACATATGGGAAGGAAAAAAAAAGAGAGGGAAAGAAACCATAAGAGACTCTTAACAATAGAGAATAAATGATAGAGAAACAATGAGGGCTGAGGGAGGGAGGGGGATGTGATGGGTGATGGGTGTAAAGAAGGTCATTTGTGGAGATGAGCACTGCTGGGTGTTAGATGTAAGTGATAAATCACTAAATTCTACTCCTGAAACCAATATTACACTATATGTTAATTAACTAGAATTTAAATAAAAATTTGAAAAGAAAAAAAAAAAGTAGAGCGAGCTCCAGAGCTATCCAGAGGAATTCTAGTGTTTGCTGCAGTAACCTTATCAGCCCACCAAGATGGCAGTGCAAGCGGCCAAGAGGTGGAACGTTCGATGTCCACCTGAAGTAAATTGGATTTTATATATAAGAAATTTACCATACAAAATCACAGCTGAAGAAATGTATGATATATTTGGGAAATATGGACCTATTCGTCAAATCCGAGTGGGAAACACACCCAAAACTAGAGGAACAGCTTATGTGGTCTTTGAAGACATCTTTAACTCCAAGAACACACATGATCAACTTGCAGGACTCCATTTTTGGAACAGATACCTGGTGGGTTTGTGCTATAATGCCAACAGCGCATTTCAGAAGACGGACACAAAAAAGAAGGAAGAGCAGCAGTTGAAGCTTCTCAGGGAGAAATATGGCATTAACACAGATCCACCGAAATAAATGTTTTCTGCATTTTCATTTTAGACTAAAACCCATAAATGATCACCATCACCCTTTTATTTTTAATTAATGCTGAATGTTGTAATTTTTTATTCAAAAGAACCTGCTTGAAACTTTTGATATGTGTTAGAATATGTTATGTGAATAAACTTGTAACTTTTTGTAAAAAAAAAAAAAAAAGATTAGAAAAAAATTCATAAGGAAGTGAAAATATATTCATAATACTGTATTTATTGAAAAAAACCTTCATGTATAAGTGGATATATGTAGCTCAAATCCATGTTGTTCAAGGGTTAACTGTATATATATTGTATAATTATAATAATTTCATAAAATTAACAATTATATATTAATATAATTATACAACCAATATAAATGATTATAACATATAATCATGTTATTTAATCATATAATATCTACAATCTCACATATTTTTAGGTGCTACATAGTAACTTTAATCCAGCTTCCTATGAAGAAAAGATAGTATCAAGCATATAGTAGATGTTTAGTAAATACTTGTTCTTTAACTTATTTTGACTACCTTTGAGGTAGACTGGTAAAATTCTTAGTATAAATTGCAGAATCCAAAAGCTATTGAATTAAATTACATTGAAATGAAGTGAACAGTTCAGAGTTTTATTAAACTAGTTGTGTTTGAGGAAACACATGTTGGCCACAAAAAACCATGATTACTGCTTATCTTGGGTGTCTGCTTCTACCTGAGAATAACATATCTGGGGACACTACAACCCATATTTTAACCCTGCAGGGTGTCTAAGGCCTTACTTGTAGTGTATTTCCGGTTAAGATGTTACGACTAAGATATTCCATTCTGTTCTTCCCTTGGATGCCTGTTCTTTTGCCATGTTTTCTTCTCGAGTAGCTTGCAACCTGGTGTTCCCTTTCCTTTCTTTCTCCTACCTGCGGAGGTTTTCGCTTAGCTTGATACTGGCCAGCTTCAATGGGAATCTCAGCAAATGCCATCTGGTCCTAAATAGAAGGATCAGAGACAGCCTTACAAGATGAGAGTTTAACAGCCTCGCATGAGACTTTATGCCTCTCCTGCCACAGAGCTGAGAGGTGCCATCTCTCTCTCCTCCCAACGATAAAACCCAGGGTTCTGCTTCCTCGGTAGGCTCATGGCCCTACGAGGGATGCAGAATAAGACTGCCGAACACGTGACATTCACAGAAGGCATTTCTTATACTACCATTTTAATACTGTTTTCCTCAAATATGCTCCACAGGATTGGTGGAGATCTGCTACCTGGGGAGAAAAGGAAGCCTTTTCCTCTTCAGATGAGAGCTCTAAACTGTCTTTGGTGTCCTTCTCCTCAGGCTGAGCTTCTGGTTTCAGGAAGCTCTCTGGGGGTAGGTAGACAGACTTCCAATCCAGTTGCGCCTCAACAAATCCATTAGGGTTCCCCGCAGGGTCAGTGAGGTTAAAATCACCTGAGAAACACACAGACACATAAGATCTGATCACATGAAATAGGCAAGAATTTACCAGCCAGCACCTTATCTATTCCCCAATGTTGAATTTTACCGTATTTTGTTTGTCATTAATTAACATTCATTACGTAAGTATGATGTTACCATACTTTATGTTACTTAGAAGTAACATAAAATAGCAGTGAATATTAATATTCACTTAGAATATTTGTAGGGGAAGATGGGTATCTCCAGGTTTCAGGAAGGGGTAGTCAAAGACGTATGGAAAGGTAAACCTTGCTTGTCTTCAGTCATCCAGCCAATAAACATGATTGCAT
Source organism: Ursus americanus (assembly GCF_024610735.1). Lineage (NCBI taxonomy): Eukaryota > Metazoa > Chordata > Mammalia > Carnivora > Ursidae > Ursus > Ursus americanus. Next base: position 2,021,100 of record NC_142161.1, read on the forward strand.
TATTACTATTACCTAATGCTTGCTAAACCTTGTAGACCCTCCCAAAAAAATAAGGACCACACTCAAGTGGTCCTTATTTCTAAAATAACAAAAGCCAAAAAAACCTCAGCAAAACGGCTTCTTCTAAATGCCAGACTTCTGATTTGTAACACTGATTAATTTAACAGATGGCCCATACTGCCTCTTCTTTTTGGCAAAGAATGAGTTGTGAGCAAACGTGTTGGCTTTTTTTTTTTTTTTTTAAGCTCTTGTGGTATTGGAAGGAGGGAGGCCTCACATACTTTCTGAAACATCCAGAAGCTTGTTAAACATAGTTGGTACTGGCTATACCCATCCATACTGGGTAATGAGAGCACAGACACCCCTGCCTCACCCTCCCAATACTGGAACCAGAGTTGACTCTTCCTAAGTTCACGTCAGCTCCATATTGGGGAAAAAAAGATCCAAGAAATTTGCCTTTGTCATGATGTGGCATGAAAGTCTAACTTGTGCTTAGAAGAAGCAAGAGAATTATGGGAGAGTTATTGCAGACACAGCTTATAGTCTGTATCTAGTAATGTGCTAAGAAACAATAGGCCTTAAGTAAACACAAACACTGGGAAGCACTGCAGAGTCAGAAAAGGTTTGTTCAGAGATGGATGTATGGACTTCAGGTTGATGGGTCTACCCACTTAAGAATCTTGCTTTGTTACAGCCACTCTGGAAAACAGTGTGGAGGTCCCTTAAAAAGTTAAAAATTGAGCTACCCTATGATCCAGCCATTGCACTACTGGGTGTTTACCCCAAAGATACAGACATAGTGAAGAGAAGGGCCATATGCACCCCAATGTTCATAGCAGCATTATCCACAATAGCTAAATTGCGGAAGGAACAAAGATGCCCTTCAACAGATGACTTGATTAAGAAGCTGTGGTCCATATATACAATGGAATATTACTCAGCAATCAGAAAGAACGAGTTCTCAACATTTGCTACAACATGGACGGCACTGGAGGAGATAATGCTAAGTGAAATAAGTCAAGCAGAGAAAGACAACTATCATATGATTTCTCTCATCTATGGAACATAAGAACTAGAATGATCAGTAGGGGAAGAAAGGGATAAAGAAAGGGGGGGTAATCAGAAGGGGGAATGAAACATGAGAGACTATGGACTATGAGAAACAAACTGAGGGCTACAGAGGGGAGGGGGGTGGGGGAATGGGATAGACCGGTGATGGGTAGTAAGGAGGGCACATATTGCATGGTGCACTGGGTGTTATACACAACTAATGAATCATCGAGCCTTACATCGAAAACCGGGGATGTACTGTAAAAAAAAAAGAATCTTGCTTTGTTGCTAAAAAAAAAAAAAAGAAAGAAAGAAAGAAAAGAAAGCAGAAGCAACCAATGTTTCCATAGGATTAGTGAGGCACCAAGTCTTCTGCGCTGTTGCTCTTGACCATATTCTAAAACCCTCTCCGCAAGTTTTTTTAAGAGAGACTGTTTCAAGCAAGTAAGCAAAGAAAAGTAAGACAGGAAGACAACACTGGGCGGAGAGCATAAAGATATAATAATCTTGAACTCCCACCTTTAATGGATTTGTTTTGTGCAAGGGGAAGCAAGGGCACTTGGACTCGGCCAAGGTACGAGCCAGGCTCTGAGTCTTCATCATCAAAAACGTACACAGACAGGGCCTCCCGCCTCAGATATCTATCCAGGTCAGAAGTCACAAGCAATGGGAATCGAGCTTGGTCTCTAAAGTACGGATTGTTACTGGCTGGAATGATGGCGGTGTCGTGGTCAGAAAAGGTGAAGAAGCGGTACATGACGTACGGACTGGGCTGGGTTCCCAGCCGTCGACTCTGGAGGCCGTAGCATCTGGTGATTTCCACCCGCAGCTCATTCTGATGCTTCCAAGTCTCCGATCTGGACTGGAAAGAGGTTGGTCTTGGATGAAGGAAAAGGGCAGCCTGAGAGAGTTGCTGTAGCTGAAACCCAGCATCCTTGATGAGGGAGAGCTATGACCTAATGAACTGCTGATTTCTGACAGGGTCACAGAGAAACCTAATGACTTTCACTTGCCTGCGAACTGGCTCTGGCAGATAGTTCTTTGAGAGGGGTGCTGGCCCTCAAGCCTTATCTTAGAGAATGGAACAGAGAAGCTATTTTGTTCACAGCAGGGGGAGGCAGCTAGCTCCAAGGGTATGATTTCATTTCAAACCCAAACTTGACCAAGGGAAGAATCTGGATTGGTTGTGGCACGACAGTTTTTCTCCTTCATTCACATTCAGCCGATACTTATTGAGAGTGGAAGATTGAGCTGTTCTTGTGACCTGCTTGGCTGTGGCTCCTTTGAGATGCTTGGGCACATCCTTTTTTTCTCACCTGATCCTCCTGGGCCTCCCAGGTTCCAAACACACTGGCTGACAGGTAGGCCTGAGCTTTCTTGCGCTTATTGCCTGCTTGTAGGCTGGGTCCTATGGGAAAGCGCAGCCTCATCCAGTATTCTAGCACCCCGAAGTCTTCTCCACCAGCTCCTGGATAGCAGAAAGTATGAAAGGCATGGAGGATATGGATGGTGTGGCGGGGATTAAGAATAAAGGCAGAGGAAGAAAATGAACAACCACCAGAAGAGCAACTAGAGACTCTGGGAAATTCCACATCAGTCCTGGGAGCTGTGGGAAGCTGACAGCACTTACCAGTAAGTATGGTAGAACCATGGACCTTCTCCACAGTCTCCAGCACCCTCTCAAAGCAAATCCATCCAGCGGCAAGGGTGTGGTGCTCACTGGCTACAGCCTGGTGCAGATCAAACCGGGCTGAAGCCCCATGAAGGTAGTTCAAAAAAAGGGAATCTGTTTCCACCACATACTGGGAAGTGAAGTCATAGAGGGGCTGTGGCCCCACAGCTAGTGGGGTACAGTGAGTTTCAAAATCATAGAATGAATAGGTGCAGAAAGTGGTAGGTTGAGTGTCTCCAGCCTGAGCCAGGGCAGCAGATGTCAGGAAGGCCTGGTGGATGTGTAGTTCAAAAAGATTTTCACTCTGATGCAGCAGGGAAATGTCCACTTCCTCCTCATCGCCACGAGTTGGCAGTGTTTCCAGACATAAGGACAACTGTCGGGTGCCATAAGCCACATCTTTGAGCTGTTCTAGAGGGAAAAGAAAACTGCCTATCCATTAAAGCATAGAGAGCTCTTCCTTAGGATAAAATAAGTTGGACAGAAGGAGAATAAAAATCATGTGAAAATCCAAATTGTTGGGGCGCCTGGGTGGCTCAGTCGTTAAGCGTCTGCCTTCCACTCAGAGTGTGATCCTGGCAATCTGGGATCAAGCCCCACATCAGGCTCCTCTGCTGGGAGCCTGCTTCTTCCTCTCCCACTCCCCCTGCCTGTGTTCCCTCTCTCGCTGCCTGTCTCTCTGTCAAATAAATAAAATCTTAAAAAAAAAAAAAAGAAGAAAATCCAAATTGTTGATGATTTTGAGACACCATGTACTTCAAAAGGAAAAGCAAAAGAATGACAAGCAGGAGCTTTGAATTCTGATGGTTAACTAACCCAGGGCCTGCTTTAGAGAGAAGATACAAAATGAATGACTGGAAAGTAAATGCTAAGCTCAGGAAAACACTGGAAGCACAATTTCATCTACAGATATCGTTGTTTTATCTTACAGCAGGGTCCTATAAATAAATTGTTAGAGAAGCACTAGAAACACAAAATAGGAGTATTTCCAAAAATTTGGGATGTGTGCCATTGAGAGAATACCAAGTTATAGTCATAGTGCCTATTACAAGACATCGGCCTCCACCAAGAAGTGATTTCCCTTCCAGCCAGATCAGTCATAAGAATCTTCATTCTGTTAAGAATTTGGTTTCAACATAAGAAGGCAAAAAAAAAAAAAAAAAAAAAATCCACTGTAAGTCAAAGAGTAATGGAGTAAAAATTTGGAGAGAAAACTTACGGCAAATAGGCTGAAAATATTGGCAAAGGGATGAAAAGATATGTAAGACAGTCTACCAAACCTGTGCATTACCTCCCATGTCCACCCAATCAGAAATTTGGATATATAGTCTGCTTCAAACTGGGGAGTATTTGAATCATCACAATGTGTCGATAATGAAAGTTCTATATTAAGAGTTAATGTAATAGAATAAAAATATTTGAACACATCAGAATGTCTTCCTGCCCAAAATAAATGGAATACAAAGATTAGATTAATGTTTCTTAACTGATAAGATTAACATAACTAGGGGCGCCTGGGTGGCACAGCGGTTAAAGCGTCTGCCTTCCGCTTAGGGTGTGATCCCTGCGTTCCGGGATCGAGCCCCACATCAGGCTCCTCCGCTGTGAGCCTGCTTCTTCCTCTCCCACTCCCCCTGCTTGTGTTCCCTCTCTCGCTGGCTGTCTCTATCTCTGTCAAATAAATAAACAAAATCTTAAAAAAAAAAAGATTAACATAACTAAAATAGATTTAAAGTTTTGCATTACCTGACCCAGGGCTAATAATCTTAGCATATAAACAAATTCTACAAATGAATAAAATGCTATCAAGAAACAGGTAAAGGGCAGAAACAGGCAATTCTCAAAAGACACAATACAATTAAGTGGTAAACATATGAAAAACTCTTCAATCTTACCTACCAGGAATGAAAGAACTCTAAGTTAAATTAAAGCAACTGAGTCTTCAGAAGTAGATAAGAGTATTTACCCTGCACTGTCCCAGCAGAAAGACCCTGAATCTGAAAGACATGAGAATTTCAATCCAAGGAAGGATTTCCTTTGTTACATGGCAGTGACTTTTTAACAGACTCGCCCTGGCATGGATAAATCATGCCCCAGCATGACCCACCTCCCTTTACCCTATTTCCACGCTCACTAAGTAAGCTGCTTACTGATTCTGCTTTCCAGAGAGAGGGCTGCCCTGAACAATAGTTCCAGATATTTTCACGGCAGCAATGAAACAGCCACTATCATAAAATAATAAATGAACATTCTGATTTAAATATCAATCTTTGGGGGTGCCTGGGTGGCTCAGTCGTTAAGCGTCTGCCTTCGGCTCAGGGCGTGATCCCGGCGTTCTGGGATCGAGCCCCGCATTAGACTCCTCCACTGGGAGCCTGCTTCTTCCTCTCCCCCCGCCCTGTTTGTGTTCCCCTCTCGCTGGCTGTCTCTCTGTCAAATAAATAAATAAAATCTTAAAAATAGATAGATAGATAGATAGATAGATAGATAGATAGATAGATAGATATCCATCTTTGGTGAATTTGGTTATTTTGAGTCAGGTTTCTCAAAACTGAGTCTAATAACAAAGCCGATATTCTTGACAGGCGAGACTGAGACCAGCTCCTGACCAGCAGTGGCTGTACTAAATATAGGAAGTACCACACTATGAAATTTGCAATAAGTGTCTGGCCAGTTACCCTGTCATGTCGACATCCTCAAACTACAACAAAGAATTTAGAGACTTTTAGAGAGAAGTCACAGAAAAGAATGATGAGAGATGAGTGATAAAGCTCTATATTGGCCTGAGTTGAGGAAACAATCTTGAGAGAAGGGAGTGTGTTACACCCACCCTGGGGGCCGACAGCGATATGCTCTCAATTCTCAAAACAGATTCAGTAATTGCTGGGCCCTGTTGAAACTCTTGAAGGAAGAGGAATCAGAGGAAGACACTGACATGCAAGAGGAAAAGAAGCCGCTAACTATGTCTGAAAACACCAAAGATGATAGGACAAAGAACACGAGGGACATGTCTCACGTGGAGACGCAAAAGTCCGCCTTCCAGGCAGGTGCACAGAGGCCACACAGGCATTAACTACGTGACGGGTCCAAGATGAGAACAAAGGACTAAGACTTGCCGGATATCGGAAGGCCATGGCTTCTCAAAATACCTTCCAGCTGATTGATACGATTATTCTTGAGGTCTAGCAGTTGATTCAACCTCTCCAGTTTTTCCTTGTGATCTTTATTTTCATTATCGGCTTTTGTCATCATCGCCTCCAGTTCCTCCTGAAACAAAATAATGTCTGAACTTTTCTATCTCAGTGGCCCAGAACCAAAGGGCCCAGATAAAAAGGTGGCATTTGTTCAGGTAAAGGAGACTCCACTCTCTCCTTTACAGGGGAGACTGACCCACTGGAAAAAAATCCTGGGGTCATCACAGACTCCTCTGGGACCAGTTATGCTATTGGTGCCATAGGATAATAGTTTCCTGATTCTGGGAAAACTGGAACCCAGAAGCTTCATATCCGCCGTTTTCATTAGCTGGCCCCTTCACTGGCTTCTACTGCCAAGGTGCCACGGGCATGTATGAGGCCTCAAGTGCGTCAAAGGATGGCACGTTCTGTGTTGCACGGAGCAGCATATTGCCTCGCAACAGCCCTGGAAACCCGAGCCTCGCTTCATTCCCAGTGTGGAAGTGGTCCCCGAGCGCCCATTTATCTACCCCCTTCCTGTACCACCTTTTCTTGCACCTGATAGCACACGTTGATTTTGCGCTGCAGAATGAGCATGTCTCTGGTCTTTTCTAGTTCCAGCGTGGTCTCTGCGTGCGATACTTGCAACTCACTTAACATCTGGGACAGTTTCTTTTCTTCTTGGTTTTTTGGTTCACAGGGCTATCGTGAGAAAAGCACAGGAAAGAGGGAATAGAAATTGGAGAGGCACTATGATAACTGTTCTCAAAGCAGTTGTTGGTAACAGTAAAACAGCAGCAGCAGGAGTGAAAGGGGACTGTATCACTTCACAAGGGCTCTCTCCCCTACTTGCTCATGTTCAGTCCACCAGTAGGTTACACAGCCTCTAATGGCTGTTCGCTCCTCAGCAGATCATTTCAAGTCCTCGTCTGAAAAAGCTTTCTAAATGCTGTGAGCTGGAAAGGGTGGGGAAAATGTGTGGAGCTCATGAAGCTATCTGTATTCTCTGCCTTCTCCCAGCCTTCTGAAGACTGCCCTCAACCATCATTTCTTCCAGGGATTTCTGCCAGACATCCCTCACGGGGGATCCCTCTGTTCAGGGGACTTGCTTGATTACACATGCTCTTACCTCTGTCGGATCAGTGTCTTGGGACAGAGCTGGCTGAGAGGCTGGTTTGTATTGTCTGTCAGGAGACTGGGAAACTGTCTCTTGCTTTTGGAGGATCTCTACTTCCTGCTTATGCTTCTGAAGCAGATTGGTGACTTCAAGCTGCAGATCCTTGTTCTGAGCTGGGGGTGGGGGGGGGGATCATCCAGAAAGTTGAAACTCTGTAGTTATCAGTAACCATGCTTAAAGTTGGACCGAGTGCAAATTAAATTTTCCCACTAATGTTTTTTTTTTTTTAAAGAAGCTTCTTTTTTCTTTTTTTTTTTTTTTAAAGACTTCATTTATTTATTTGACAGAGACAGCCAACGAGAGAGGGAACACAAGCAGGGGGAGTGGGAGAGGAAGAAGCAGGCTCCCAGCGGAGCAGGGAGCCCGATGTGGGGCTCGATCCCAGGACTCCAGGATCACGCCCTGAGCCAAAGGAAGACGCTTAACGACTGAGCCACCCAGGCGCCCCAAATTTTCCCACTAATGTTTAACTCATTTTATAAATTATCCTTAGGGAAGCAATCCTGTCTTATTTCTACAAAGGGGTTCTGGCTTATTGACCCAGTAAACTGACCTGACACTAGGACTCCAAAAACAAAACAAAAAACACCTGTGGCACTGTAAAAACAAAAACAAAAACAAAAACAAAAACAAAAACAAAAACAAAAACAAAAACACCACAACCACCACCAGCAGCAAACAGAGCCACTTGGCTGACTGGGATAGTATGAAGTTTTGTTTTGTTTTTAATTTTTACTTTAAGTAGGCTCCACAACCAATGTGGGGCTTGAACTCAAAACTGTGAGATTAAGAGTTGTATGCTCTACCAACTGAGCCAGCCAGGCACCTCTACAGTGCAAACTTTTCTTTTTTAAAAAGATGTTAGTTAGTTAGTTAGTTAGTTAGTTAGTTAGTTAGTTAGTTAGTTAGTTAGTTATAAGAGAGAGAGAGTACATGAGGTGGGAGGGTGTAGGAGAGGGGGAGAGAGAAGCAAACTCCTCACTGAGCAGGAAGCCTGACACAGGGCTTGATCCAGGACCCTGAGAGATCATGACCTGAGCCAAAGGCAGATGCTTCGCTGAATGAGCCACTCAGGTGCCCCTACAGTGCAAACTTTTTGATAGCACCAGCCAAACCAGTATCTTCCCAACTCCTCCCCAACTCCATTCTGACTTCCATGCTATTGGTTCCCTGTGGTACCTCCCAGTCCCATCCTAACCTAGACAGGGGGAGAATGGGCGTTTGGCCATTTCTGCGTGCATGTATTTTGGGGGGGGGGGTATGGGTGTTTCAGGGAAGGAAGGTGATCAGTATTTGGTGTGATCATTTCATTATCATGCATTAGGGGAGGGGACTTTAGACTAGATTATCCCAAGGTCTGTACAATACTTCACTTGTATCTCATACATACTACAAGGTCCTTAGCATGTGCTCCTGAGTTTTATCCCTTTATGGTTCCTATCTCTATTTTCCTTGATATCATACTTCTTTTCCTTCACTCTTCTATGTGAATATACTGGAATCTAATGAAATCTAACCTTGACATGACTAAATGTTAAGGCCCAGCCTAGCAAAAAGAAGTGAGACAAAGGTCTCTTCGACAGTATTTAATTAATCTTCAGAATAACTACCTACTATGATCTCAGAGTTAAGACAGGGGAAAATGGAAGTGGTAACCCAGAGCAGTGATTTGCTTCGAAGTTTGAGGTATCAGGCGCTAAAACAAAACAAAACAAAACAAAACAAAACAAAACAAAACAAAACGCCAAGACTCCCAGTCGCCTCTAGAATGACTGGTAAGAATAAAAAGCACTTTCGATAAATAAAGTGAATGTTTAAAAACAACAAATTTAAGGGGCACCTGGGTGGCTCAGTTGGTTGAACAACTGTTCAACTCTTGATTTTGGCTCAGGTCATGATCTCAGGGTCGTGAGATTGAGCCCCACCTCGGGCTCCATGCTGGACATGCAGCCTGCTTAAGATTCTCTCTCTCTCCCTCTGCCTTGGCTCTCTCTCTCTCTCAAAAAGCAAATAAATAAATAAAAACAATAAATTTAAGAGTTGCCATCCTCTCAAATGAAAGCTCATCACTTATAAAAACCTCTGCATGTGAGGTAGGTGCCATGCTTTCTTGATTGTAAATCTGATCTGATTGCCAGTGTTCTTATTCTAGTTAATCCTGATCCACACAAAAATGGATGGCCCAAGTTCCCCTCACCCACACCAGACGTAGAGGATGCCTCCCTTGAGAAAGGTCTTCACAGCCTGACCTACCTTTCTCTCTGGACAGCTGAAGTAAGACTTTTCTCCTCTCCTCCAGCTCAGCATCCAGCTGGTCCTGCAACTGAGAGACTTGCTGCTGGAGCTGTTCTCCTCCGAGCTGAGAGCTCCAGTGAGGCTGATTACTGCTGTCCAGCATGCTGAAAATGGGACGCAAGTAAGGAGCAAGGAGAGAGCTGTCGGATAAACACTCAAAGGTATGTGATGTGACGTCTTTATTACACAGTTTCAGCATCTCCTGGGCCTAGCACATCATTCATTCCCTTACATGTTCTTTTCTGTCCCTGCTTTCTCTGTAACTGTCATTTCCAACTGCCTTGGAACTTCTGGGCCCTACTGAGGAGCTCCTTAGTATCACTTCTGTTTAGGTCTCAGATATCACACGGGAGGAAACAACCCAAGTCACATCTATTTCCCAAGAACTTCTCCAGCATGATAGCTTTCTTCAGGTACTGTATACCGAGACACTCTCAGGTCTGCTGAATTAAAAACAAGGAACAGGGGCACCTGGGTGCCTCAGTCCAAAGAGCATGCGACTCTTGATTGTGGGGATGTAAGTTCAAGCCCCATGTTGGGTGCAGAGGTTAAATAAACTTTCAAAGAAATGAGGAACAAAATATTCCTCTTTTCCTTACTCCATTCCTCTATCTACCTTCACCGATGGCTGGTTTAGAGAATACTTGCCTTTGAGCTAAATTATAAATTACTATACTGAAGGGCAGGAGCTAACCTTTAAATGACTGTACCCTGCACACCACTGTAACTAGCTGTCAGGGCAGACCCATTTTGAGTGTAAAACACACAAGGTCTGTCTTTATTTACATAAGTGAAGTGACATTGATAAGCTATTATTTCTGCAGATGTCTTTTTCCTATTTTTTTCATTTGAATAAATGTGGTCTAAAAACAGCTTGCTTAAGCTAGTATTAAGAGTTCTTGGGGTGCCTGGGTGGCTCAGTCAGTTAAGTGTCCGACTCTTGATCTCAATGTCATGAGTTCAAGCCCTGCGTTGGGCTCCACGCTGGGCATGGAGCCTACTTAAAAAAAAAAAATGTTCTTGACACTTCCTAGCCATACATTACATGATGATCCAAGCAGGTAACATTCTGAGTGATGAAGGGAAGAGGCTAATAGTAATGTTTGCTACACAGACTCTTCAAAGTGGATAATCCCCACACCACTCTGTTTCACTGAGTCGAAGAGCATCAGATATTCCCACGATGCTCCCATACCATCTCCCCAATCTATCCCCTACTGACTTTAACTGAGGCAGAAGCCGTGTTTAACTTTTTTTTTAAACCTCCAGGTATTTATTTTATTTTTAAAGATTTATTTATTTAAGAGAGAGAGAGAGCAGGGGGTGGGGCGGGGAGGACAGAAGGAGAGAGTCTTAAGCAGACTCCACGCTGTGCTCGGAGTCCACTGTGGGGCTCAGTCTCATGACCCTGAGATCATGAGCTGAGCTGAAATCAAGAGTTGGACACTTAACCAACTGCACTACCCAGATGCCCCTAAACTTTCAGATATTTTAAATTTCAAATTAATAAATGAATATGTTTGTTGTAAAAAAATTAAAATGATACAGAAATATATAGATTAAAAGTGAAGGTGCCTCTCTGCCCTACTCCAATCCTTTCATCTCATGAGAGGTTTGCTGATTCTCTCTCTCTCTCTCCCTCTCTCACACACACACATCCCCCATAAATGAAGTCAGAATTAACATATTCTGTTACAACTTGACTTTTCTTTTAATAATATATCTTAGACATATAAGTCTACCTCACTTTTAACAGCTTCATAGTAGTTTATTGTGGGGATGCAACATTATTTAAAATTTCTATCAAAGGAAATTTGGATGTTTCCACCTTTTTTTAAACTATTAGTAACAATGTAGTAATTAACATTCTTATTATACATTATCTTTGCAAATACATGTATATGCATGTTTAACATTTTGATAGCATCGAATTCCCTTCCAAAAAGACTGTAGCAATTTATATTCTCACTAACAGTGTCAAGTACCAGCTTCCCCTTATCCACACTAGACATTGTTTTAGAATGTGAGGGTACTTTTCTATAATTGTCTTTTATAACAAACAGTGCTCTGGGACCCAAACTTGATACTCACTTTTCTAAAAGTTTGTCATAATTGTCATTCAGCAAGTTTCGTTCTTTTTCCAAATCTTCAACTCTCTCCTGAAACTAAGAATGACAGTAGAGTGCCTGAGATAAAGTCGTAACACCTATCGCCTTGCACCTGTCTCCCTTCTTCTGTGGCAGAGTGGGGTTTGGGTAGGAGGCTTTCTATGTTCATGTCTCATGTCTATGAGGAGCTATTCAACCAGAAAGACTTGAACCAACTGGTGTAATAGAAACTTTTATTAGAAACAATGAGGATACTCTGAAGCAAATTTTCATAGTGTCTCGGTTTCTACTGTTAAGGAAGCAGCAGAACATTATAATAGAGCAAAAACTTTGGAGAACAGACACGAGTATAAAACCCAGTTTTCCTCCTAATGTTGTAATCTTGAGCAACTTATTTAACCACTTGGAGCCTCATTTTTCTCATTTGAAAAAATGAAATAGCCATAGTGTTGCTAAGATACACTTTTTAACATCTCTGAAACTGAAATGTAACTTACAACTGATGCTTACAACTGAGACCTTGCAATTATTATTGTTATTTACCTCCTTCAGTGTTATCTGCAGGATGGACACGTCTTCCAGTTGGCTCTTCAAGCTCACAGCCTTCTTGCTCTGCTCCTTCAGTTCTGCCCTGAGCTCATTCACTTGCCCGAGGAGGGCATCATGGGCCGCACTCAGGATTCCCTGATTCTGGGGCAAAAGGAAAGTTGCTCTGGGAATGATCATATCACTCAGCAGAAATGGTCTCAAGATACCAGCAACCCTAGCATTCCCTAGTGGATGTCAAGAATGGTTTTGATTAATAGCATGGTGCCTTTGTACTGTAAACTGGCCTTGTTTATCACTCTAGTGTTTCTCAGGAATTATTGTCTCCCTGTTAGTGAGGATTTTCTGCTGCAGGAAACTATAATGCATAATTGGAGCATTAATTTTCCCGAGGTTCAAATTAAACCCTGGCTCTAAGTGAAGTGACAATTTTCATAGCTGCCTTTATGTTCTAAGCTATCTGAGTGCTTCTTAGGGTGATTCATTCTTCCCTTTGCACCTAGCAAAGTGACATGTTAACTCTAGAAGGTAAGTGTGCGTTTGTTCTGGTGGACATCTCTGGTGAGGAACAGCTGTGGCTATTCATGCTGGGAACTCTGCCCGCACCTGGCTTTACCCGCATCCCACTCACAGCAGTGAAGGGTGCTGAACATTTAAGAACATTAGAGAAGGTATGCAACAACTTTGTTATATTTCATCACCTTATACATGCTAGAGGAATACTTAGAAATTTCTGAACAAATGCTATATAATTCTCTCTAGCAATAGGCTGAAAAATACTATTCTACATATTTCAGATCTCATATTTCAGTTTAATGAAAATGGCACAATAAATATCTTCTGATCACAGTAATAGGGCATTTGTCGTAATAGAAATTACAGGTCATAATAACTTCGATTTACTTGGCTAAATTCTGGTGTTATGTTACTTGAAGATTAATACGAATTTCTTTGGGTTTTATTACTCTTATACTAAGAAACAGAGTTTCAAAAAATCTTTATTAATGGGGTGGGGGAATGGGATAGACCGGTGATGGGTAGTAAGGAGGGCACGTATTGCATGGTGCACTGGGTGTTATACACAACTAATGAATCATCGAGCCTTACATCGGAAACCGGGGATGTACTGTATGGTGACTAACATAATATAATAAAAAATCATTAAAAAAAAAAATAAATAAAAATCTTTATTAAGTACTTTCTGGAGCAGAGTTTCATATGCCTGAAAGAAAGAAATACATATTATTCTACTGATTTATCAACTCGATATTTGTTTTGGTATTTACACTGTAATACAAATGTATAAATGGTTAGTTTAAGAGATATTTAAAAATTCTCATACGCAACTAATGAATCATTAAACACTAAAATAAAATTCTCATAAATCAAGTCAATTTGTGTACTTGTTTACTAATTGCTGCTACTTTTCCCTTGCTCTAGCTTGCCAGGAGGTCTGTGAATGCAACAGATAACACAATTTCTTTAAGAAGCATGAAGTGTCATTTATTCGTATTTGTATTGCATTTGGTGGGATATCCAAGAAAAATCTTGCTATCTCTTACTCAGCATGCTTCAGAAAGTTTTCTTTCCAGTGTTAGAAACAGAAAAGGCAACACTAAGCAAACTAACTGCAACAGCTGTTATTGATTGAGCAGTACTGTGTATTTCATTATCTGTTACACTAAGATCATTATAATTATTTCACATATATTATCTCATTTAATCCTCACAGCATATCTGCGAGGTAGTTATTATTACTGAAATCTTAAAAATGAGAAGCCCAGAGCTCAGAGAGCTAAGCCACCTGCTCAGAGACACAGGGCCACAGGGCCATCAAGTCAGCCCTTCTGACTCCGGAGTCTGTGCTACCAACCACCATATGTACTGCTAAGGGATTAAGAGAAGGCAAACTTTTTTACGTGCGTGTGTAAGAAAGGATGACTAGAAAGGCAAACTGCTGGAGAAAAACAAATTGGAAACCCCGCATTTTAAACAATGGTGGGTGATTACTCACCATTTTAGGTCATCTCTACTACCACCACTAACATGGGTAAGGATTTAGAACAGCTTGCTTCCTTTTTTCCTTTAACGCAATGGAGGAATAGATGGGGTTTTAAAAAAAAAAATGTAATCCTACAGATATTGCTATTTACCCATACAATTTTAAAATATCTTCCTTCCCATGTTCCTACATTCTGTAAGTGCTACCAAATTAACCAAAAGAATACAAGCATATGCATAGTTCTCTACGACACACAGGTTTGGGGGCTGACCTTGTGAAGATGCCTTTCATCCCCTCAGAAGTACCCAATCTAGAAGAATGACACCACCGTCATCTTCTTGCCCACGCCGGAGACCCAGGAATCGTCTTCCGCTTCCCCTTCTCCTCCACCCATTCCCTTTTGGTGATGAAGTCCATTCTTCTATCTCCTGGAAGTTCCCAATACAGCCCTTTCTCTGTGGGCCCCTCTCACTGCCCTGGTTGGGACCCTCATCTACGTCTCTTGGACCACTGCAGTCTATTTTTTACCTGATCACTTTACTTGTACCAGGCACCTGTATCATTCACTCCACTGCCAGATGATCTTTCCTTCTGGTTTTGTGATAAGTTGAAAATTTCAGAAAAATATAAAGATAATACCAGTCCTCTATAATTCTACTACTCAGAGTTAATCATTATTATTGCTTTATAATAGTTTTTTAAAAGTATCTTTATTAAAACGTATTTCAAAAAATTTCAAACATTAAAAAAAAAAAGGCAAAGTGATCACTTTGGGGAAAAAACTGACCATGTTGTCAACTTACTCAAAACCTTTCTACAGCTCCCTACTGTCTATGGGATAAAGTCTAAAATCCTGATCAGGCTTCCATGATCCAGTCCCTGATGTTTCTCACCTCTGTGCCCTGGCCTACACCTCTCCTCCCCTGGAAAACCCTCCCCTCTCTTGAATACTCATTAACACCTGCTAATCTTTCAGTATCCCAATATTTGGCTCATGAATATACCCCTTTATGAATCCTTTCTGGATCCCGCACCCCAATCTCTGGGAGATCTGACTCTGTGTCCTTGTGTTCCTGCCAATACCCTGTACGTGGATAGCTGTATTTGTTCACAACTTGTTCTCTCACTCTGGTAAGTTCCTTGAAGGCAGGAGCTGTCTTACTTTGTAATATTTGTGTCTCAGTGCTTTGCACAGTCCCTGGTACTCAATAAATATTTATACAATAAAAAAATGGTGCTGATCTATCACTTAGACCCTTGATGCCTATTTACACCATTCATTTATGAATTTCTCTTGTATGGTAATGAGAAAAGAGCATGAGCCTTGGTGCCAGATAAACCCGGACTCAAAGCCTGCTCTGCCCCTTAGTATTTTTAATGACTTATGCAAGTTACTTCTTTGAGTCTCAGTTCCCTCATTCATTAAATGTACTTACATTGAGGGTGTTGTCAGGCTTAAATGAGATCATGACTGTAAGCAGCTGGGACAGAGTCCAGCACATGGAGAGTCCTCAGGAGAGACTCGTCTCCTTCCCTTCCCCTGTGACTGCTCTTGGCTTCCCAACTTAATTACATTCTGGTGTGGGCCTTGGCTGGGACCTTAACTCTGGTACAAGTTAACCCCACTTAATTCCACCTTAGAAGGCAAGGCTTGAGCCTTCTTCATAATAGAGAGATAATGGAAGTATTGGAAAAAGAATGGACTTAGAATTGCAGGCTTGGATTTGAATATCCCCTATAAGTTGTGTGACAAATAATTTAATTTCTCTCAGCTGTGGTCTTCCATGTATATAATGGAAAAAATAATACTGACTCTTTTCCCCCAAAATTGGCAACAGGCAGTCCCCATTGGAACTGGATGCCTGATTAGGCCCAGCAGGGCTTCTCAAATAGCCAAGGAAGCCAGGGGGTCTGAGATTTGAGGGTACCCCAGACCATCCCACACTGCCCTGCCCTGGCAGCTCACCTCCTGAACTTCTGTTAACTGTGCTTTTGTTGCGACCAGTGAGGTATTCCTTTCATGCAAGAGCTTCTTAAGCCGAATCAGCTCTATATTCTCCTTAATGGAAGCTCTGCAGAAAGAAGACAGTGCTAAGACATTCTGTGAATAGACAGAATTAAACACCTTTTCCCTCAATATTGTACAAGAATACCTTCCTCTTGCCTCTTGCCCTATCTCACCCACAGCATACCAGAAGGAGGAAGCAAATGTCCACTCCAATAAATAATCTCTCTCCCATTTCCCCTCATATCAGCTGGGATTCAATAAAGACACCACCAACCCTAAACTCTGTGTTTGAGAAAACATAATAACTATTTTTAAAATTATGGTGCTCACGATTTCCCATAAACCTTGTAAAGTCCAGCTGAGTCTGAGTCCTGTTTCCTCAGAGAAACCAGAATGGTATGGATATGGAGGGGAACACCGGGGAAATTATTATTTCTCAACCTAGGAGAACATATTTTCTTTATTATTTCTAAGGTATTGAGGTGGATTTGGGTTCATTAGGCTCTATCTCAGTGATTCCCAGTCTTAGCTGCTTGTTAGAATCTTCTGGGGAAATCTTTACACCTATACTGCCTGAAGTCCACCGCCAAATAATTGAAAGGGAAGCTCTGGGGTGGGGCCCAGTTTCTGTGGGTTTGTTTGTTTTTTTAATTTTCAGGATCTGTTCATATGAAATAAATTATAAGATATACAAGCTTTTGATGTTATTTATTTATTTTTGTGTATGTTCTATATTGTATTCCCTCATGTATCATTTCTTATTTTCGTACTATTGTCTTTTTTGGAATAGAACATTTCTTTTTTCCTCCAAATTTTTATCTAAATTCCAATTAACATACAGAGTAGTACTGGTTTCAGGTGTAGAATTTAGTGATTCATCTTACATACGTCAGCCAGTGCTCATCACAACAGTGCCCTCCTTAATACCCATCACCCATTTAACCCATCCCCACTCACCTACCACCCCTCCAGGCTTCTGTGGTTTTAAAAGGTATCCAGATTGAAAACTATCTTTGAATATGGATGTTTCCAGCAGTTTCATTCATGATGGCCAAAATGTGGAAGCAACCGAGACATCATTTGTAGGTGAACAGATAAACTATGGTCCATCCAGACAATGGAACGTTATTCAGTGCTAAAGGAAATAAGCTATCAAGCCATGGAAAGACGTGGGGGAAACTTAAATGCATATTGCTAAGTGAAGCCAATCTGAAAAGACCGTATAGTGTATTTGTCCAATTACAGGACATTCTGGCCAAGGCAAAATCATAAAGACAGTAAAAAGATCAGTGCTGCCAGAGGTAAGGGGGTAGGGAAGGATAAACAGGCAGAGCACAGAGGATGTTTAGGGCAATGAACCTACTCTCTATGATACTACAATGGTGGATACATGTTTCTCCATCTGTCCAAACCCACGGAATGTGCAACACCAAGAATGAACCCCACGGTAAACTATAGACTTTGGATGATAATGATGTGTAAGTATGGGTTCACCCACGGTCAAAAAATACAACTGTGGTATGGGATGTTGATAGTGTGGGAGGCTGTGGATGCACGGTGATGAGCGGTATATGGGAAATCTCTAATTTCTGCTCAATTTTGCTGTGAATCTAAAACTTCTCTAAAAAATAAAGTCTACTTTTTAAAAAAGTTCTCTAAAACTGATGCGCAGTGAGCGCTGAGAGCCCCTATCTGGTGATGAGGATGAAAAAGTCTTCCTTCTGTGATGTGAAACAACAAACCTAATATACACAAACACTCTCTTTAGGTGAATCCATTTCTTAACCCACATGGGAATTCACGGCTAGTTCTCAGATTAAATTTAAGATTGAATTTAATCCCAAGAATTCTCCTTTCCTCTGGCAGAGGAAAACTACAAATAAGAATCTCTTACTTTTTTAGTTCATATGGCTTGAGGCACGGAATGCCACTCTCTTACCGAAGTTCTGTGGCCTTCTGAGCACACTCCAAAGAGCTCCTCTGTTCAAAATCTTCATCTTTGGACCACATTTTCTCAGGAGACTTGGGTGGATCTTCCACTCGCATAGTATTGCTGGTCATAACATGAGCACTGTTAGGCATGCACAGACCAACGAGTTTAGTCAGAATCATGACTTTGCTGAAAGACATTAGACTCTTAGAATTAGGAATATTACACACAAAAAGAAGAAAAAGAAACTGCTCTTACAGAGGTTTAGAACCGACTTCTCACATGTATGAAGAGAAGTGAGAGGAGTTAATAATTTTGATATGTGCGATGGACAATCTTACAAAATACAGCTTTCAAGTGTCAAACAGAAATATAAATGAATTATGACCTGAAGGAGAAAAATAGAAGGGAAAGAGAGGGAATACCTTCAATGAAGAAAGGGCCTTTATTTGTCTTTCCTTCAAAGACAGAGAGATGCTTATTTTCCATTTTTAAGCAACGAAGTTGAAATTTGACCTACAGCTGACTTTCATCTTCTCCGATTATGCTGGGAAGACTTGAAAATGCCAACAATTCACTTGTTGCCTAAATGATGTACTTCCAATTAAAGCTGAAAGAGGAACGGTGCAGGATAAATGAGAAGAACTCACAGTTCACTGGGCGTTTCACCTCTGGTCTTCCCATCTGTCACATGGTCCTTGAATGTGGGAGGGGCTGTGTAGCTCGGCCTGTCACTGGGCCCTGAAAGTTCAGACAGAAGATGCAGACTCTGCAACAGATTTCTCCAGAACACCAAGTGCCAAACCTAGGGAGCCTTGAGACCTGGGGGAAATCCTCATAAAGACCGCTGATGCCGGAGGAGAGGTTCTCAGCCTTTACGCTTGCACAGACGTACAACTATAGACTCACTAAGCCAGCGGGACTACAATCTGCCAAGTACAGGAGTATAAATGGGAAGAAGAAAAGTGCAAAGAAGAAAGGGACTGCATGTCTAACTCTAAGGCATCTTTATCTCTGGTGCCTGGTATGGAACTGGTACTCAATAATGCTGAAGTCAAACTGAACTGAAACTTAAGACTTACTTAATTTTTCTACTTTTAGCTGTTTTTGCAAAGATTCATTTGGCTCCAGGAGGGAGTTTGAAAATACAGAACCATATGAAACAAATCTAACATTGAATCCCCAGGGTAAACACACCCCATTCGCATGGGGTGGGTAGGCTAGGTGAAGGAAATTTACACAAACCATTTTATTAAATTCACTGTTGGGTTTCCAGCAGCCAGAGACTGAGCCATTTGGAATACAGGAAGAAGAGAAATTGCAACTGCTCACTTACAGCTGGACTTCTAGGCCTGGACTTCAGGCATGGGCTTTAGACATCCCTGAACTGGTGGAATTGTATGCAAAGTTTTGACTGCGTGTATGTGCACTTTTCTTGGAAGGAGACCTAGCTTTGATCATGGCTTCAAAGGAGTCCACTTCCCCCCAAAAAGCGAAGAACCCCAGTTTTAGAGACCCTGCCACTTAGCCCAGGCTCCCATAGTCCCTGTAGAGGAACCTGTCTTAGGTCACTGCCACTCACACTGGAGTGGGACATGAACGTCACTTTTAATCTACTTTCTAGGCCTACTGCAGAACCGGACCAGCAAAATCCCTGTTTCGCTTGTCTGATTCTTCCTCCACTGTACTTCACGCTGAACTGAGAATTTTGAACCTGACAAACCACCCAAGGACAAAAAGATTCTAGGGAGGTAGAAAGCACCGGGAACAAAAGGACAAAATGGGGCGGTGGGTGAAACAAAGCAGCGAAGAGGAAAATGTGGCTGACACATAAATCTTTCCCACTGTTTCAGCGCTGTTGGAAGCTTGGTTCTGAACCTCACCCCTCTTGCGTTTCTCGGGGGATGGTGCACCGGCGGTGCGGAGCTGTCTGTGTCCCGCGCGGAGCCGGGGCTGGCAGCATCGGGGAGCAGGGGGGCCGACACGCTGGAACTGCGGTTGCAGCCCATGCATCAGGGGGCGCTGGTGCTTAGCGGGGGCCTGCCACCACCCGGCATTCCGCCGCCGCCTTGCCGGCTGCTCTGCCTCGGCCGCCTCCGCCCTCGGGTCCCGGCCCGCCGCCCTCAGCCGGAGCAATGCTGTTCTCATCCTAGGAGCAAAAGTAGAGACGGTGGGAACAGCTCCTCCTTCTGTCAACTTGTGTTACCATTTCTACAGTTGATTTGGTGGCACACAATCATGAACTGATCTGTGATACAAATTATCTACTGTGGTCTATTATTTGCACTTTAAAACATTAATTTTCTATGTCCAATTAACTCTTGGAGGGCAGGGACATTGTGGTGTCCATCTTTGTCCATTCTATTGCAATGATTACACCGTCTTAGTAAAAAATATTGGGGCACTCCTCAATATATTTATTTGTACATTTATTTTTAAATTATATGCATTTACTTCTGTCCTAATAAACTGTGGTCATGTTACAACATAAAAAGACTGATTTTTAAAGGGGAGATAATTAAATATAAGAAGAAATTTTAATATTTACTTCTCCCATCCCACTTGTCTGCACACCCCTGTATATGTGCCCAATTTTAAGGATTACTCCTCTATAGCCCTTAGTATACACCCAGCCTTACTTATAGTGGATAATCAATCAGTCTGTCATCTTTTCTTTTTTTTTTTTTTTTAAGTAATCTCTACATCCAAGGTGGGGTTTGAACTCACAACCCCAAGATCAAGAATTGCATGCTCTACAGACTGAGCCAACCAGGCACCCCCACTACTTGTCATCTTGACCTAAAATCATGCTTTCAATCTTTGCCATCACATTCTGTGGTCCCCCTGCCTGTTCTGACATACTATCTATGTAGCTTTTGGCATGGCATTAACCTTTCGTGCTCAGTTTCCTCATCTATGAATAAAGATAAAAATAGCACTCGCCTCATTAGATTGTTATGAGGATTAAATAAATTAATATACGTAGGGGCGCCTGGGTGGCACAGCGGTTAAGCGTCTGCCTTCAGCTCAGGGCGTGATCCCGGCGTTATGGGATCGAGCCCCACGTCAGGCTCCTCCGCTATGAGCCTGCTTCTTCCTCTCCCACTCCCCCTGCTTGTGTTCCCTCTCTCGCTGGCTGTCTCTATCTCTGTCGAATAAATAAATAAAATCTTTAAAAAAAAAAAAAATAAAATAAATTAATATACGTAAAGTGTTTAGAGCAGTGCTGTGTGTTGTAAGCACTGTAGGAGTTAGCTATTACTATATAACATTATATCCAGATAGAGAAATCAAGTCATGAAATATAGCCAGGTAATTTGCCCAAAGCCAGGGGGGTCAGGGGGATGGAATCTAATTTAGCCACTTAATATCTATAATCTCAAGTATTTTTTGGTTATCAATCAAGAAGCAAGATTTTTTGGCCTATGTGACCTTCTGCTTTCACCAGATTCTCGAGTTCTCCGCGATGCAAAACCACTCTGAAGAGTGCTGGCATACAATGGAAGCCTGTATCTGTATTTTTTTTTAAGTGGGCTCCATGCTGGGCCTGGAACCCAATGCAGGGCCTGAACTCAAACCCCAAGACCAAGACCCAAGCTAAGATGAAGAGTCGGACGCTTAACCAACTGAGCCACCCAGGTGCCCCTATATCCTGTAGATTCTAAATGAACCTCTGAACCACTCCTGGGGATTACCAGTGAGAAAGGAAAAAGTTGGTCTTGACATTGGGGAATTGATCTGACATAACTAGTTCCCAGTGTTGTTCGAAGCGAGCCTGGTGCTTATGGCTAGGCTATGTTATTATCCTGTTGGACATAATCTCACAGGACAACACTATCAGGCAAGGCCACTGAGACCATGATAGAGTGATACTGAACAAGGCCGCTGCATAATTTTGTCTAAACAAAGACAAAAACAAAGTCACTATGCCACACACAAAATACCAAATATTTTCTTTTCCTGGTAAATGAGTGACTGCTATTCTAACCAATTACAGCTTTAGCCTCACTCTAGTCTACCTCCCCTATAGATAAGATTTACTGAGAGATCAGGGCACCTGGGCAGCTCAGTTGGTTAGGTGTCTGACTTAGGCTCAGGTCATGAACTTGAGGGGGCCTGGACTCAGCAGGGAGTCTGCTTCTCCCTCTCCCTCTGCCCCTCCCCCAACTTGCGCATGCACTCGCCCCCACCCCCAGACAATAAATAAATGGAATCTTACAAAAAAAAAAAATTACTGAGATATCCAAACGCAGAATTTTCCCTGCTTTCTAATGATATCAAATCTGGAGCAAACTCCTGTTACCTTAGACCCTCCCACAAATCACCCAACTGAAACTCAAATCCTGTAATAGATTTTTTCAACATTCTCACTGAGATGACTGTAGTTCCCCATGATGTGCATTTCTCTAGCTGTAATGAATAACAAACCGAACTTGCTCAAACTACAGCTATGTTCCTGCTAGTCTTTGGCTGGAAGACATTGACACCAATATCCTCAACACATGTCTTAGAGATAAAATCTGAACTTTCAGAACTCTCTTTCTTCCCATCTGATTATCTATCCACACTCCAGGTCCCCACCCGAGAGACCCACTTTTGAAAGCCAATGTTGTAAAGTCACTGTACATGGTATGATTTCAGAGTTAAGAGCTTTCAGCGCTGCCACTTGCTTGCTAGCTGTGACTTTAGGAAAATTACTTAATCCTTCTCTTACTTGCCCCTGTTCCCCTTTGCTTCCGAGCTTTTAAAGACTTAAGGAGAACACGAGGTACCTTTTGATCTCATCCTGTTGCCTCCAAGAAAGCTCCTTCACCAACATGTGTTCTTCGCGAAGACGAAACAAGCTGTCCTCCAACTCTTCCCGGCTCATTCTGCTCAAGGGTGGTTGAGCTTTTATATTCTTACCTAAAGTCCCAGGAAAGGGTAAATAGGGATTATTTTTCCATGTAATTTTTTTTTTAACCCATCAGGTCTCTCATCGCATCTTGTCCAAAAGGCTTCAATCTATCTTGATTCAAGTGTTCGAGAGAAAATTCAGGAAGGATGTGAAATGTGTGCTAATGGATCTCTTTATCTTACATATCATTCCTGGATATGGAATATCATTCCATATTGTTCCAGCATAAGGTATGACTCAACGTCCTATCTAGAAAGTACATTCTCTCTTGTTTTAATTTAAATTTGATTAATTAACATATATTACTGGTTTCAGAGGTACAGGTCTATGATTCATCAGTCTTGTATAATACCCAGTGCTCATTACATCACATGCCCTCAATGTCCACCACCCAGTTACCCCATCCCTCCACCCCCCTCCCCTCCAGCAACCCTCAGTCTGTTTCCTATGATTAAGAGTCTTAGAAAGTACATTCCCTTTATAAAAATATCAAATAGAGCTGTCTACTTAATTTTTCTTTTTAATTACTCTTCTGTTTTTTCTCCTTACCAAATAATGTGGACCTAGACAAAGACTGTGCCCAAAACCATCTTCAAACTCTTGCTAAGGAAAAAGGATAGAAAGCTTGCTTGATTACCAAGAGTCATCTCATTTGTTTTTGTGGTCTGGGAAAGTGTCCCCAAAGTTGCCTCCTGGACATAGAGCATCTGCTTGGTCTAAGGGTGTGAGTGTTCACTGGCCCAGAGTCAGCTCTGATCTCATGGGAAAGATCCTAAAACTCCAGCACTCAAAATATAGCTCCTTTTCTGGGGCGCCTGGGTGGCACAGCGGTTAAGCGTCTGCCTTCAGCTCAGGGCGTGATCCCGGCGTTATGGGATTGAGCCCCACATCAGGCTCTTCCGCTGTGAGCCTGCTTCTTCCTCTCCCACTCCCCCTACTTGTGTTTCCTCTCTCACTGGCTGTTTCTATCTATGTCAAATAAATAAATAAATAAAATCTTTAAAAAATATATAGCTGCTTTTCTGGAAGAAAGAGCTCAAAACTTTAATCTCAGAAGCAGTCACCACTATCACCTCTCCGGTCTAGCCTTTGGAAATGATAAGTTTTTTTTAAAAAACAGCTTTATTGAAGTATAATTGGTATATAATTGGCACTGAATATATTTAAAGTATAAAATTTGGTTAACTTTGACATATGTATATAACAGTGAAACCATCACAATTAAGATTTAACATATCCATCATTGCCAAGTTTCCTTGTGCCCCTTTGTGATCCATTCCTCTCCACCCCATCCTAACCCCAATCCCACTTTAGTCCCCAGGCAACCACCAATATGGCATTATGTGGCTATAGTTTTGATTTTCTAGAATTTTATATAGATCAAATCATCCATTATGTACTCCTTTTATTTTTTATTTGGGGGGGTGGTTTGGCTTCTTTCACTCAGTATAATTATTTTGAGATTCATTCATGGTGTTTCTTATATCAATAGTTCCTTTTGATTGCTGGTAGCGTTTCACTGTATGGATATACCATAGTTTATTTATTCATTTACTGTTGGTGGGTATTTGAATTGTTGCCAGGTTTTGTCTGTTACAAATAGAACAGCTATGAAAATCTGTGTATAAGTCTTTGTGTGGACATGTTTTAATTTTTCTTGGGTAAATACACAGGAGTGAAATAGCTGGGTCATAAGATAGGTATATGTTTAACTTTTTAAAATCTGTCGAACTGTTTTCCAAATATATATATCTCACAATATATAATATTACATGTATTCTCTATTATTTCTTGGAACCACTTGAAAGTAAATTGTACACATGTCACATTACTTCTAAACACTTCATTGTATATTTCCTAAAAACAAGGACATAACCACAGTATAATTCTTTTTTTTTTTTTTAAAGATTTTATTTATTTATTCGACAGAGATAGAGACAGCCAGCGAGAGAGGGAACACAAGCAGGGGGAGTGGGAGAGGAAGAAGCAGGCTCACAGCGGAGGAGCCTGATGCGGGGCTCGATCCCATAACGCCGGGATCACGCCCTGAGCCGAAGGCAGACGCTTAACCGCTGTGCCACCCAGGCGCTCCCACACAGTATAATTCTAATTCCATTACTCCTTCTATGCTTATTAGTTGGAATTATACTATAAGGTAAAGATTTCTGTTTACTACACTTATTTGTTAATATATTTATTTACATCTATGCAATCTCATGGATTCCTATTTTATTCAATGGGTTATAATCCATCAATATCGTTATTCATTTTGAGTCCCAAATTGTCCCAGATTCAGCCAGTGGGAGCCTTTTCAGCTGGTTCTGGTGTCTTTTTAAAATATCTCTATGAGTTTTTGAGAACTTCCACATTTTAAAAAGTATTTTATTTATTTATTTATTTATTTGACAGAAAGAGCACAAGGAGGGGGAGCAGCAGGCAGAGGGGTAAGGAGGCTCCCCGCTGAGCAGAGAGCCTGACATGGGGCTTGATCTTAGGACCCTGGGATCATGACCTGAGCCAAAGGCAGATACTTAGCCAACTGAGCCACCCAGGTGGCCGGAGATCTTCCATATTTTTTGACACAATAAGATGTTCTAGGCTCACCTTGTACTTTTCTTGCCCAAATGGCTGGTTCCTTTTAGTTGAGAATTATATTTAAAACTAAGATGTGTGTGGGGCACCTGGCTGGCTCGGTGGGTAAATCATGCAGCTGTTGATCTCAGGGTTGTGAGTTCAAGCCCAATGTTGGGCATGAAGCCTACTTAAAGAAAAAACCAAAACCCAAACCAAAAAACTATAAGGTTGCCTAGCTGGCTCAGTCAGTAGAGCATGCCACTCTTGATTTTGGGGTCTTGAGTTCAAGTCCCACATTAGGTATAAAGCTGAATTAAAAACAACAACAACAATATTCAACATCACTAATGAAAAGATATTCAACATCACTAATAATCAGGGAAATGCAAATCAAAACCACAATGAAATATCAACTCACAACTGTCAGGATGGCTAATATCAAAAAAGACAATACCAAGTGTTGGCGCAGATGTGGAGAAAAAGGAACCCTCGTGCACTATTGGTAGGAACGTAAATTGGTGCAGCCACTGTGGAAAACAGTATGGAGTTTCCTCAAAAAAATTAAAAATGGAATTAGCATATGGTCCAGTAATTCAACTACTGGGTATTTATCCTAAAAACCCCAAAACACTAATTTGCAAAGATATATGCACCCATATGTTTACTTTGGCATTATTTAGAAGAGCCAAGATATGGAAGCAAGCCAAGATAGGTGAATAGATAAAGACGGTGTGGTATGAAAAAAGAAAAAAGAGAGAGGGAAATGAACCACAGAGACTCTTACAGATAGAGAACAAACTCAGGGGTGATGGAGGGAGGTGAGTGGGGGATGGGCTAGAGGGGTGATGGGTATTAAGGAGAGCACTTGATATGATAAGCACTGGGTATTATATGTAAGTGGTGAATTGCTCAGTTCTAGTCCTGAAACCAACACTGCACTGTATGTTAACTAACTGGAATTTAAATAAAAATTTGAAAAAAAAATTAACATTAAAAAAAGATGTGGTGTATATATATATGATGGAATATTACTCAGCCATAAAAAATAAGATCTTTCCATGTGTGACAACATGGGTGGGCCTAGAGAGCATTATGGTAGCTGAAATAAGTCAGATAAAGACAAATATAATAGGATTTCACTTATATGTGCAATCTAAAAAACAAATAAGGGGCACCTGGGTGGCTCAGTCAGTTAAGCCTCTCACTCTTGGTTTTGGCTCAGGTTATGATCTCGGGATCATGAGACTGAGCTCCACATTGGGCTCCATGCTCAGTGAGGAGTCTGCTTAAGATTCTCTCCCTCTCCCTCTGCCCCTCCCCCTGCTCATGCTCTCTCATTCTCAAATAATCATAGAAAAATAGATAAAAAATTAAAAAACAAACAAAAAGCAGAAACAAGCCCATAAATACAGAGAACGAATTGGTGGTTACCAGAGGGGAAGGGATAGAAGGATGGGCAAAATAGGGGAAGGGCAGGGGAGAAACAGGTTTCCAGTTATGGAATGAATAAGCCACAGGGATGAAAGTTACGACATAGTGAATATAGTCAATGGTGTTGTATAGTGACAGATGGTAGCTACACTTGGAATAGCATAAGAGTTCATGAATCACTATGTTGTACACCTGAAACTAATGTAACATTGTATGTCAACTATACTTCAATTAAAAAAAAAAAAAGCTTCTCTTCTCCCAAAGCAAAATTTCCAAAATAAATTCAAGATGGCTTAGAATGGGAGGAATAAAAAAGCTATAACTTCCAAACCAATGAACTTATAAAATAATGCAGCTAATTGCCAGACACACTTAGCTTAACAGGAAAGAAAGTATGATCACTAGAAATACAATTTTTAACATGACCATAAACCTTTATGAAAATCTTCATTTATAATAAGCCATTTACTTTTAGCTATTTCATAAGTAATAGGAAGAAAATATGACACAGTTTGTAATAAAACCTACACAAGTTTTTTTCCCCCCACAAAGTAAATATGTACATCCTTCATTTTGGCCACTTCTTCTGAAGAAATATTAAGTTATTTTGGGGTTTTGGTCATGTGGATGGCCTCAAAAGGGACTAGACTCTCTAGGTGGTTAGTTCCTGCACAGGGTTTTCTGTCACTAGTACTATGACTTTTCTGACTTTGAAAATTATCTCAGCCAGCTCACATTTCATGGAACAGGTAAAGCTTTGAGAAGCACAAAATCCCAAGCTGCGCACTGCTGAAGAGCATACTGGACACAGATTTTTCTTTTTTGGTTTTTCCCTTCTTTTTAAGTAAGTAAACTCTACATCCAATTTGGGGCCTCAACTCATGACCCCATGGTCAAGAGCTGCAGTCTCTGCCAACTCAGCCAGCCAGGTGCCCCTAGATTTTTCATTTATTAAAATATTATGATCCATTTAGCATCAGCACCATTGAACAAGTTCTAGACATGTGGCTTTCATTACCTCCCAGTTTGACTAGGTCCCACCATGGGTCCCTTTTTTTTTTTAAAAAACATGTTTTATTGCTAATGTCTTATGCAAATGAAAACACAATCCAAAACTTATTGGATGTAGTTAACACAGAGATAACAGGGAAATTTATAGCTACAAATGCCTACCTTAAAAAAGAAGATCTCAAATCAACAACTAACTTTCACCCTGAGAAATTAGAAAAAGAAGAGAAAACTAAACCCAAAGCAAGCAGAAGGAAGGAAATAACAAAGATTAGAGCAGGAATAAATGAAACAGGAAGCAGGAAAACGATAGTGAAAATTAGCAAAACTAAAACTGGTTCTTTGAAAGATCAACAAAATTGACAAAACTTAAGCTAGATTGACTGAGATAAAAGAGAGAAGACTCAAATTACTAAAATCAGAAATGAACGAGGTGACATCACTACCAACCTTAAATAAAAAGAAGTATATGGGAATACAAAAAACAGCTGTAGGGGCGCCTGGGTGGCGCAGCGGTTAAGCGTCTGCCTTCGGCTCAGGGCGTGATCCCGGCATTGTGGGATCGAGCCCCACATCAGGCTCCTCCGCTATGAGCCTGCTTCTTCCTCTCCCACTCCCCCTGCTTGTGTTCCCTCTCTCTCTGGCTGTCTCTATCTCTTTCAAATAAATAATAAAAAAATAAAATCTTAAAACAAAACAAAACAAAACAAAAAAAAACAACTGTATGTCAACAAATTAGGTAACCTAGGTGGAAAAGACAATTTCCTAGAAAGACACAAATTACTAAGACTGACTCAAGAGGAAATGGAAAATCTTAACAGATTTATGAGACTGAATTTGTAATAAAACAATATCTCACAAAGAAAATCCCAAGCCCAGATGACTTCACTGATGAATTCTACCAAATATTTAAAGAATAACAGCAATCTTTCACAAAATCTTCCAAAAAAATAGAGGCAACACTTCCCAACTTATTACATGAGGCCAACACCAAAGATACCACAATAAACTATAGATCACTATCTCTTATAACTATAGATAAAAAATTCTCAACAAAATAATAGCAAACTGAATTGAACAACAAATAAAAAGGTTTTTAACTATAATCAAATGGAAATTATCCCCAGAATACACCTTGGTTTAATATATGAAAATCAACCAATGTGGGATGCCCGAATGGCTTAGTCAGTTAAGTGCCTGACTTGATTTCTGCTCAGGTCATGATCTCAGGGTTGTGAGACTGAGCCCCAGCCCAGGTTCCGTGCTCAACACAGAGTCTGCTTGTCCCACCACCCAATGCTCACTCTCTCTCTCAAATAAACAAAATCTATTTATTTGAGAGAGAGAGAGAGAGATTGCACATGAGTAGGGGGAGGGGCAGAGGGAGAGGGCGAAGCAGACTCCCCGTTGAGCAGGGAGCCTGAGGCAGGACTCCATCCCAGGACCTGAGATCATGACCTGAGCTGAAGGCAGACACTTAACTGACAGAGTCACCCAGGTGCCCTGAAATAAGTAAAATCTTAAAAAAAAGAAAAAAGAAAAAAAAGGAAGACATCCCATGTTCATGGATTTCAAAACTTAATATTGATAAGATGCCAAGGTTTCCACAATTCATGTACAGATTCAATGCAGTCCCTATCAAAATTCCAGTTGGCTTTTCCCCCCCATACACTGACAAGCTGATCCCTAAAGTTCATTTGGAAATGCAAGGAACCCAGAATAGCTAAAATAACCCTGACAAAGAACAAAGTAGGAGGATCCATACGTCCTGATTTCAAAACTTACTACAAAGCTACAATAATCAAGACAGCATAGTATTGATAAAGGATACATATACAGATCAATGGAATAAAACTGAGAGTCTAGAAGTAAACCCTCACATTTACAGTTAAATGCTTTCCAACAAGCATGCCAGGAAAATTCAGTAGGGAAAGAATCGTTCTTTCAACAAATGGTGCTGGGATACTAGATATACACACGCAAAAGAATGAAGTTGGATCCGGGGCACCTGGGTGGCTTAGTCGGTTAAGCGTCTCCCTTCAGCTCAGGTCATGATCCCGAGGTCCTGGGATCGAGCCCCATGTTGGGCTCCCTGCTCAGCAGGGAGCCTGCTTCTCCCTCTCTCTCTGCTTCTCCCCGGCATTGCTCGTGCTCTCCCTCCCTTGCTTACATTCTCTCTCAAATAAATAAAATCTTAAAAAAAAAAAGAATGAAGTTGGATCCTTATCTCATAACATTTAAAAAATTAACTCAAAATGGATCACAGACTTAAATGTAAAAGCTAAAACTACAAGATTCTTAGAAGAAAACATAGAAGTAAACCTTTGTGACCTTGGATTAGGCAGTGTTAAATATGACACTGTGAAATTAGACATGAACCCAAAAGCACAAGTGACAAAAGAAAAAATGTATAAACTGGACTTCATCAGAATTAATTTTTGTGATTCAGAGAACACTATCACGAAAGTGAAAAGACAACCCACAGAATGGGAAAAATATTTGCAAATCATATATCTGAAAAGAGATTTGTATCCAAAATACATAAAGAACTCCTACAACCAACAATATAAAGACAAATAACTCAATTTAAAAACAGACAAAGGATCTAAAGAGACTTTTTTCCAAAGAAGCTATACAAGTGGCTGATAAAGACATGAAAGATGTTCAGTGTGATTATTCATTAGGGAAGTGCAAATCAAAACCACAAGAGAAATAGCAAATTTCTAAAAACCACACAAGATATCACTTCAATAAGAAATGAGGACATGAAAACACGGGGACTCTCATACATTGTTGGTAGGAACATAAAAGGGTACAACTGCTGTAAACATAGTTTGGCCATTCCCCAAAATGTTAAACATAGAGCTACCATATGACGCAACAATTCCACTTCTAGGTATATACCCAAGACAAAAGAAAACATATCCACACAAAACACTTGTACACGAACATTCACAGCAGCATTATTCTTAATAGCCCCAAAGTGAAAACAACCCAAATGTCCACCACCTGATGAATATATAAACAAAATGTGATATACCCATACAATGAGATATTATTCATCAATAAAAAGGAATGAAGGTATCGATAAATGCTATAATATTGGATGAACTTTGAAAACACTATGACAAGTGAAAGAAGCCAGACTCACAAAAAAAGCATATGTGATATGACTTCATTTACAAAGAATGTCCAGAATAGGCAAACTGATGGAGTCTGAAAACAGATAAATGATTATCAGGGACAGAATGTGGGCACAAGGGAAATGTCTGCTACAGGGCTTCTTTTTGGGGTAATTAAATGTTCTGAAAGGAGTGGGATAAATGCAAAGAACTGTGAATATAGTAAAAATTGCTGAATTATATGCTTTAAAAGAGTGAATTTTATGGCATGTAAGTGATGTCCCAATAAAACTGTTACGTATAATATAATGTATACAATATACATTACGTACATTATTATAAAAATGTTAGCACATACATCTCACACATAAATGAAATAAAACATATATGGGCAGTTGAAGAAGAATAACAAAGTATACACAAACATACATATTAGCTTAAGAAACAGAACATTACTAGTACACAAAGAACCATCTCTAAGTTCCCACCCAACTATTCCCTTTTCCCCCCAGAAATGACCACTATCTTAAATGTTCTATTACTACTAACTGCCTTATATTTCTTTATAATTTTATAAAGAAAATTAGATTTATTTTATTATAAAGAGAAAACATTTGTTATTTCATTGTATGAATATATATCAATGTGATTTCATTTCCTGAACTATGGACATTTATGTTGTTTCCATTTTTTGTCTTATGAATAACACTGCTAGGACCATTCTGGTAGATGTTTCCTAGGACACATACGCAAAAATTTCTGCAAATTTTTTACCCTGAAGTAAAATTGCATATTCAACTTTACTAGATAATGTCAAGTTTTTTTTCCAAAGTGACCTCCCCATTTATACACCCATGGGCAGTGCATAAAGCACCCTACCCTTGAAAAAATTTTATAGAAGTGACATCAAGTAAAAATAGACTCAACAGTAACTATGGTTGAGGGGTGGGAGAGTAGGAACAAAGTTAAATTATCTTAAGGTAAGCGTGGAAGAAGGTCTTGTGGGGCTGTGCTCTTTTACCTTAAATTGCCTAATCACGTGGGTAGAGGAATGGACCACTCATTTGTTCTCAGCTTTCCTTGTGGTGGTGTTTAGCTTTACCTCCTAAATTCGCATAGGAAAACTTTTGTTGTAAGAATTTAGAAATAGGGGGGTGGGGGAATGGGATAGACCGGTGATGGGTAGTAAGGAGGGCACATATTGCATGGTGCACTGGGTGTTATACACAACTAATGAATCATCAAGCCTTACATCGGAAACCGGGGACGTACTGTATGGTGACTAACATAATATAATAAAAAATCATTAAAAAAAAAAAAAAGAATTTAGAAATAAAATGTCGAGAAGATCGAGGAAAAGAGCCGAGAGCAAAGCAGTCACTCTGAAGGCTGGCAAGATGCCCCACAATGACAGACTGAACCTTGTTTTGATTTTAAAAGACTTCCATCTTCAGGCACAATTTACCTTTTGACACTGGTACCATCAGAGGTAATTGTCTATCTCTCAAATAGGTCCTTCGATGTGCTGTCCGCCGGAGAGGTGATGTCCTATCCGTTCCCAAGCTATAGGAGATCCCAGAGGACACTGAAATAAAGGCAAGTCCAGTCAATCACATGCAACTTTAGGATATCCTCTGCAGGCTGTACTTAAGTTGTACGTATGAATTTATCAACACTTTCTTGATTGTACATGATACACTAGCATTTTTTTGTGGTGGTGTTGACCACTCTTTACTAAAGAGTAAGACTAAGGAGTGCCTGGCCTGCTCAGTCAGTAGAGCATGTGGTCCTTGCTCTCGGGTTGTGAGTTCAAGCCCCACATTATGGGTAGAGATTACTTAAAATAAAATGAAAAAAAAAATACTTTGGGGTACCTGGCTGGCTCAGTTCATAGAGCATGTGACTCTTGATCTCAGGGTTGTGAGTTCAAGCCCTACATTAAGTGTGGAGGGTACTTTAAAAAAAGGGTAAGACAGGGGCGCCTGGATGGCTCATTTGTTAAGCATCTGCCTTCGGCTCAGGGCCTGATCCCAGGGTCCTAGGATTGAGGCCCGCATCGGGCTCCCTGCTCTGCTGGGAGCCTGCTTCTTCCTCTCCTACTCTCTCTGCTTGTGTTCCCTCTCTCTCTGGCTGTCTCTTTCTCTCTGTCAAATAAATAAATAAAATCTTTAAAAAGGGGGGGGGTAAGACTAAGTATTCAGTAATGACCTTTATTTATTTATTTATTTATTTATTTATTTATTTATTGACCCTACTTATTTAAAATGAAATCAGTTTTTCTGATCTTAGAATTGATGCATATCATTTTGGGTCATATTTAAGTGTCCGCTCATCCTGGAAGCCAGTGACCACCCGCTTTCCCTAAGAAAGAATCCTCTGATCCCCGTCTCCCTACTCCATTTATAGGGACTGACCCTTCAGTAACCAGTGTATAGTCTGTGATCCAGGAGACCCACAGTCATTGTTCATTGGACCAGGGGTAGACAACTGACCCAAGCTGGGCCAATCAGATTCTCTTCCTCAGATGGTTGGAAATGGGACTGAGAAAGTTCAATTAGCCTCTTTGGATGGGTAGAACTATCATGTATACTTGGAAGTTCTGGTATGGCCATGTTCTGCTCTATAGCCTGAATAACTGGGGAAATCCTATCTGTAGAATTGCCTCACACCTTGGTCAACACTCTTTTCCTGGAATATAGTATCCACTCTTTTGGCTTTAAGTACTGTTGCTTCATGGTCAACTACTCTTCAACAAAGCAGGAAAGAATATTCAATAGAAAAAAGACAGTCTCTTCAACAAATGGTGTTGGGAAAACTGGACAGCAACATGCAGAAGAATGAAATGACCACTTTCTTACACCATATACAAAAAATAAACTCAAAATGGATAAAAGACCTAAATGTGAGACAGGAAACCATCAAAATCCTAGAAGAGAACACAGGCAGCAACCTCTTTGACCTTGGTCATAGCAACTTATTAGACATGTCGCCGGGGATGAGGGAAACAAAAGCAAAAATGAACTTTTGGGACTTCATCAAGATTAAAAGCTTCTGTGGAGGGGCGCCTGGGTGGCACAGCGGTTAAGCGTCTGCCTTCGGCTCAGGGCGTGATCCCGGAGTTGTGGGATCGAGCCCCACATCAGGCTCCTCTGCTGTGAGCCTGCTTCTTCCTCTCCCACTCCCCCTGCTTGTGTTCCCTCTCTCGCTGGCTGTCTCTATCTCTGTTGAATAAATAAATAAAATCTTTAAAAAAAAAAAAAAAAGCTTCTGTGGAGCAAAGGAAACAATCAACAAACTAAAAGTCAGCCTACAGAATGGGAGAAGATATTTGTAAATGACCTATCTGATAAAGGGTTAGTATCCAAAATTTATAATGAACTTACCAAACTCAACACCCAAAAAACAAATAATTCAGTTAAGAAGTGGGCAGAAGACCTGAATAAGCATTTCTCCAAAGAAGACATCCAGATGGATAACAGACACATGAAAAGATTCTCAACGTCACTCAGCATCAGGGAAATTCAAATCAAAACCATGATGATATACCACCTCACACCTGTCGGAATGGTTAAAATGAACACCACAAGAAACAACAGGTGTTGGCAAGGATGCCAAGAAAGGGGAACCCTCTTCTGTTGATGCAGGAATGCAAACTGGTGTAGCCACTCTGGAAAACACTATGGAGGTGGTTCCTCAAAAAGTTAAAAATAGAACTACCCTACACTCCAGCAATTGAACTACCAAGTATTTACCCAAAGGATACAAAAATACAGATTCAGGGGCGCCTGGGTGGTTCAGT
This sequence comes from Ursus americanus, assembly GCF_024610735.1. Taxonomy (NCBI): domain Eukaryota; kingdom Metazoa; phylum Chordata; class Mammalia; order Carnivora; family Ursidae; genus Ursus; species Ursus americanus. Next base: position 2,055,892 of record NC_142161.1, read on the forward strand.
CGTTAAGCGTCTGCCTTCGGCTCAGGGCGTGATCCCAGCGTTCTGGGATCGAGCCCCACATCAGGCTCCTCTGCTGGGAGCCTGCTTCTTCCTCTCCTACTCCCCCTGCTTGTGTTCCCTCTCTCACTGGCTGTCTCTGTCAAATAAATAAATAAATAAATAAATAAAGAAAGAAATAATCTTAAAAAAAAATACAGATTCAAAGCGGTACATGCACCCCCATGTTTACAGCAGCATTATCAACAATAGCTAAATTGTGTAAGCAGCCCAAGTGTCCACCAACTGGTAAATGGATAAAGAAGAGGTGGCGCATGTATGTACAATGGAATATTAGCCATCAAAAAAATGAAATCTTGCCATGTGCAACAACATGGATGGAGCTAGAGTGTACTATGCTAAGTGAAATAAGTCAGAGAAAGGCTACTACCATACGATTTCACTCATGTGTGGAATTTAAGAAACAAAACAGATGAACACATGGGAGGGGGAAAAAAGAGAGAAGGAAACAAACCATAAGAGCCTCTTAATGATAGAGAACTGAGGGTTGATGGAGGGAGGTGGGTGGGGAATGGGCTAGATGGGTGATGGGTATTAAGGTGGGGACTTGTTATGATGAGCACTGGGTGTTGTAGCTAAGCAATGAACCACTGAATTCTACTCCTGAAGCCAATATTGCACTGTATGTTTACTAACTAGAACTTTAATAAAATTTTGAGAAAATAAATAAACACTGTTGCTTCCAGAATTTTTGTCTCCAGCTTTGACTTTCAGATTTGTACATCTTCCTGTCTTTTATTTTTTTTTTTTAAAGATTTTATTTATTTATTCGACAGAGAGAGAGACAGCCAGCGAGAGAGGGAACACAAGCAGGGGAAGTGGGAGAGGAAGAAGCAGGCTCATAGCGGAGGAGCCTGATGTGGGGCTCGATCCCATAACGCCGGGATCACGCCCTGAGCCGAAGGCAGACGCTTAACCGCTGTGCCACCCAGGCGCCCCATCTTCCTGTCTCTTAAACATTCCCACTTGTCTGAGTTTCTATCTCAAACTCACTTGTCTCACACGGGAATTTTTTTTTTTTTTTTAAAGATTTTATTTATTTATTTATTTGACAGAGATAGAGACAGCCAGCGAGAGAGGGAACACAAGCAGGGGGAGTGGGAGAGGAAGAAGCAGGCTCATAGCGGAGGAGCCTGATGTGGGGCTCGATCCCATAACGCCGGGATCACGCCCTGAGCTGAAGGCAGATGCTTAACCGCTGTGCCACCCAGGCGCCCCTCACACGGGAATTTTGATTTCTCTCTCAAACCTGATCTCCCAGTCTTCATCCCCATAAGTGGCATTACCATCCTACTAGTTCCTAAAGTCTTGATTCTTCCCTTTTTGTCATCCAGGTATTTCCCAAAAAGTATATTACTCTGTCTCCACAGTTACCAGTACAATTCAAGCCACCTATTCCTCTGACCTTGACTACCATGTTTTCCTAATGCTCGCCCCATTTTCCTCTCCCAATTCTCCCTGAAACATCCAGAGTGATCTTTGTGAGACAACCCAGGTCACAGCATTTCCTGCCTAAAATTCCCTAATGGCTTTACTTTATTTAAAATAAAATCTGGGGTGCCTGGGTGGCCCAGTCAGTGAAGCATCTGACTCTTGATCTTGGCTCAGGTCATGATCTCAGTGTTGTGAGGTCAAGCTCCATGTCAGGCTCCGTGCTGGGCATGAAGCCTGCTTAAGATTCTCTCCTCCTCTGCCCCTCCCACCTGCTCATGTGCTCTCTCAATCAAATCAAATCAAATCAAATCAAATCAAATCAAATCAAATCAAATCTAAACTCCTTATAATGGCTGACAAAGCCTTCCATGATCAGACCTTTTTCCTATTTCTCAGATCCACACCTTGAACATCTCCTCCTCTAGCAAACAACACTCCTGGACACCAGCCTCCTCTTTGCTCCCCCAACCATCAAGCTCCTTGCCCTAAAGCCTTCGTCCTGGGGCGTCTGGGTGGCTTAGTTGGTTAAGCAGCTGCCTTTGGCTCAGGTCATGATCCCAGGGTCCTGGAATCTAGCCCCGCATTGGGCTCCCTGCTCAGCGGCGGCCTCCTTCTCCCTCTCCCTCTGCCTGCCACTCTCCCTGCCTGTGCTCTCCGTCAAATAAATAAATAAAATCTTTAAAAAAATAAAAAATAAATAAAATAAAGCCTTCATCCTTTACAGGAATACTCTTTCTCTTGCTTCTTACATGGCTGTTTCCATCTTATCCTTCCGTCTCTCAGCATCTTTTCATTTGCCAAGAGGACTTTCTTTGACCTTCATAACTAAAGTGAGCACTTCCTCAGTTACACTGTCATGGTGCCCTGTTTATCTCCCTTGTAACACTTACTATACTCAAAACTTCTTTTATTTATATTTGTTTTCTGTCTTCTCTCACTAAAGCAGAAGGACTCTGAAGGCAGAAAATTAGTTAATTTTGTTTGCCTCTATTTCCCAGTGCTCAAACAGCTCCTGGAACATAGAAGCCTTCTAATAAACATATGCTGAATAAATAGGTGACTGAATAAACAAATCAAGAGAGAGAATGACACTGAGTGGCTGAGATGAGTCAAAAAGTCCTGAAGCTTTCTGTTCTTGACTCTAGTCTTTTCCAAGGCCTGTCTCTGTTCCTGCTCTTAAGTGCTGTAGGAGAGTCCTATGTCCTGTATAACAAATACCCCTTTCTGCAGAAGCTAGCTTGACGTGTCAACTGAAGAGGCTTGTTTACAAGCTTACTTTGAACAAACAGAGAAATTCTATCACTGGAAGAGAATATTAACGCTTGTTGATCTGCTTTCCAGACAATTTAACTTCAGTTGGATCATTCGTATGCCATTCTGTAACGTTTCATTTTTTAAAACCATAATAAGTAGATCTTTCTAATGACATAATTTTATAGCATACCTATTTTAAAGAAACTAAACAATCACCCAAAAGTGGATGTCTTTACACACGTTGGACAATAGTCCTAAGATTAGTCCAGGGGCGCCTGGGTGGCACAGCGGTTAAGCGTCTGCCTTCAGCTCACGGTGTGATCCCGGCATTCTGGGTTTGAGCCCCACATCAGGCTCCTCTGCTATGAGCCTGCTTCTTCCTCTCCCACTCCCCCTGCTTGTGTTCCCTCTCTCGCTGGCTGTCTCTATCTCTGTTAAATAAATAAATAAAATCTTTAAAAAAAAAAATTCCCTCAGAGCTTTAAAAAAAAAAAAAAGAAAAGATTAGTCTAGAATGGAAGCAAACAAGCAAACCATTCTGTTTTAAAGTAAATCTCACATTTAAGGTGGCTTTTTAAATTTATCTTTTTTTAAATTTTTTAATTTTAAATTTTTAAAGATTTTATTTATTTATCTGACAGAGAGAGAGACAGCCAGCAAGAGAGGGAACACAAGCAGGGGGAGTGGGAGAGGAAGAAGCAGGCTCATAGCGGAGGAGCCTGATGTGGGGCTCGATCCCAGGACACCGGGATCAGGCCCTGAGCTGAAGGCAGACGCTTAACGACTGAGCCACCCAGGCGCCCCTTAAGGTGGCTTTTGCAAGTTTGCTAAATTATCCAGTCTTCCCAGCCTCCTATTGTAGAGAAGCAACGTGAAGGAAAAGGAGAGGTGACTGCATTACAGGCCTTGTCCTCAGGACCTGAAGCCATTTGTAAAAATAGAACTATAGCAGAAGAGATCCTGTGGTTCCTTACTATTTGAGCCCAGAGAGGACTGTCCTCATTTCTGGCCATTCCAAAATACACCACCAAAGCTGTGTGGCACTATGGAGCAACTGAAAAGTACTAAAACCAAAGTCAAAGAAGCTCGAATAAAGACATGTAGGCTCTCAAAATACCAGAAAAGAAAACCCAGGAGAGTCAGTGGAGGCATGATTAAAGGAACAGCCACATCCAGCCAAGTAGCCAGATTTAATCTCTCAGGAAAAAAGGACTGGAGAGTAGATGTAAGTAAGGAGGGTTTATCAATTGTTTTGAACTCAATGGAATGAAAAACTAGAAGAATTCCCTTGAGGTGATATTCAGAATTGCAGTGCGCTGGGGCAAAGGTCGGGTGAGGGAGAACAAGGAACAACCCTTTGATAGTGATAGTGCATAAAGACGGCTTGATGACACTAGCAATTAAAATTATACAGCCAGCTCCTCTACCTCTGATTTTATACTCACCTCTGATTAAATTTGGAGAGAATAAATTGTAAATCATGGCTATAATCAAGAGCCTAAGAATAAGAAAGACACGGATTCATATCTTTCCATCACGTGTGACCGTGGACAGGTTACTTAACCACTTTCCTTAGCTTCTTGATCTATAAAACAGGGATGAAATACTAACCTCATATGGTTACGATGAGGATCAATTAGGATAATGCCTATAAAAAGCTAAGCATATTGGTTGGTATTTAGTACAGGCTTCAAATTAGGTAAATGCTAGTTGTTTTTGTTGTGTTCACTGAGCTAGTTTCTGGCCAATTGATAAGTCCACATTGTATTTATCTGTATAAGGTACTGATTTGTATTATGCTATATATGATTTTCTTGTGTGTTGGTGAATATGAGTCCGTTCTCTATAGTGCTTACATATCATGTCTCCTCACTAGTCCATAAGCTTTTTTTTTGAGGACATCTTTGTATACAGAGTGCTTAGCACAGTGCCCGGTACCTGCAGATGCATAATAATTTTTCAGCAGATGCATTATTATGACACTGGACTGTAGCAGAAATTGTTTTCCTTTTTGGAATTGCCTTTAATGATTTTACAAAGTTTTGTATTAATTCCCCTCTATATCCAAGAGCACAGTGAAATGAAAGCCATAGTGGTGTCACTGATTGGAGTGGGAGAGAGGAGGAATAAGAAAATTTCAAAAATCAAGTGGAAAATCTGCTCAAAGGAATGCCAGTAGCATTTCAGTACTGCACAGGAAATGATACTGCAAAAATATTCCCCTTTTAAAAATTTATGCATTAAGTATGCCTGCGTGACAAAATATAGAAGTAGGGTTTTAACTATTTCCAATTGAATATGGATTGGGAATTCAAGTCTTCCCACTACAAGGAATTAACTTTAGCAGGTCCCCAAAAGAGTCAAGTCCCTGAAACGGGGGCTGCAGTGGGGCTACTTTGAATTGAAGGTCTGGGGGCAGAAAGGGACGAATTATGAATAGACCTTTAAAAAATATTTTGATAGTGAGCAAGAGAACCCAGGAGGAGCTGATCTTATGGTTAAGAGGATAGAAGCAAATGAGATGTAAGTACTGAGAAAGAAACTTGGAGCAGAGGTAAAAACAGGCTGTGGAGAAAAGTGCAGGCTCTGTAATTGTAGCATCGGTTGTAGGAATGTTCAGAAAGAATCACAGGAATCCCTGGAATTTGGACTGAACTAAATTTGACAAGTATTTCTGTGTGCCCATTTTGTGCAGTTGCTTCAGGGAGAGGAAAAATAGAGCCCTTGCTCTCAGGAAGTGAATAATTAAGAGGGGAAATGAGAAAAACACATTCTTAACTGTCAGGTAAGATACAAAAAGTCAATCAGAGGACAAAGCAAAATAAGAGTGTAAAGGAAGATTCACATTCACTTGAAGGACCAGGTAAAGCTTAATGGAGGGGGGATCGTTGGGGTCTGGCAGGGATTTTGGCAGGTGGAGATACAGAATATTCCACAGAGAGGGCTGTCCGAATGGAGTCAGGGGTGTGCAGAGAGCAGGGTGGTCTTGGACAGTAGCAGGTAGGCATGCTGAGTTTGAGAAAGAGAGCTGTGGGAATTTAAGTGAAAGGAGGCATATTTTGGAAGACCTTGTATATAAGTCAGAGGAGTGTTATTCATTCTGTAGATAATATGCAGCGATTATTATTATTATCTCAAATTTTGAGAACAAGAGCAATAGAGTTAGAGCGGCAGAAGAGCTTTAGGGAAGATTGATCTGGCATTAGTGAGTGAGAGAGACCGGCAGAAAGGAGGAATGTAAGGGTATTGCTGTGGTTCAGGCAAGTGGCCTTGAGCTAGGAAGGAGGGTGGCAGGGGGATGGAAGAGTGGGATAGATCACAGAGACATTGAGGAAGGAGAATGAAAAGACTTGCCAACTAGGTAAATATGGAGTCAAGAGGGTGACAGGATTAAAGGTGACCTAGTGGTGTGATGCCTGGATGCCAGGGAGACAGGCAATACAACACAAAATTAATACGCTTATTTCACTCTTCTCAAAAACACCCTAGGCGAAGAAATGGGGGGACTATGTGTGTTACATATAAACTTACAGTTCTTGCTTCCTCCAGAGAGATCACTCTAATTCTTTTCTGACTGTTCTGGTGTCCTCTGGTCTTGTAGAATCCTCTTGTCCTCCTGGCTCATTAAGAGAGGAATTAATACAGTTCTGTTTAGCTCTTAAGATATTAACTCTTTGTAGATCAGAGCTTGAAGGCTGTGCTTTTTCTCTACGCACGCTGTAGTTGAAGGAAGTGCAGCTACATGACCCCTTAACATACCAGTTTCTCAACTAAAACCAAAGCTGAAAACGTATTTATTTGATTTGAGATTAATAACATTTGTTGGTATTGGAAGAATGATCTTTAGATTTCTTCCCGAAGGGCAACAACAGTGGGAGCCCGGAGATCTCTCTGAAGAAAACAAACCCTGCTCCAGGAATCAAAGTGCCTGCTCAATCCACATGTGACAGAAAGTAAAAGAATGTCTATCTCCCGATTCACTGTGACCATAGTTTCCAAACTGAACACTGGGCTGTAATTATGCAACAGAACTTGATATTTGAAAATTAGATGTTCTTAAAAATTCTGCATGCGTGGTCACTCCATTCATACCATATATTAAGTGGCAGATGGTCTTGACTGTCATCTAAAATTCTCTCCTTTGTGCACACTCGGTGTGCGCTTTGGGAAACTCCATTCTGGTTACTGCCATGAAGTGCAGAGGTTCCCAAGAGGGTGAACACAGGTTTAATGGGCCTCAGGTGACTTCCCCTATAGCCTATGAAATAAACTTAACTAAAATAAAGTAAAATAAAATAAAATTGAGGGAGACAAGTAGCAAGTATAGAAATGACCTAGAACATATAAATTTCCCAGTGAAAATAAGATAATCAATGTTTTCCCAGGTTTAAGTGACAGAGGCCTTTCCTGCACCTGAAATTGCTTCTTGCTCAAGCTATTTCAGAAGAAATTTTAGGTCTTCTCTCCTTTTTTGGATGACCTAACCAGAGATAGTGCTGGGCAAAATTTTGAAGTAGGCCAAGTTTGTGTTTGGTGATCTTGCTCTCTCTTTTCTGTATCTCTGATTTTTGTTAATTTTTTAAACATTTAGTCCTGCCCCTTTCAGGCAACCAGGTACCTCCTGCTTTTCTCCTTGCTATTCTTGTTACATCTTAGAGTGAATTTAGACCATTTGATATTTTTTTCACTAGGCTTAATGTACTTTATTTTTTTTTAAAGATTTTATTTATTTAAAAAAGGGGGAAGGAGAGGCAGAAGGACAAGCAGACTCCCTGCTAAGCAGCGAGCCTGACACAGGCTCCATCCCATGACCCTGAGGTCATGACCTGAGCAGAAGGCAGCTGCTTAACCAACTGAGCCCCCCAGGCGCCCCAGCTTAATCTACTTTTTAAATGTGGAATGTAAGGCCTTGCTCCATGTTAAAGGAACCTCAGTCATACAAAGGAGTTGGGAGATATAACATTTTTCTAATTACAGAAGTAATACATGTTGATGGTAGACTTGAACAGAAAAATAAAAAGAAGAAAATGAGATGTACTAATCGTATCACACAGAGAAAGCTAATGCTATTATTTTGATTTGTGTATGCATAAAAGTATATATAATATTTAAAATAAAAACAAGATCATTTATCTTTTTGATATTAAAAAAATTCTAATTGTAGTAAAACACACATAACAAAATTTACTATCTTGACCGTTTTTAAGTATACAGTTCAGTAGTGTTAAGTATTATTAAAAAACAAAACTCAACTGAGTAAATTTTAAAGATCTTACTGGCTTTTTTCAACAAGTCACAAATCAGGCCATGTCCAGTCTTTTTGCTTTTTTTTTTTTTTTTTTTTTTAGGTAGCTTCCATGCCCAGCATGGAGCCCAAGTTGGTGCTTGAACTCATGACCCTGAGATCAAGACCTGAGCTGAGATCAAGACTCAGATACTTAACTGACTGAGCCACCCAGGCATCCCAGGCTGCATCCAATCTAAAAGACAGAAAGGAGCTCCAAGAAGCTGTGCAAAATGAAAGACCTTTATAGGCAGAAGAAAGCAGGAACAAGGAAGTTATACTAGACAAAAAAAGCTGGTTGGTTATTGTAAGGTCGCTTTCCTACTGGGGACAGTAGGGGTCTACCAGGCAGATTAACAAGCTAGTGCTAATTAGGGGATTCCTGATTGGTTTAAGATTGCATTTCTGAGAAAGCCAAAACTGTAATTAAGTCAAGTCTCAAGTTTGGTGACATGGGGCTTAGCCTAAGTGGCTCCATTTGGGGCCTGTTTTGTTTTTAACAGTATATTCACACTGTTGTACAACCAATCTCCAGAACTTTTCCATCTTGCAAAACTGAAACTCATTACCCATTAAACAACTCCCCATTTTCCCCTCTCTCTAGCCCTTGGCAACCACGCTTCTACTTTCTGTTTCTATAGGTTTGATTACTCTATATAATTGCTCATCTTTTATTTTTAAAAAGTCATTATTTTTCAGGGGCGCCTGGGCAGCGCAGTCATTAAGCGTCTGCCTTCAGCTCAGGGCGTGATCCCAGCGTTATGGGATCGAGCCCCACATCAGGCTCCTCCGCTGGAAGCCTGCTTCTTCCTCTCCCACTCCCCCTGCTTGTGTTCCCTATCTGGCTGGCTGTCTCTCTGTCAAATAAATAAATAAAATCTTAAAAAAAAAAAAGTCATTATTTTTCAATACCAATATGTAATGAACAAGAGACATTTATAAGTATTAAGTGGTCTATTATATGATTTTAAAAGCCTGCTTATTATTTTATAAATACATACCTTATTTAATCATTTTGACTTTTTTGTCATTATATAACCATATCACATTAAAAACTCTCATAAATAAAACCTTGCTTACAACCATAATTATTTTTCTAAGATGAACTACTAAAATTAGAATCACGAAGTTAAAGACAATGCCTATTTTTAAGGTCTTTGGTACTTATTGCCAAATTGTCCAACCAACTTTCAGAAAGGTCATACCCTTTACATGCCTATCAGCAGCATCTGTTTCTTCTCTTAATATTAGAAATATCTTTTAAAAAAATATCTACTTTATAAATGAAAATATGAATTCACTGTTTTAATTTGCATTTCTTTGCGATTTGACTTGAACGTTAAAAATATTATCACTGTATATTTCATCTTTTAAACATTTTTTGAGTATAGTGACACACAATGTTACATTAGTTTCAAGTGTACAACATGGTGATTCAACACCTCTATACCTTATGCTATGGTCACAAGTCTAGCTTCCATCTGTCATCATGCAAGGCTATTGCAATTCCATTGACTACCTTCCCTACGCTGTACCTTCTACTTCTGTGACTTATTCATTCCATAGCTGGAAGCCTGTTTCTCCCACCCCCCCCCCATTATATATTTCTTTAAAGAGTCCCTGATAGGTTAAGGATACTAAATTTTTGCATGTTTTCTATTTTGGTTAGTATATATATCTGTTGTCAGTATTTTCAAACAGATTTAAGAAAGTATTTCTTAACAGCATGGGAAAGTTTTATGTAGTAGACCTATGCTGTTCAAAATGGTACTGACTAGCCACATGAGGTTATTAGGTACCTGAAATGTAGCTAATGTGACTAAGGGACTAAATTTTTAAATGTTACTTCCTTTTTTCCTTCCAGTTTCTTTTTCGTTTTTTTTAAAAGACTTCATTTATTTATTTGACAGAGCGGCAGGGGGAGTGGCAGAAGGAAAAGAGGCTACCCTCCTCTGAGCAGAGACCCTGCCGCTGGGCTCAGTCCTGGACCCTGGGATCATGATCTGAGCCGAAGGCAAAGGCTTAACCAACTGAGCCACCTCAGCGCCCCTTTCCTTCCAGTTTCAAAAAATAACTTTATTGAGGTGTATTTTACACATGGCCATTTCAGGTGTGAAATACAATGTTTTTTGGTAACTTCACTGACTAATGCAGCCATCACCATAGATCGGTTTTAGGTTTATTTACTTTTTTTTTTTTTTAAGATTTTATTTATTTATTCGACAGAGAGAGAGACAGCCAGCCAGAGAGGAAACACAAGCAGGGGGAGTGGGAGAGGAAGAAGCAGGCTCCCAGCGGAGGAGCCTGATGTGGTGCTCGATCCCAGAACGCCGGGATCACGCCCTGAGCCGAAGGCAGATGCTTAACCGCTGTGCCACCCAGGCGCCCCTTAGGTTTATTTACTTTAAATTTAAATTTAAATTGGTCGCTCAGTAGGTTAAGCATTAAGCATCTGCCTTCTGCTCAGGTCATGATCCCAGGGTCCTGGGATTGAGCCCCACACTGGGCTCCTTGCTCAGCAGGGAGAATGTTTTTCCCTCTGCCTCTGCCTTTCACTCCCCTTGCTTGTGCTCTGTCAAATAAATATACACAATCTTTAAAAAAAAAAAAATTTAAATGTGAGGGGTACCTGGCTGGCTCGGTCAGAAGAGTATGGGACTCTTGATCTTGGGATGGGGATCATGAGCTCAAGCCCCACATTAGGTGTAGAGATTAAACAAAGATTAAATTTAAATTTGAAAACTGATACTTGATTCAGTTATTGGGAACCTTCTCAGACAAGCTTAACTATGCTATCTTTTGCTTTTGAGGACTTAAATAAAAGGAAAGGGACTTTTCCCAATTTTAAATTGGATTATTTGGGTTTTTTTTTTCCTTCTGGTGTTGAATTGTGTAAGTTGTTTATCTATTTTGGATACTAACACTGTACTGGATAGGTCATTTGCAAGTATCTTCTCCCATTCTGTCAGTTGCCTCTTAGTTTTTTTGCTTGTTTTCTTTGCTCTGCAGAAGCTTTTTGTTTTGATGTAGTCCCAATAGTTTACTTTTGCTTTTGTTTCCCTTGTCCCAGCAGACATATCTAGAAAGAAATCGCTAGGGCCAATGTCAAAGAAGTTACTGCCTGTGTTCTCCTCTAACATTTTTATGATTTCAGGTATCACATGTAGGTCTTTCATCCATTCTGTTTATTTTTGTGTATGGTGTAAGAAAGTGGTCCCATTTCATTCTTTTGCATGTTGCTGTCCAGTTTTCCTAACACCATTTGTTGAAGAGAGTGTCTTTTTCTCATAGCATATTCTTGCCTCCTTTCTCAAAGATTAAGTGAGCATATAATTATGGGTTTATTTCTGGGCTATTCTGTTCCATTGATCTATGCATCTAATTTTGTGGCATACTGTTTTGATCACTACAGCTTTTTAATACAACTTGAAGTCGAAACTGTGATACTGCCAGCTTTGTTTTCCTTTTTCAAGATTGCTTTGGCTATTTGGGGTCTTTCGTGGGTCCATACAGATTTTAGGATTGTTCTAGTTCTGTGAATAATGCTGGTGGTATTTTGATAGGGATTGCATTAAATTTGTATATTGCTTTGAGTAGTATACATTTTGATGATATTTCTTCTTCCAAACCATGAGCATGGAATGTCTTTCCATTTCTTTGTGTTGTCTTCAATTTCTTTCATCAGTGTTTTATAGCTATCAGAGTACAGGTCTTTCACCTCTTTGGTTTAGTTTATTCCTAGGTATTTTAGAATACCAAATGATTACAAATACCGTATGATACCATATGATTTCACGCATATGTGGGATTTAAGAAAGAAAACAGCAAACAAATGGGGGGAAAAAGACAAACCAAAAACAGATTCTTAACTGTAGAGAACAAAAGGGATGGTTACCAGAGGGGAGGTAGCTGGGGAGGATGAGTGAAATAGGTGATGGGGATTATGTGTACACTTATCTTGATGAGCACTAATATATGGAACTGTTGACTCACTATTTGCACATCTGAAGCTAATATAACACTGTATGTTAACTACACTGGAATTAAAATAAATTTTTAAAAACAGGGAAGGGATTTTAATGATCTGTCCTCCATTGCTCAAATCTGCCAATTCAAATGCATGCTACCTTTCTTTGTGATATTGTTATCCCCAATTCAGCATTTCTTTTCATTCTCAAAATTTACTCTTTTTAAACTCCTACTATTCTATTTTCACCACTCTTTAGAAGCGAACAGTACCCAGGATTCTTTGGACAATGAAGTGAGCAGGGGAGTATGCTCTGAATTTTAGTATCTGAATATAAATTGAAATGACAAAAAGGCAGGATCCTGGGGGTGGAGTTGTGGACGAGGATAAGAATAGGATAAGAATCATTCTGTTGGGGGCGCCTGGGTGGCTCAGTCCTTAAGCGTCTGCCTTGGCTCAGGGCGTAATCCCGTGATCCCGACATTCTGGATTGAGCCCCGCATCAGGCTCCTCCGCTAAGAGCCTGCTTCTTCCTCTCCTATTCCCCCTGCTTGTGTTCCCTCTCACTGGCTGTCTCTCTCTCTGTCAAGTGAATAAATAAAACCTTAAAAAAAAAAAAAGAATCATTCTATTGGAAATCTTCCTGAGACATTAAGATAGGTCTCTAAAATTGTGTTTCAAAAATACTTGGGTAGGGATGCCTGGGGGGCTCAGTCAGTTAAGCATCTCTCTGCTTTCAGCTCAGGTCATGATCCCAGGGTCCTGGGATTGAGCTGCATCCGGCTCCTTGCTCAGCAGGGAGCCTGTTCCTCCCTCTGCCTGCTGCTCCCTTTGCTTGTGCTCCCGCTCTAATAAATAAATAGAATCTTAAAAAAAAAAACAAAAACCAAAAAACAAACCTGGGTAAACTTTATAACGGGTCATGTGAAAGATAATTACTACATAAAATATAATTTCATATTTGAAAGGTTCTGAACCAGTTCACATAGCATTTTTATAACATGTAGCTGTGTGCTCAAAAGGTCAATTTCTACCATAATAGTAAAGTAAGTTCTAATGGTGAAATGTAAGGCTTGTCAACTGAAAAGCACTCTGTAAGCTGTATAAAGATTAGCCTAGTGAAAAATTACCAGAGGATAAAATCTTGTGCTTCAGAGCCAGAAGGAGAACAGATGGCAAGTGTGTTAAGAAGGCTTAACCTACAAGAAACCAGATTTGGGTCACTGATGGGATGAGAATTAGAAGAGGAGCAAAGAAGACAAAGGAAAAGATGCAGAAACATTTAGCAGGAAGGGGGGAAAAGAAATTAAGGAAATAAGAAAGAAAATTTTAAAAACCTTCAGGAAAAAAAAAACCTAAGTCATAAATTTTCACAATATCTCCTTGAAGGGGCTAAGGGCCTATACTACAGGTTCCACAGCACCCCATACTCACATTTTGTAGCACTAAATACAATTTACTATGAGCAATTAATTATTCATTTAATACTTGACTGTTCTGAAGGTCAGGGACCACAACTATTTGGTTACTTCTATGTCCTTATGACCTGCATAGTACTTGGCACAATACTTTTTACATAGCATGTACTTCATAAACATTTGTTGAATAAATAGATAGGATTTTCCATCTTGGCAAACTATTAATAGCTGTACAATGGTTATATGCACACAACTCTAGAATCACACTTCCTAGCATCAGAATCTTAGCTCCATCAAAAACTGTGCCACCTTAGGCAAATTACCTAATCTCCCTGTGGTTTAGTTTCCTCATCTTTAAAATGGGGATAATAGAATCACCAGATAAACTAATTTGTGTAAAACACTTAGAAAAATGGGGCGCCTGGGTGGCACAGCGGTTAAGCGTCTGGGTGGCACAGCGGTTAAGCGTCTGCCTTCGGCTCAGGGCGTGATCCCAGCGTTCTAGGATCGAGCCCCACATCAGGCTCCTCCACTATGAGCCTGCTTCTTCCTCTCCCATTCCCCTTGCTTGTGTTCCCTCTCTCGCTGGCTGTCTCTATCTCTGTCGAATAAATAAATAAAATCTTTAAAAAAAAAAAAAAAGAAAAAAAGTGCCTGACACATAGTAACTTCAAATAAAAGTTATCTATCACTGTTATTATTTTATTTTTATTTTTTGGTGGGCAGCAAAGCAAGCTTTATTAAGCAAGAGTAAAGTTTATTGAGTGATGCAGTACAAAACTCCTGAGGAGGGAGGCGACCTGAGAGGGCTGCCACCGGGAGTTTCTAAGTCTAGGGGCTCGTTAGCAGGCTGTTTTAATCTGATTTACCCTCATTGGGCTGTTATCCAATCATGTTTTTTGTCACCCGTCTATCACATGGGAAAGGGTGGACGGTTCCTTCAGGGTGATGTAAAATCCTTTTAAGGGTGGTTTCCTCCTAGGGCAGATGTCCCTTGTGCCTGCCTGCCTGCCTTCCAACTATCCTTCATCAATATTTGAATGCTCCTATTCTTTTTGAATGGTTACCCATTCTATACTTTCCTCAAGTGATTAGAATCCTCTTTTGATCCCTGGGGTTTTAAACCTTCCCACTGAACAGTCTTGGAGTGAATGTGTTAGGGAGGGTGGGTTTCAGTCCTGAGACTCATAGTACCGAGAATGGCCAGCAACCCCCTTACTGAGGGATGAAAGATTACTCCAAACTTCGCTGTGAAAGAGAGGAGGCAATGGGGGGGTCAATGCTCAGGGACATGTCTATTTTAATTAAACTGACAAACTTAACTTAGTTTAGATACTGATTTATGTTTCACCTGGATCCTCCCCATTGTCAATTTTTACCTGAGACACTGTTGGGGAAATCTAGAGTGGGTGATGTTAGGTCCAGGGGGTGCTCTTCTTTGCTCCTTGACAGTGAAGGAACAAGAAGCCATGGTGCCTGAGGCACCAAGGACGGTCTAGAAGCCAGTTATAAAGGCTGCACCCAAGGTGGTGCAGAAACAGGAGGAGGGGCAGGGAGAGAGGGAGGCAGAAGAGGTGAAGTGCTTCCAGAAGGCAGAGAAAGGGTTCCTGGTTCTAGAGCTCATCAGCTCCAACAAAGGAGCAAATGCCATGTTTTCTCACCAACAAGGGGGAACAGGTAGTCCGTGTTGGCCCAGAGAAGACAGGGAATTTCCCTGAAACAAAGGGAATTTTGGCAGCTGCTTGGGAATATTCCTTAAAGTCCCCGCCCTGAGGTGGACTTAACCATGGCTGCCTCCAATTATAGCCATTAACTGGGGAAAAGAGTGAGGGAGAAGCCCCCACATCTATTAAGAACACAGAGAGGGGAAGGGAGGGAGGGAGAGAGAGTTGACAGTCCCCTTCCTCTGGCAACCTAGGTTTCCTCCAGCAACCTAGGTTTACTCCGAGGAGGCCTATTTGGCTAATTATCATCCAATATGTCAGGAGGGAGTTTACTAGCCAAACACATTTGGGCAAACACATTCTGCAAGGCTCTTAGGTTGGGGTCCTGGTGTAGAGCAATGAAGGCCTATGTACTAGCAATGGGTACCATAGGCACATTTAGCTTTTCCTACTGAAGAGATCTGACAGATCCCATTGAGGCCATGCAGTGTTACAGGAGATCAATCCTTTCCTAAATTTTGCAATCTGAATTGTTTCCAATGCGTTAAAAGGCGCCCCAAGGGTGAGTCCTTGGAAACTGAAGAAAAGAGAAGGTCCATTACCCAGGAAATCCCCCACTGCTGGGTGGCGTTCCACACAGGATATGTCAGAGGTTCCTGGTGTCAAATGACCCGAGGCATCCCCTGAACAAAATCGCTATGACCACCTCCACTGATATAGGCCCCTGTAGGAGGGAGGCCTGCCCTCCACCCCCACCTTCCCCATCACATTCTAGACTAAGATGGGTGCCAGTGTATGGACTGAAATACTGTGCCTTGAAGGTCACGCTGTGAAGGTCATGCCTTATTTTACCTTGCCTTGAAGAACCCGCCATTTTTAACCCATGGAAAACACCAGAAGTTTTACAAGGGTAAATTATCCAATTTTGTAGCTTAAGTAGTTAGTAAAGGGCTTGATGGAAAACAGTAGAGATAGAAATCCATCATGGTCTAAGCAACATTCCAACACATGTAGTCTTTATAGCCAGCTTCCCTAGGAAATGGTCCTCTGTAAGTATCGCTTCCCAGATGTAGCCCCCAATAAGGATTGACTAAGTGGGTATGAAGGGGGGAAGGTGGTGGAATTTCCTAGTGGGGGAGGGAAGGAGCTCTTCCTCTTTGCTGGATCTAACTTGAGAACTTAAAGGGCTAATTTGGGGAGCCAAAGGAGTCCTAGGTTCCCCTTCTTTTTCTTTAAAGATGTTTGAGGTGTCCTCAGTATGTAAAGGGGCCAGGGTGGACCTGACTAGACCCCACATAGTAAGGGAAGCAAGAGACACCTTTTTACCTTGTTTATGGTGACATTTCAAGCTCTTTCCAATTCTCTCCCATTCTTCTGAAGTTCCCCAGTCAAGGAACCATGGGTCCTGTTCAATAACAACCTCTAACAAACCCTGAAGTTGATCCTCCATTACAGAGTCCCCGCTCACCTTAAGGAGCGGTTTCTCATTTATAGTAGCCCCATTAACCTTCAAAAGTTGCTTTAAGACTTTAATATACTGCCTCTGTTCAAGAGAGAGGTTTTTCCTCATATCTGGAGTTCTTAGAGACCTTTTAATTCCATAAAAACACCCAAAGCCTGAAATCTCCCCGAACTCAGCTGTGAGCCGATGCCAACTTACTGCGTGCAGACTTTTTGTTTTTGGGCGATCCATACAGTGTCCGTTGCAAGATGGTCACGTTGGGGTCACCACTTGCTGGGAATGGCCAGCAATCCCTGTGTAATGGATGACAGATTACTCCAAACTTTGCTGTGAAAGAGAGGAGAAGGCAAAGGGGTCAACGCTCAGAGATAAAGACCTATTATTGTTAGTTTTAATCTGAAGGTGGCTAGTAATACTCAAAATCAAATACTACTCCATTTCAAAACCACTAAGTGGATGTCAGGATTCAAAACTTCTTTAATCTCTAAGTTTTTCAAGCTTTGTGGGTAAACATTTTTTTTATTACTTAAAAATTTTTTAAGCTCAGGGTTTTGTTTATTTAGAAAAATAGATGAGGGTGTCTGGGTGGCTCAGTTGATTAGGTGCCTGCCTTTGGCTCAGGTCATGATCCTGGGGTCCTCAGATCGAGCCCCTTGAGCCCCTTGAGCCCAGTGGCGGGTTCTCTGCTCAGGGGGGAGTCTGCTTCTCCCTCTGCCCCTACCCGCTGCTTGTACATGTGCACACACTCTATAATAAAATCTTTTTTTAAAAAAAAGAGATTAAGGGGCGCCTGGTCATTAAGCGTCTGCCTTTGGCTCAGGGCCTGATCCCGGCGTTCTGGGATCGAGCCCCACATCAGGCTCCTCCGCTATGAGCCTGCTTCTTCCTCTCCCACTCCCCCTGCTTGTGATCCTCTCTCTCTGGCTGTCTCTCTCTCTGTCAAATAAATAAATAAAATCTTTAAAAAAAAAGATTAAGAAAAAGCCCCTGATTACAGATTATGATAATATTTAGGTAAAAATAAATCCATACGTATATTTTTTAAAGATCTGTACGGATGTACACCAAGTAGTAAAGAATGAATGCTTTAGGAGGATGGGTCAAATAGAAACTTTCACTTTATCTGTATTTCAAATTTTTACAAAAATCACATAGTATTAGAAAAAAGAACACAGTTTATTTTCATATGGAAAGCTTTAAAATAATGGGGGGGGGAGACCACTGGAAGACTTAAGAAGGTATATATCCAACCAAAGTGACCAATAATTTTATTAGCAGTGTATAAGGTCTTTTTTGTAGAATCTGTACTCTAGAAGCCAGATCATCAATAATCTACTCACTGGAGTCTATATTCTAAATCCCCCTAGTATGATTTTACCCACTGCCAAAGGCATTTAGAATGAAAACAGAAATAGGTATAATGAAATGCTATGTCAGATAGTGAGTCAAATCATCAATCTATTAAATTTTATGATTCACACACATACACCAAGCACAGAATGGGGTCCATAAATAAAAGGATTACAGAAAAAAACAGTACTATCTTGTTATAGGGTAAACAATAACTATGAAATGAGTCTGAGAAGGGGTACAAGGCTTAAGTACTGGAACTACTTTATTTTTTTTTTAAAGATTTATTTTTATTTATTTGACAGAGAGAGAGACAGCCAGGGAGAGAGGGAACACAAGCAGGGGGAGTGGGAGAGGAAGAAGCAGGCTCCCAGCGGAGAAGCCTGATGTGGGGCTCGATCCCATAATGCCGGGATCACGCCCTGAGCCGAAGGCTGATGCCCCACGACTGAGCCACCCAGGCACCCCTGGAACTACTTTATATCTAGTTTTGTGAATATAGAAAACACTTAAAGTTAAAAAAAACACATGGAGTATTGGTTGATTGAATAAGCAGTTGAAGCATCAATATTCTTTAAAAGCGTTAATTGGGACTTGAGTTGGGTTTTATTTTTATTTATTTTTTTAAAGATTTTATTTATTAATTTGACATAGAAAGACAGCCAGTGAGAGAGGGAACACAAGCAGGGGGAGAGGGAGAGGAAGCAGCAGGCTCCTAGAAGAAGAGCCTGATGTGGGGCTCGATCCCAGAACACTGGGATCACGCCCTTAGCTAAAGGCAGACACTTAACGACTGCACCACCCAGGCGCCCCTTGAGTTGGGTTTTAAAGAATAGTTAGACTGTGGGGAAAGAGAATTGCAGTGTGGCCTGTTAGAGTCCAAGGACGGCAGGCTTGCCTAGGCTCAGGGTCTTGTGGAGGGGATAACATTGATAGGTAAGGTAGGGCCAGGCACAGAAGAGCTGTGAATGAAACAATGAAAATGTAGGACTGCAAATAGAGCTATTATAGGATTTTAGTGTGGGAGTCACACATGAAAAAGTGAATACTTTCAGATGATTACCATGGCAGTAATTTACAGAATCAGCTTGGGGGACAGACTCAGTGTGGGAGAAACAGAATGCAGTAAGAGAGGAAGGGTCTTGAAAGTGATGTGCAATATCTTTATCGTGTTATTTTTCAGACAGAATAAAATTGCCTGTAGAAGACAGATTGCAAACATTCGGAAAGGTTTCCAAATGAATGCAAACAATTATAAAGTACTATTGGGTAAATCAGAGAGCACCGTGAAGTTTATCATTTTTTTTATTTTTTATTTTTTAAATATTTTATTTATTTATTCGTCAGAGAGAGAGAGACAGCCAGCGAGAGAGGGAACACAAGCAGGGGGAGTGGGAGAGGAAGAAGCAGGCTCATAGCGGAGGAGCCTGATGTGGGGCTCGATCCCAGAACGCCGGGATCACGCCCTGAGCCGAAGGCAGACGCTTAACCGCTGTGCCACCCAGGCGCCCCACCGTGAAGTTTAAATTAAGTGCTTCATCTGGATTCATCAGAGACCACCTCCTCACTCTCCAATAGGACATCCTTGGCTGATGGAGGATGCAGAGGAGGAGAGGCAACGACAATTGACTAATACAGTCGCATTTGACTTGTTGAATGGAATAAGGTAGATAATTAAGTACAACAAGGGCATGTAGGATGACAGATACCAAGTACAACATTCAACTAATAACTTAGGGAAAAGGTACATCAGGCATTTCATAGCTGTTGCTGCTTTTCCTTTCTTCTTCTTGGCAGGTGGCTTGGAACTGAGAGGAGGGAAGGTAGCAGGGGATACATTACCCTGGTAATAACTCCAAGCCACATAAAGCCTTCTTCAAAGATAATTACTTCTTGAGTTAAAAACCAAAGTTCAGTTTTGTTCTGTTTTTTCTTTAGTGCAAGGTAAGGAGTTACTGCTTCTCTGTTCCTTACCTCTTCTCCCACTCCACCTCCACTACTGGGGTCTGGCTCATGACTTTCTTTCTCCAATAGAAGCGTTCAACTTTAGAACTGTAAGGTGTTAGAGTAAGCAGTAGAGATCAAGGGCACTTCCTACTTTTCATCTCGCCCACCTAGGTTTACAAAGCCTTAAAACCGGAATCATAAAGATTTGTCATCAACATGGTGCTTAGCATTCTGCCTTGTATTATGCTATTTTTTCCACTTGTTTTCCCATCCTTAGTAAATTCTAAGTTACTTGACAGAGGGCCTGATTGTTAATTCTTCCTGTATCTTCTACTTCTACCCCACCTAGCTAAGGAACGAACTCCTTGAAAACATAAATGGTCTCTTAAGTGCTTCTCTTGCATCAAATACGGCGCTGGTTAATCAGTAGGTCGTGACAAAGATCATGTGGTAAAACAGATTTCTGGTAAAATGAAAGTAAGTAGGTTTCATTAACATTTTATGGATATTTTTATTCTACGAGAACAATGAGTAATAAAACATGTTAGTATTGTTAAAAAACAAAGTTCAACTGAATAAATTTGAAGATCTAATTGACTTCATTCAACGATTCATGAATTGGGCAGCATCCTGTCTAGCAAATAGAAAGGAGCTCTGAAGAGTTACAGGAAGGAAAGGTTTTCAAAGGCAGAGAAGGGGTGACATAAGGAAGACATAAATGGTGGGGAAAAAGGATTATTTCAGGCAAGGTCACCTTCCTGTGGAGGA
The DNA here is from genome assembly GCF_024610735.1 of Ursus americanus. Classification (NCBI taxonomy): domain Eukaryota; kingdom Metazoa; phylum Chordata; class Mammalia; order Carnivora; family Ursidae; genus Ursus; species Ursus americanus. Next base: position 2,076,497 of record NC_142161.1, read on the forward strand.
CAAAAGGATCTATTAGGGGGATTACCTCACTGGTGCTGATCAGGAAATTTCAGACTTACTGGTTAAGATTACACTCCTGGGGGAGAATGAAACTGCAATTAGATTAAGTATTAAGTTTCAGTTTGGTAATGCGGGCTCAGCACAGGTGATTCCATTTGGGGCCTGCTGTCTCTCTCTCTCTCTCTCTCTCTCTCTCTCTCTCTCTTTTTTTAAGATTTTATTTATTTGTCAGAGAGAGAGAGAGAGAGCACGCCGGCATGCGCACAAACAGAGGGAGCAGCAGGCAGAGGGAGAAGCATGCTCCTGCTGAGCAAGGAGCCCTATAGGACCCTGGGATCATGACCTGAGCCGAAGGCAGACAGAGCCTTAACCAACTGAGCCACGCAGGGACCCCACGTTCTCTTTTAAACAGTGATTATTTCTGCTTAAGTCAATAGTTACATGAATTACAGGTCAACCAAGCCTCTGGTCCCCCTGAGTAAGTGCTATATAAAATATATAATAAAGAAAGGACAGTTTACTTGTGTGTCCTGAGAAAAATAACAATTTCTCCTGATAAATAAAAGTTACTGATTAATACAAATTTTAAACACTCCGTGTAAGGCCCTGGGATATGTAGTAAGCAAGGGGAATAGAGAGAGTAATAAGAATTAAATCCTTCGGGGTGCCTGGGTGGCTCATTCGGTCTCTCTCTCTCTCTCTCTAGTATGCTGTCTCTCAGATAAATAAAATATTAAAAAAAAAAAAAGAATTAAACTCTGCCATCAAAAAACTTATCATCCAAAGCAAACAAAGCCCAGAGTTAGTACAAGGAAGAAAATAGTAAAGATCAAGGTGGAAATAAATGAAATAGAGACTGAAACCAATAGCTGGTTCTTTGAAAAGATAAACAAAATTGATGAACACTTAGCCAGACTCATCAAGAAAAAAAGAGGTAGGACTCAAATAAATAAAATCAGGTTTTAAAGAGGAGAAGCAACAACTGACACCACAGAATTACAAAGGATTACAAGCAACAACTACAAAAACTTATATGCGAAAAACTGCACAACCTAGAAGAAATGGATAAATTCCTTGAAACATAAATTTTGCAAAACTGAATCAGGAAAAAAAAAATAGAAAATCTGAACAGATGGATTACTAGCAATGAAATTGAATCAGTAGTCAAAAACCTCCCCCAAACCAAAAGTCCAGGACCAGATGGCTTCACAGGTGAACTCTACCAAACATTTAAAGAAGAGTTAATACCTATTCTTCTCAAACTATCCCCAAAAAATAGAAGAGGAAGAAAAATGTCCAGATTCATTCTATGAGGCCAGCATTACCCTGAGACCAAAACCAGAGAAAGACATCACAAGAGAAAAAATTACAGGCCAATATCCCCGATGAACATACACGCAAAAACTATCCACAAAATATTAGCAACCAAATTCAACAATACATTAAAAAAAAATCATTCACCACAATCAAGCGGGATTTATTCCAGGGATACAAGGATGGTTCAATATCCACAAATCGGGGAGCACCTGGGTGGCATAGTTGGTTAAGCGTCAGACTTCGTTTTGGCTCAAGTCATGATCTCAGGGCCCTGAGATCTAGCCCCATGTGGGGCTCTGTGCTCAATGAGGAATCTGCTTAAGTTTCTCTCTCTCTCTCTCTGCGCCTCGCCTCCCCTCCCCCACCTAGCCATGTGCATCCCCTCACTAAAATAAATATTTTTAAAAAATCCACAAATCAACATGATACATCACAACAAAATGAAGGATAAAAACAATAGGATGATCTCAATAGATGTACAAAAAACATTTGACAAACTTCAGCATCCAGGGGCGCCTGGGTGGCGCAGTCATTAAGCGTCTGCCTTCGTCTCAGGGCGTGATCCCAACGTTCTGGGATCGAGCCCCACATCAGGCTCCTCCTCTGGGAGCCTGCTTCTTCCTCTCCCACTCCCCCTGCTTGTGTTCCCTCTCTCGCTGGCTGCCTCTATCTGTCAAATAAATAAATAAATTCCTTTAAAAAAAAAAAAATTCAGCATCCATTCATGACAAAAAAAAAAAACTCTCAACAAAGTGGATTTAGAGGGAACATACCTAAAAATAATAAAGGCCATATTTGACAAAACCACAGTTAACATCATACTCAATGCTGAAAAACTGAAAAATTTTCCCCTAAGATTAGAACAAGACAAGAATGTCAATTCTTGCCATTTTTGTTCAACATTGTACTGGAAGTCCTAGCTGCAATAATCAGACAAGAAACAAAAGGCATCCAAATTTGTAAGGAAAAAATAAAACTGTCACTATTTGCAGATGACATATGCAGAGTACATAGAGAAAACCCTAAAGACTTCACCAAAAACAAAAAACAAAACAAAAAAAAAACCCTGTTAGAATAAATAAATTCAGTAAAACTTCAGGACACTAAATTAATATACAGAAATCTGTTGCGTTTCTGTGCACTAATAATGAACTAGCCGAAAGGGAAATTAACAATCTTATTTACAATTACATCAAAAAGAATAAAATACCTAGGAATAAAGTTACCCAAGGAGGTGAAAGACCTATACTCTGAAAACTATGAGACTGATGAAAGAAATTGAAGACATAAACAAATGGAAATTTATGCCATGATCATGGATTGGAAGAATTACTATTACTAAAATGTTCATACTAGCTAAAGCAATCTACAGATTTAATGCAATCCCTGTCAAAATACTATTAGTATTTTTCACAGAACTAGAACAAATAATCCATAAGAGATCCTAAGGAGCCAAGGCAATCTGGAGAAAGAAGAACAAAACTAGGTATCACTATTTGAGATTTCAAGATATACTACAAAGATATAGCAATTGAAAAAATATGTTATAGACGCATAGAAAAATTGAACAGAATAGAAAACCCAGCAGTAATTCCACACTTTCATGGTCAATTAGTCTATGACAAAGGAGGCAAGAACATATAATGGGGAAAAAACAGTCTCTTCAATAAATGGTATTAGGAAAACTGGACAGCTACATGCAAAAGAATGAAATGGGACCACTTACACTTTACTTACACAAAAACAAACTAAAATGGATTAATGACATAAATGTGAGACCTGGAACCGTAAAACTCCTAAAAGAAAATACAGACAGTAATCTCTTTGACATCAGTTTGAGCAAAATATTTATGGATAATGTCTCCTCAGACAAGGGAAACAAAAGCAAAAATAAACTATTGAAACTACACCAAAATAAAAAAACTTTTCCACAGCAAAGGAAACCATCAACAAAAGGAAAAGGCAACCTACTGAATGGGAGGAGACATTTGCAAAACATATATCCAATAAGGAGTTGATATTCAAAATACATAAAGAATACAGCAGCATGCCTTGCTGGCTCAGGCGGTAGAGCACGTGACTCTTGATCTCAGGTTAATGAATTCAAGCCCCTTATTGGTCACGGAGCCTACATAATTAACAAACAAAAAACACTTATACAGCTCAACACTAAAAAACAAATAATCCTATTAAAAGTGGGACCTAAATAGACATTTTTCCAAAGACATACAGATGGCCAACAGACATGAAAAGATGCCCAACATCACTAATCATCAAGGAAACAAATCAAAACCACAATGAGAGATCACCTCACACCTGTCAGAATGACTAAAATAAAAAACACCATAAATAAAGAAATGTTGGTGGGAATGTGAAGAAAAAGGAACCCTTGTGGCCTGATGGGGGAAATGTAAATTTGGGGAGGGCAGGGAATGTAAATTTTTGGTGCAATCACTGTGGAAAAGAGTATGCCTGTACCTTAAAAAATTAAAAATAGAAATACCTTATGATCCAGGGATTCCACCACTGGCTATTTACCCAGAGAAAATGAAAACACTAATCGGAAAAGATATATGCACTCCTATATTTATTGCAGCATTATTTATAATGGCCAAGATATGGAAGCAACTTAAGTGTTCATCAATAGTTAAATGGATAAAAATGAGATACATATATCTTAGATATATATCTTAATATATGTCTTAGATATATATCTTTATATACACACAATGGAATATTTCTAAGCCATTAAAAAGAATGAGATCTTGCCATTTACAACAACATGAATGGGCCTGGAAGGTATTATGCTATGTGATATACATCAGACAGAGAAGGCAAATGCCATACGATTTCACTTATTTGTGGAATCTAAAAAATAAAAAAAAAATCAGAAACAGACTCATAAATACAGGGAACTGGTGGTTGCCAGAGGGGGAGAGAGTGGGTGGGATAGGTGAAATGCGGAGGAAGGGATTAAGAGGTACAGACTTCCGGCTATAAAAGAAAGAAGCTACAGATTTGAAAAGTACAGAAGTGAATACAGCCTATAATATTATAAGATTGTACGGTAACTACACTTATTGTGGGTGGTTAGCATAGCATAATATATAGAACTGTCGAATCACTAGGTTGTGCACCTGAAACGAATATAACACTGTCAATTATACTTCAATAATAAACATTTTTTAAAAAAACCTTACCATCCAGGAGGAGAAATGAGTGTAAAATTAACCAGAGCTGTGAGTTTCCAATGCAATGTGGCAATTGAGCTGAGGCATTAAGCACTCGGAGGATGATTACTTGTTCAAAGTTAACAATTTGGAAAATACAGAAAAGCACAAGCAAAAAACCAAAACAAAATAAAAATCACCAACACCAAAAACAAAACCCTAAAAAAACAAAAAGCACCTGTAATTCTCCCACAGAGAACCACTATCAGTATTTCGGTAATTTTTTACATGCTTTTGTTTTTACTTTTCAAGTTAGCTTAAAAGCAATACATGCATATGGCAAAAAAATTTTAGCAGTATAAAAAGGCATACCACTTAAAATGGTAAAAGGTCCGCTCCCCAGAGGTACGTTGAAGTAAATATTCGGGTCCAAAATGGAGTCCCTCCTGCCAGGTGTCACGTCTGGAAACCAAACTTTGGCCTTCCTTTAAATTCTTCTTGACCGGAAATACTGTATATACTGTCAGCCAATCCCCAAAAGCCAAGTCAACGATGGGATCCAAACTTATTTCCTTGCTCCTTGACCTTTCTAAATAAGGTCAGATATGCAGCTCCAGCCCTGTTTCTGAGTCGCTGAATCTAATGCTATGTAAAAGCCGCTGTTGCCCAAACGCCCTCTGGTAGAGGACTCCATCGCTTCTGAGGCCCTGTATTCTCCCAATCGGTGGTTTGTTTTCCCTTGAAGGAAGGACATTAAGCTAATTATGAAATTGTTTGTTTTGTCATTTGACAGATAACAGCTTCGTTGTGAATCTCTGCAATTCAGAATTCGAAACTAATGCATAAAACTGCATTCACACATATCTTTACCTCTTACAATGGATACAGATGTAATCACATTATCAGGTGTTCCGCATCTTCTTTCCTTAAAGGCACAAAGGAATCCCCCTCCTTAGAAGAGCTGGACCTATTTTTTATTGCGTTCAGGGCTGCTACAATATAACCTGAGGGACTGGGCAGGCGGTGACCCCACGCGGTAGATGGTAGGCCATTTCGGGCAGCGCGCGCGCGCGCGCGCTGTGTGTGTGTGTGTGTGTGTGTGTGTGTGTGTGTGTGTGTGTAGACAGAGGGGTAAGCCAATTTGGTTGGCATGTAGGGTATCAGCAGGATGACTTGAGGCCAAAAGGTGGCCGTAGTATTCCAGGCCAGCGCTTTAGACTTCCTTTACTTCTTGCAGTGGAAAGGAATAAGGAAGTCCTTTGGTTTGGGTGAGATACGCGTTGTCTGAAGAAGGGCTTGAGAGGCTGACAAGTGGAGCTGTCCAGGAGGGAGCTGACATTTGAGTCTAGAACAGAGAGGGGATGTAGGGTCGGAGAAACTGTAAAGTTGGTCAGTTTTCTGCAGCCCGGTCTTCACTGCTCCCTCCCCTCTCTAAGAAAAGTCCTCTCTTTAGCTACATTCGGTGGAGGATTCACTAAGCGCGTCAGCTTTTTCCTAGGCCCTGTGCTAGGACAGATCCTCCGAGCCGGCTACCTAACAAAATCCCTCAATCCTTCCCCGCCCCCGCGCCGCGGGAATTCTGAGATCTGGGCGGGTCTTCTGCTAGGCGCTGTAGGGAGCGGGGATAGGAGAATACAGCCGCCAATCAGACCTCCCGGATACCCGGATGTGAAGCGGTGCGCGATACAAAGGCGAGTTACTACCCAGCGCTTCGTCAGATAGAGTGACCAATAAGCACGTCTCACGTGATAAATGACAGGAAAAGTAACCATTTACAAACTAGTTTCTCTCACGCATGTGGAAATTCTCTTGCATAGTCTAACCCACTACTGATTGTGATTGGGCAGAATTGTGAAGAGCGGTAGAACTGTCTAATTAGAAGCCGGAGCGAGAAAAGTCGCAGCCAATAGCACAATTCTCGGGAGCGGGGCGGGGGCTAGGCCTTCGCCTCGGCGGCAGAGGAGACTCGGGGGCCATTTTGTGAAGAGACGAAGGCTGAGCTGTGCGGCCGCGTTGTCGACCTCGAGCAGCAGTTGACTTCTCCACGTAGAACCCGGGAGTAGGAGATTCAGAATCGAATCTCTTCTCCCTTCCCCCTCCTGGTAAGTGGAGGGGGCAGAAGCAGGGCAGGCGCTGGGTTCCTCGGCGAGCGCGAGGGGGTGTGGGAGAGAAGACGAGGGAACCCTACCCTCGGTAGAGTAACCAGGCCTCCATTTATTCTCTTTGCGTTGGGGCATTAGGTTTTATGCGGGAGAGATTTTTACAGGCCTCAGCTCTTGCGCAGATTTAACCTAGTGTTCTTTAGGCCACGATCGGCAGGGAAAACGTCCTTTTCCTTTTTCGCTCTTTTTTTCTGTGTTAACGGCTTCTTTCCTTTCATTTTCTACGACCATGAGGACTCCAAGAGAGAGATGAAAGGGAAGATCGAGATGCTCATTAATACAGTTGAAGTTCATGTAGTGCTGATGTCTCCTGTTAAATTTAAAAATTGGGCGGGGGATGGGTAAGGGTTACCAAGTATATATTGTACCGCGAGCCTCTAAAATCTGGAGCGTACCGCAGGGCCTAAGAGTAGTAAATATTATAACAATAGATTTAATGTTTTACTGATTACTTTTTATTTTACATCTTTCTGAGCAATGGCGGACCTCGAAGTAGTTATTTTCAGTTATATATTTTTAAAAATATTGTAATCTCATTTACATATTAACAGTAATAATTAAAGCTGGCTTACTTTTTATCTGCAGGTTACAAATCACTTGAAATATATAAGTTAGTGGAACTTTGCTTGAGGTAGGTACTGCTATCTTTCTCAGACAGAACCTGAGAGGCACAAGAGTGTCGATTGCCAGGGTCATAATAAATCAGTAGCGGAACTACTAAGGAATTTGACTCTACTAGGTTCGTCAAGTGTTTTTTATCTAGCTATTGGAATAGTATGTATTGATAGTACTGTATTTGAATCTTTACGAGAACCTAATTACAGCAGTCACTAGCGGTAACTGGAAATTCCCAAACTGTACTTGGGAAAAATATTTAATTACGAGAATTGGCAGTTGTTACTAATTTAACGTTCTAATACAAACTTAAAATCTGATTTACAGGATATTCTGGAATTAATTTTCCAAAATATCTTAACTCTCTGTAAAAAGTATGTAGTTATGCATACTTTTTAGGAACTACATATTTTTTATTAAAGTGTTAAAGTGCCCACTATTTCTAAGTCCTGAAACTTAAAAAATGTTCGCTAAGTTTATAAAGTTACATAGGTGTTTCAAAGTAGTATCACATTCACTTATCCAAGAAATCGCCTTTTTTTTTTTTTTTTTGATACTTGGGGAAGATTTCTTTTTCGTAATATGTTCTCTCACAAAAACTGGTAAGCAAAATTTAAACCAATAGTGTAGGATAGATTCATCCTTTAGGAAACAGAAGGTAAAAGTACTTTTTTCCGTAGTAGTTAATGGATTTGTCAGTTCCCTCACCATGTAGATAGTGTAATAGGATTTAAAAGCATTGCTCTTTACAAAAAACATAAACATGTATATTATTACATGGGCTGAAAACTAAAATTTATCACTGCAGAACTGTAAGAAATGAGATAAGGGCAGTGATTAGTTAATTTAAGTCACAAACGTGATAAAAATATTGTAGGCAAATAGAAATGTAAGGAAGTAATATCTAATAACAACTGATAAAAATTGAAATTAATTGAAGGGCACTTTTCTTGCCTTGACGTTTTAGAAATATGGGTTTCTTGGGATCAGCGTGTACCAAGGAAACCGTTCCTTTGAGTTGATATCCATCTGGAAAGTTTGGCCCCAGAATTAATCTCTGAAACAATTTTAGAGGTGTTTTCAGATAGGTAGGCTTTAGTATTATTTTAATGTGGCTAAAGAGGAAGGATGACTAAATTGTAGGTCTTCTGACATTTTTGTGTTTCCCATGCTCACTGCACTGGAATGCTTGGTGTTAGTTGCTATTCCTTCTGTAGAGAATTTAAACATTGCTTATTTTTGTGATTAGGGCTTTAGTGGGTTTCATATAGCATGCAACGTATTGGATGGAATTGCTGTAAGAACAAGGAATAAATTTCTAATATTAAAAATTATATTAAGTAATTATTTTAAGATGTTAGCTGGGGAGTGACAGAATCTTGGCCTTAGAGTTAAGAGAACTGTATCCCCATCTCCCTCAGCCCCGTTACTGTGTTAGGCAAATCTGTCAAACGTTATGGATTTCAGTTTCATACTTAAAAGGGTGCTTAGACATCGTACCTATTTTAATTTCTGATTTCTGTTCAGGTCTTATGTTGTCAGAAGGCTGAAAAGTGTACAGAAAGTTCTATTAAAAGCAGTTTTTATAATATGTATCTTAACTTAGTCTTGAAGTAGCTTTATAATTGTAAAATTATAATTTACATTATCTGCTGATACTTAATATATATATTCATTCTGATTGGGGTCAGGGAAAATGATGGTTTTGTACATATTAGATTTATTAGAGAATTGGCAGGTGAGAACCAGCACTATTTGATGTAGCATAACTGCAAGTGTTGTCTTAGGTGTTAGAAAGTTGGGGTTTATAAAGGGGGAAAAGGATTACTGTAGCGTTTTTTAATTCTCTTGGGCATTTACTATGATAGGTCATGATGCTCTTGGATTTATTTTATACCACTCTAAACTATGGGATAGAGGTTCCCCATTAAATCCTCATAGTGGTTCTTAAATGTGAACAGACATTAGAATCAGGGGAATAGTTAAAATAGATTGCCGAGCTCCACCACCAGCATTTCTAATTAAGTCTGGTGTGGGCCTTGGAAATTTGCATTTCAAATAAGTGCCACTTGGTGCTGGTTGGCATCCCTCACTTTGAGAAGAGTGCTTTAGAAGAAGGGATCCAAACCTCCCAGAGGTTTGACAAAGTATAGATTAGGTATACTGTTCATTGCAAAGCATTATAATTAGGCACTAAAGTTGTTTGATCTTTTTTTATGAATTGGTAGCTCATCAATTTAACATAGCGTTTTGGAAGACATCTTTATGACTTTCAGAAATGTAAATGCTTCTTTTCATATTAACTACTTGGTGAGCGTTTGTCTTCTGACACATGTGCAAAGGATTTATTTGTAGATGAGCCACAAAGTTACTTAACATACTGTGAAGAGTCTGAGTACCGGGTTCAAGCTGTGACTTAAGTAAGAAAATTGAAAGTTTCACCATAACGGGACATCACAAACACTGCCGTAGAGATAATCAAATGTATACATTTTCTACAACTTTTTTCTTTATAGTTTGTACAATTTTTTTAAGATTTTATTTTTAGGTAATCCCTATACCCAACGTGGGGCTCGAAGCCACAACCTTGACATTAAAGAGTCCCACACTCCACAGAGTGAGTCAGCCAGGTGCCCCTATGGTTTTGTACGATTTAACACATCAGTCCAAATGTAAAACTAATTTACAGGTTATACCTAAAGTAGTCTGCTACTTGGAAAAAATTTACAGTTAAAATTTTAGAGGTTTAGTACCCGTTTTGTTGTCATTTACACATAATTGACTCAAGGAACACGTTTTACTTTTACTATTTTTTATTTTCTTTCTTTTTTTTTTTTTTTTTAAGAGGGAGTTGGGGAGAATCTTAAGCAGGCTCCGTGGCCAATGCAGGGCTCAATCTCACAACCCTGAGATCATGACCCGAGCTGGAATCAAGAGTCAGGTGCCTAACCGACTGAGCCACCCAGGCGCCCCTGGACACCCCCCCCCCCCCCCGCTTTTCGAAGTGAGCTCTGCACCCAACATGGGGCTTGAACTCATGGCTGAGATCAAGAGTCACATTCTCTACCAACTGAGCCAGCCAGGTCCCCCTAGTTTACTTATATTTGTAAAGGAGAATAAAACTATCTGAGTATTGAAATGAGAGGGCGGTGATCTCCTTATTTTCTTAAAAGACCTACAATCTAATTGCAAATCTTTCAGCTGATAAAACAGCCAGTCTGTCCTGCATGTTGTTACTTTTTAGTGTGGTGTTGTGTGTCAGATTCTTAGAATTCATATCTTGAAATTAGCTATGTATACTAGCTTATAAACAGGCCACAGAAACAAATTCACTAAGGACCATAATTTTCACTTATTTTATGACATTAAATATTCAGTAACTCTAATCTTTTCTCCTTCATTTGTGGTTTTTCATTCTGTTGCTTGAATGATGAGCTCCCTATTGATTTATTTTTATGATGTGCTCCATATTTAAACATCTTTCCCCAGATAGAACCTATCAGGTCTTGTAGTTTGATCACTTACAGGTTTTGAGAATAGATGTCATCTCTAGTATGTATCTTCATGGTAGACCATTCCCCTTCATAATCTTCATATTTGCTCACTTCTTCATCTGTTGGCCTGGTTTTTCTATAATTTCTTTGTCCAAACTGCTGATGATCAAGAGGAATGTTCGAATGTAGATTTTTGATTTTAAGACCCTTGTGGGAATATAGGCATATATTTAGTAAATTTTTGTCACCTACTGATAATTGAAGAATTGTGAAGACAGTCACTGGTAGAGGTGATGGTTCTATAGAGGCTCTCCCATCCCCGTATAATGTTATGCTTTACCAAAATGTGTTACATGCAATGGACAGATGTTTCTGTCTTGGGGGTTTAGGGCACAACATTTCTGAGGAACTCTGACTCAATCTGTCCCTTCTCCTTTCACAGGGCAGCAAGGCGAACCCCATCCCTACTCACTGGAGCTCAGCTTTGATTTTTAACCTCCCTTCCCCACCCTTCCAGAACACACACATTCCCATTCCAAAACTGATTTTATAAAGACATTTTAAACATAATGATGCAACTTGGTGTGCACTACGGCAAATTTACAGGTGTTTTTTTTTTAATTGTTTCCAAAAACGGGACTTGGATTTAAGATGTAATTTTTAAAATTTCTATTTCTATTTTTTCTGCAGCAGTTGGGTTAGAGGAGGAGGAGCCTTTTAGCCTCTCATAAACTGACCTCTCTACTTCCTCGTGTATTTTTAAGATTGATTGATGATGTGGAAAGGGCTTTGCTTGTCTGCTACTGAGAACTTTACCCTTGCGGTTTTTGTGGAAACTGCTTTTGGAAAAAGAAAAGAAATGAACTTTACTGACTTGACATTTTTGCACCTCCCGTTTTTCTAATCTGGGCTATTTTTATTTTTGTTTTTTTACAGTGAGATTTTTTTGATCTTCAGCTACAGTAAGTTATTCCAATTTTTTTTTTACATTTTTCCTGACTTTCCGCTGATTTCCTTTTTATTGTTGTTACTAGTTACTATTATTTATTTATTTATTATTATACTTAATGATGGTGATGATGATGATGATAATGACACTGATGATTTTTAACCGGATTAAAATCGAGTTTTTCTGAATGTTCATAAGAATTTCTCCGGCCTCCTGATTGACTTTGGAGTTTTGCATCTTGGGAGAGAAAGTGAAGGCATTAGCATTTTTAAGTGGATTGATCACATAAACCTTTTCTCTCCCAACCCCACCCTTGCCCTCATCCCCTTCCCCAGGCTCGAAAGAATTTTACTGGCTGTTAAGTCTGTGACCTTATTTTTCCTGATCTTTAACTTAACTGTTTTAGAGCATCTCTGGACGTCTGTATTTTTAATTTTTTATTTTTGTTTTTTTTATTTTTAATCTTTCATTTGTTAAATTTTTAAAATGTGCTGCAATAAAATGTGTGTGGTACTACTTAACACCTATGATGGTGATGGCATTTTCCCAGAAAGCCATTTTCCTCCTGTTTCCCTTGAAATCCCATCCTGCTTTTCCTGTACACTACTACCCCTCACAAACCACAAGCTGCAGCAACATGGATGCCCAGCCTGGAACAGCAGCAGCCAGGATGACCTGGAGCCAGGGGGGCCTTCGGAACAGATGCACACCCTTCCTGGGTGATGGTAAGAGGTGTGAGGTCCACTTGGTTTCATTGCAAAGACTAGGAAATACACCCATTTAAGTCTAGTTGATGCGGTGTAGGTGATAGCTTCTGGAAATATTTGGGTTAAGATTTTGGTGTATCTTGAGATGTTTCCCAAAGGATGCCAGCTCAGTTTTTTTATAAGCTAATGGAATTATGAGGTTGTTACTAACTCGGGTTGACTGAAAATTTTTGATAATTGGAAAGAGCAGCTGAAGTTTACATGTACTTCAGAATGAAAATGGTTTTAAATAGCAACAAGACAAGGACATATTAGATGGGTTTTTTTCTTAGATTATTGCAAATTAGTAAAAATTTTCTGTCATTTAGAGTAATTTTCCTTGGGTTTGTGACAATAGTTTTTGATTGTATTCCATTTAGATTATTCTTAGTGAAATTTAACATGAATCAAACCACAAGAAATATGGTATAATATTAAAATGCTATCTCACTGGGAGGGTTTTGTTTTTGTTTTTTAAAAAGGATAGGTAGATTTTTAATTTCAAAAAGCAGTGAAATCTCTTTAACCTGTATCCAAATCAGAAAAGATGTAGGTTGATCTCTTTTTCAGTGATGACTTGTAGCCCGGCAAATGTTGGGGAATTTAATGTGTTCCCAAAAGTAATAGGAAGGAATGAGTACCTAAAGAATTTAGAATTTTAGCAACCTGTAGTATTTTAAGATTTATTCATCCATTTTAGAAGGCGGGACAGAGGGAGAGAGAGTCCCAAGCAGGCTCCGCACTGATTGCAGAGCTCGATCCCACAACCTGAGCGAAAACCGAGAGTTGGACGCCCAGCCGACTGTGACGCTCAGGCACCCCACAACCTGTAGTATTTTACTGACTATAATGGACTATCGTTATAACTCACTTTAGAGTTGCTGTAGTAGTTTTTGAGCTGAGAGAAAAAATGAGATGATTTTTAAAGGCATATTCTGTGATGTGTGTTACTAGGATAAATCACATCTTCCTTACTTGTACTAAAAGAATAAAATCCAGTTAAAGTGAACACTGAAGGCATCCTCAAAGGAAAACAGAATGGGAGAAAGTTATATAAAACGTCCTGAGGTTATCTGGAAGAGGAATGGAAATTTTTATGGGTCCAAGTATTACTGATACCCTCTGTTACATGAAAGCTATTTTTGTCTTACTCTTCTGTCATTGTGTGGCTGCTGTTTACTATAGGTCTGTCCTTGTTAATTCTGCAAATTCTTGTGGGTCATGTTCCTTTGGGGAGATACAAAAAGGTAAGGTAGTTTTTCAGGGACTTAAAACCTTGTGAGGGAGACAGATGAATGAGACAGTGTCATCCTGTGATTAGAGGTAAACTTAGAACCTATAGAAGCATGTAAAAATGAGTACTTGATTGACTCAAAAGGGCAGGGAATGCTTCTAAGGGAAAGGGAACTGAACTGAACCTTAGAATTAAGGCCAGATTATTAAAAAATTTTAATGCCATGCTATGGAGTTTGTATTTTATCAAAATCTATGTGTGAGCTATTGAAAGGTTCTAAACCAGGGAGTGAGATCAGATTTTCATTTTGGAAATGTCATTCTGATGGTGTGGAAATGGCTTAGAGAAGAATGAGTTTGGAGGTAGGTGATAAGGAAGATAGTAAACTACACAGAAAAATAATGAGCTGGCCTGGTCAAAAGAAGTGGTATGGGAACTTAGAGAGGAGCTGATAAATTTTGGAGGATTTGGTGGTTGCTCTGATAATGAGCAAGGGCTTCAGCATGACTCCCAGGATAGATGTTGGGTAAACAAAGGGAGCAGATTAGGGTAAGAGTAGGAGAAAGCAGTTTAAACAATTAGTCTTTGAGGTGCTTGTGGAACATTCAAGTAGAGCTGTTTATTCATTAGACATTTGAGTGCTTATTCTGAAAATCACCATTAGGCTGTGGCATAGGGATGAACAGAACATATTGTCCCCCTGTCCTTTTGGGTATTACAGATCATTGGGGGGAGAAAGAGTGACAAAGCGCTTTTTAATCTAGAAGGATAAGAACAGGGATTATAGGGGCGCCTGGGTGGCACAGCGGTTAAGCGTCTGCCTTCGGCTCAGGGCGTGATCCCGGCATTATGGGATCGAGCCCCACATCAGGCTCCTCCACTATGAGCCTGCTTCTTCCTCTCCCACTCCCCCTGCTTGTGTTCCCTCTCTCACTAGCTGTCTCTCTCTGTCAAATAAATAAATAAAATCTTAAAAAAAAAAAACATTATAGAAAGGGAACCAAATTTACAATATGAAGGTAGGAGTCCCCTGTCCTTTTGGGTATTACAGATCATTGAGGGGAGAAAGAGTGACAAAGAGCACTTTATAATCTAGAAGGAAAAGAACAGAGTAAGATGATAGAAAGGGAACCAAATTTACAGTATGGAGGTGGGAGGGTGATGTTAGTGAAGTGACCTTGAATTGATGTTGAAATTAACATCCATGAGAAGTGGATTATCCTACTTGAAAGCACAGGTAATGGGAAATCTTGGCTTCAGAACAAAAAATACTTCTGGAGAATAGTCACCAAGAATGCATAGAATAAGACTAAGTTGAAAAGATAAGCAGTTAGCAAGCATGGTGTACAGGTCCGTGGAAGGTCCTTATTTAGTATCTGGGTTGTCTTGGGAACAAAAGGAATCTTTTGAAAGGACCTTGGAGAATGCTGAGATAGTTTCTTTGGAATTTCCTTCTGGCTATTGTCTGGGGGAATGTTAAGTAATGAGGACAAAGTTCAAGGAGGACAAAAAATTAGAAGACCTATCAGAGTAGGTCACTGTCTTTTAATCTCATGAAAAAAGTAGTAATCTTAGGCCTGGGGATACTTGCCCAGACTTTTCAGATGAGTTTTTTTGTATGTGTATGAATGAGCAGATGTAATTAGTTTGAAGAGGACAGGTTGATCAGACTATAGGAAACTACTGATTAGTTCTCTAACAACCCATTGGGTAAGACATGATATGATCACTTCCCTATTTGAAAAGAAAAATGAAGTAGACCCTCAATTTTTTCATCTTGAAAGTGATCTGGACACCTTACTGTGTATATGTCCATCATTGTTAATGTTCTTGTAACTTTTTTAATCATCGTAACGTTTGTGTATCATCATTAGCATTTTGGAGATGAGAATATTGAAATACAGTTTTAAAAATTTGCTCAAGGTTAGGCATACCTAATACATGGTAACACACGGATTCAACCCAGGTGATTAAACCTACAGATTTCAACTCTTACTCATACTAGATTGACTGTTCTTTACTTAACATAATGAAGTATTTTTGAAAAACAAATCTTCAGTTGGGCTAAAGTTATCCCCCCCCCAAAAAAAGAGACTGCTTTGGACTTGTATTTTTAAAGAGTTTCCAACTAAAAACCATCATTAATATATTTTGTTTTTAATTCTTACCACTTTAAATGGCACGATAAAAGTCCAAGGTAATAAATTAGATCGATGTAGCTTTGTGATAATAGTTTTATAAAATTTTGTAATATGATGTGTCATATTTCAGTGAAGTAAACGCATTTTAAAAGTGAGTTTTAGTTGAAGAAATAAGGTTAAAAAAAAAAACAAAACACATCCCAGGGTGGTGTATTGCCAAATCCAGCAGTCTTTTTTCAATCCTCATCACACTTGACCAGTTGTTGTGATTTAACCAGTTCAGCCACTTTCCTTCTTGAAACTTTTTTTTATATAGTTTCTAGGTTTTTGTTCTGTTTCTGGCTTTTCTTTCTTCCACTTTGTTGGAGTATTGTGTGTTCAGTCCTTCAACTTCTCTTTTTTACTCACAGTCCCTGGGTCATTTCATTCAGTCAGATTATTTTATATACCATCTATAAGCTAATGATTCCCACCCTTGTATCACCAGCCTGGACTTCTTTTGAATGACATGCCAGTCTGTCTAGTTACTGAGCTGACTACTCCCTTGAATGTTGACTACATCAGTTTAAAAGTCCCAAACTGGGGCTCCTGCTATTCTCTCAAACCGGTAATGCCTGTTTCAGTTAATAAAACTCCAGTTTTTATGTCATAGAGGTCAGACTTCGGTTAGCCATCCTTGTCTTTCTCTTAAACCTCACCTTTGGCCTTGTGGAGTAACCTGTCAGCCCTTCCTTTAAAATACAAGTATTGACCACAGTGCCATGGCTTGGTCCAGTTTCAAGCTGCAGTTGTCTCTTGTGCATTATTGGAAAAGGTTTCCGTTCCTTTTGCTGCTCCCCACCAATGTGAGTAGCTGGATTGGTCCTACTCCATTGTAATGTTTGAAAAATGGATTGCCTGAAGGTGTTGCTTCTTGAAACTCTATAGCTCCCTATTTTCAACGTTAAAATTAAAAATTCACCGTGATTTAACAAAATACCCTATGATCTATTGTGTTCCTCCTCCCTTACGAATAGTATACTTTACAGTATATTCTGCTCTAGCTGCATTGCCTCCTTACTGAGTCTTGCATGCTGGATGGTCCTATCTACGCTTTTTCTTGGAATTTTCTTCCCTGAGACATTCCTAAGTTTAGGTTCCTCATTTCATTTAGGTTCTTAACTCAAAGGTCATGGCTCACTGAGGTTTTCCCTCACTTAGCCCTTCAAACTTCCCCCTCCCCACTGGATACTCTAGCACTTTGGACCATTGCACATACTATAGAAGTTTATTGTCTGTGTAAAGGTATAGGGAAGTATCTTGAAAGATACGTGCAAAACAACATTGTTAGGATTGGAAGGAAACTGTGCTTGAAGAGTAGTATAAATAGCACCACAATATTTTGTTTCTCGTTTCAAGACAAAACTTACATAGATAGGCTTCAACTCCTCTGTGACTGGGTGTAAATGGCTACAGCCTCTGTGGTAGGGGTTTGGTAAACAGTTTTATAGTTAAGTTGAAAAAACTTTAAAATAGGTCTGGCTGTGGTGGAATGAATCAAGTTTTCATTTGAGGGCATAGGTTATTGTGTTTCCTGTGATGGGGCTGTAGACAAAATTTGGACAAACTTTATGATTTTTTTTTTTTACATGAGTAGGCGTATATAGGCTTTTCCAAAAGTCATTCATACATAACAGCACATCCATTCAAGTAGAAAAAAATTTTTTTACTTCATGTGAACATATTAACATAAAATGAGTAGACATCTGAAAATTTAAATAGGTGCATGCATTGCATACTTTCACAATATCTTACTTAAATAGAACTCAATTTTGGGCCTTTGTGTTCTTCCCGTTTTTCCCTTTTATAAACAATTGAACAGTCTGACAAAATTTTGTAAATACCCTTATTTTTAGATCTGTGTATGCATATATCTCGTACTGTTTTCATTTTACTGTGAAAAATTCTGAAACATAAGAGGGCGGAGTATAATCTCTAAGAAGTTGTCCAGCTTTAACAGTCTTTGGGTAATCTTGTTTCATCTATACCTGTATCTACCCTCTCTGCTTCACGTTACTTTGAAGTAAATCCTTCATATATTTCATCTGTAGCTGTTTCAGTATGTATTTTTGAAAATAAGGACTTAAAAAACGCAGTCATTGTCACACTGAAAAGTATTTAAGACCCTAAAATACTACCGTGTGGACTGAGAAAGGCATTCTCCAGTTGTGTTTTATTTTTGTGGGAGTATTGGTTTTGTGGGGTGATTGATTTTTGCTTACATGGTTGTTTGTTTTTTTGCTTGGTCCTTTCTGGACTTTGAGAAGTTCTTTTATTAGGGATAAATTAGTTTGTTTTTTTTAATTTGAGAGAATCTTGGTGTGTTTATTCTCATTGGTGATAAAATTGAGGTCAGGGTAACAAAAGGTGGGATTCCTGTATATATATTAATTTTACTATTCTCAGACTTAGGTATAATCCTGTGTTCTAGCTGCTTAGGCCTGAGTGATGGAGAATATTGTAAATTTAAGTTGGATTTCCTTATTAAAAATAATTTCCTTATACAAAATTATTTTTCTCTACTGGTCCAAGATCTTTTATTTATAATTCAGAAATTTAAAAATTTATGGAAAATGTTTTCATTAGTTTTACACTTTGGTGACAAGCCAGACCTCAATTGACATGAGATTATCTATAGTCTGTTACATTAAATGACTGATTATGCATATTATTGCAGAAATACTAATATATTTGATTTGACAGATGTGTGCTTCCCCAGATCCCACTGGGGTGTAACACAAAAAAGCACAGTATTATCTTGGTAAAGTCTGAAAAATCTTGAATTTTTCCAAGCACGACTCCATGATAGACTTCAAAAAGTATATTTTGTTGGAACTCAATGAAAGATAATAAAAGAAAAATTAAATCTTGGCAGTAAGTATTATTGACCCTTGCTATTCAGAATATGGTCTGTACTCCAGCAGCAGCAGCAGCAGCAAAACAACATCATCATTGTCGTCGTTGTCGTCATCATCATCATCATTTGGAAGCTTCATAGAAATAATTTCATGCTCTCTCCTAGAACTGTGATTGATGGGTACAGTAAAGAGAGGGACTGGTCTGGACCACTTGCACTCCTTTTTATTGCTTGTTCATGATGTAGAAATTTTGATGGGCTTTCATGCAAGAATTTTTGGTGTTTGGGAGGGAAGTCAAGGATAATGTTATGGCTTATTTTATGTAAATTTGAAATAATACAATGTAAAAAATAACCATTTTATGTGTAAGATTTGAACTAATGACACTCCCCAAATTATAAATAGGATTAAGAATCAAGTAATCTCAATAACATAATAAAAAATTATTATAAAAATATAAATGAAATTTTAAAAAAAGAATCAAGTAACTTCAAACAGGCAGACTGGGTAAATGGTGATACCATTAAGCTAGTAATCAAAATAAATGCCATCCTGAAATAGACGTATTTCGAATTATCAGAGCTTTTAGGCAAATCATATCTGGTATGATGTGACCAGTCTATGTTATTTCTTGGTGGTAAATGATAGCTGAAGAGTAATATTTTTAAAACACTTTGCAGGCCACTGTAGATCTGTGATTATAATACTTGTGAACATTTTTTCCTTTTCTCCAACCTTTTAAAGAAAATATTCAAACATACAAATAACAGTATAATGAATTTCTATATTCCTTCCACCTAGATTGCCATGGTTCCATTTTCTTTCAGTGTTATTTGCTAAACCGTTTAAAGGAAATTTCTGATTTAAGACCCCTAAAATTTAAAGCGTGAATCTCAAGTATAGAGATAGTGTTCTCCTGACCAGGTGTTTATACAGATTAAACTGTGTATTCTCATCACATAGAATTTTAGTTACACTAGCAGTAATAAGTCATTGAATTTTTTTGCTGCTTATTTTTATATATTGCATATGTTCTTGATGTTTAGTTCCCAGTTGAGATTTATTCACCTTATTGAAGTAATTTTGAAATGCCGATTTTAATTCTTTTCCTGTGAAAAGCATTTTTTACATATTTCTTCTCTTTTTTTTTTTTTTTTTTAAGATTTTACCCATTTATTTGACAGACAGACAGCGAGAGAGGGAACACAAGCAGGGGGAGTGGGAGAGGAAGAAGCAGGCTCCCAGCGGAGGAGCCTGATGTGGGGCTCGATCCCAGAACGCCGGGATCACGCCCTGAGCTGAAGGCAGACGCTTAACGACTGCGCTACCCAGGCGCCCCATACATATTTCTTTTTTTTTTTTTTTTAAAGATTTGAAGAGAGTGAGCGAGAATGAAAACACAAGTGGGGGGAGAGGTGGGGGGGAGAGAGAGAGAAGCAGACTCCCTGCTGAGCAGGGACCTTGAGGCAGGGCGCCATCCTGGGACTCCAGGAACATGAACTGAACCTAAGACAGATGCTTAACTTGACTGAGCCACCCAGGCGCCCCTTAAATATTTCTAATGATTGATACTTGTAGATTTGGGAACTTCTTTTTTTCAAATGGCTTAAAATGTTCCCAAAGTAAACAGGTTTGTCAAAGGGGAGTTTGGCTATGTAGAAGCTGCTCTGATTAAGACTATGATAGGCTTCTAAAATGCTGAGGTTTTCTTCCTTCCTTTCTTTTAAGATTTTATTTATTTATTTGACAGTGTGAGAGAGCACAAGCAGAGGGAGCTGCAGAGGGGGAGGGAGCCCGATGTGATGCAGGGCTCAATCCCAGGACTCTGGGGTCATGACCTCAGCCAAAGGCAGGCACTTAACTGCTTGAGTGACCCAGGCGCCCCCCCCCATCTTTTTAAAAAAAGTTTTTATGTAATCTTACGTAATCTTTGCATGCAGCGTGGCTCTGGAACCCACAACCCCAAGATCAAGAGTCACATGCTCTACCAACCCACCCAGCCACATCCCACACCCCCATTTTAAGTCTGATATAACGCTCTGAAACAGAGGAATACCATTTAATAACGGCACAGTTGATTATGGAGGTTGAGATTGTAGAGAGAAGTGTCTGTATTTGTTGGGACTACCAATGAGAGACCCCAAGTTTATGAAACCATATCCAGTGAAAAATTTGGTCTACAGATGCCCTTTTTCTTGTTTTATATAGTTTTTTTTTTAAGATTTTATTTATTTATTAGACAGAGATAGAGACAGCCAGCGAGAGAGGGAACACAAGCAGGGGGAGTGGGAGAGGAAGAAGCAGGCTCATAGCGGAGGAGCCTGATGTGGGGCTCGATCCCAGAACTCCAGGATCACGCCCTGAGCCGAAGGCAGATGCTTAACTGCTGTGCCACCCAGGCGCCCCTGTTTTATATAGTTTTGAATTGCTCTTGTGGAAGAGAAGCACTCAATCTTTCCAAATTGTTTAGGGGCTTATAGAAATCTTTGCTGACTCTAGGTGAAGCTGTGTATCAAGTCATTAAATCTCAAGGTAGCATTAAGCTATCTTCACAAAATGAAAAAATTATGAAAGCAGTATGGCTGTTGAGGAAAAATTGAGGGAAAAGTATTTAAAAACTTAATACTACTACATCCTGAGATGTCTTACACTTAATGATTTAGATAACTTGGACAGTTGACCCTTGAACAACACGGTTTTTAACTATATAAGTCCACTTATGTGGGTTTTGGAAAAAAATACACAGTGCTGTATAGTTTCCTTATGATTTTAATAACTTTTTGGTAAGGCTTCCAGTCAGCGGTTTCTGGGGAGTTGAGTTACATGGGATTTATTTTTGACTGCACAGTGGGGAGGTTGGTGCCCCTAGCTCCCTGTGTTGTTCAGGTGTGTGCTCCTTAACATCTTGAACATCTCTTGGCGTCAGTACATTGCCATTTTTAAATAGTTGCCTGTATTTAGTTGGATTGATGTACTGAAGTTGTTCATTTAGCCAGTCCCATATTGTTGTACACACTTTCTAAATATCCACGTCCTTGTTTCCTTAAAACAAGTTCTCAGAAGTGAGATTATTGAGTCAAGAACAATCACAGGACTAAGGCTTTTGATAGAAGTCCAGCTGTCCTGTGAAAATACGGTACCAGTTCATAGAAATAATACGTAAAAGTGACTTGTAATTTAAATGTTTTTCCTTATTTGGTAAGTGAAGTATAGATAATTGGTTTAATTTATATTTCCGTTATAGTGATGTTGAATTTTTAAAAAATCTCCATGGACCTTTAATAATATTTGCTAATAACCTGTTTGCATCCTTGGCCCATTTTTATTTTTTGGTATTTACCAATAATAGTAAATGATGTAGTAATAGCAGCGGCTGCAGCAGCAGTACTTGCTATGTGCCAGGCCAGCGTGTCAGTGTTTTCTGTACTTCACTTATGCCTCATATCTCACCTATGAGACAAGTACTGTCAATGATACTCCTTTTACAGTTGAAGAATCTGGTTTTTGAAGGGATTGACTTCACAAAGAGTAGTGTACAAGGCTGTCTGACCCCAGAGTCTCAGAGCTCTTAATCGTTAGGTTCTTTTATTTTCATGTGTCTTTGTATACATTACTAAGAACTTAAATTGTGAACAAGTGTGTATTGCAGACATCAGGAGGTTTGTTGGTTTTTTTAGTTTTTTTGTTTTTGTATTTTAGTGTGAGGATGTTCTGAATTTTTATGTTCTATTTAGGAAGTTCTCAGTCACTGTTTTAAGCGAAGTTTGGTCATGGTGGATATGGTTTGAATTTGTGGGGATAGGTATCTTCGTATCTTTTTGGTTTAAAATTGTTTTTTTGAAAATAGCCTAAACTTTTTGTTTTGCAGTTTTTTGAGTTATTAATACAGGTCCTGCTTAAAACTAAACCAGGGTAGGGATTTTCAGTATACAGAAAATATGCAAAAGGACTTACCCGTTGGGACTGTTGGTTGTCATTGTTTTAAAACTAGTAGATAACGTGAAAAAAAATTGCTATTGAAGGAAAATTGTGTAATAATAAACTTTTTAAAATGATAAGGGCAGGACTTCTCAGAGGATGGTGAACAAATCAGTGAAGAATACATAATTGTAAGAGATTAATACTTCAAAACTTAACAAAATCAAAATCTGAAACTTCTTCAGGCTGGAACTAGGGATAGTGAACAGGATAGAAGAGGATGAAATGGGGGCGCCTGGGTGGCTCAGTCATTAAGTATCTGGTTAAGTGTCTGCCTTCGGCTCGGCATGATCCCGGCGTTTTGGGATTGAGCCCCACATCAGGCTCCTCTTCTAGGAGCCTGCTTCTTCCTCTCCCACTCCCCCTGCTTGTGTTCCCTCCCTCGTTGGCTGTCTCTCTCTGTCAAATAAATAAATAAAATCTTTTTAAAAAAGGATGAAATGGTATTTGAAATGTAAAGCCCTATACTAGATGCAAAGAAACCCAACAAAGTAGTTGTCCCAATACAGGAAGTTAGCATTATATTAATAAATGTATAAGAATTAGGGAATTTACTTTGTGACTTCTGCATGTATTGACAGTGCAAAAGTTACCAGAAACACTAGCGTCTGGATAGCATCCAGAGTGTTCCATTCTTGAAAGAACAACCAAATTTGGACTGCTACTGTGTTCGAAGGGACATTGACAGATTAAATTGTATTTGTTTCAGGGCACCATTTTTTATCTTCATAGAAGATGGTGAGGATAGGGAACAGTTTGAATAAGATGATTTACGTTAAAGAAAAAATTAATGCCAATGAGTGGACATTAAAGGAAGGAGGGAACTAAAGGAAGAAATTGGTTAAAAGCCAATTAAGTTTATGAATTGAGTATTATATTGTGAGTTCTTTGACAATTCTCAAGAGGCTAGATTATTAGTGAGTCAGCAAGGATGTTGAAAGGGGATTTTAACATCCTCTGAAGAACTGTGGGGCGGTTGAACTACCTGATTTAGTTTTTCCCTCTTTGACATTCTGGGAATATTTTCTTAAAGACCTTCATTTTAAAATTTTTTTGTCGTAATACATTACCCATTTATACTTGGACAGGAACAACATTTTATTATAAAAATGCTTATTAAGAAATTTGAAGGAAATATGCATATGAAAGAAAAATATTTTTAAACCAGTATTAGTATTTTGGTGTTTTGGTTCATCTCTGTCTTGTAGCTACAGGTGTACCTATACACCTATATTTCTTATATTTTTAATATGTAATCATTACCATATGTAGTTTTAGAGTCTATATTGTAAACATTTTTCACTTGGTTTTCTGCAATGTGTTTTAAGTGGTTATGTAATTTTTTTATTAACAGGGATTTATAGAACTTAAAGATGTTCAAAGTTTTCTCTTTCAATTCCAAATATAGGATGACATTGCCGATTGCTTAATTAACGCAAGTATGTAGGCCTGCCCATTGCTTGGCACTTTTTAAGAATTTTCAGAGGAACCTACAGAAACATGTACTGGTTTATTTAGTTACAGCTGTGGGGTTGCCTTGTCTTCACCCCATTGTACAATCATTCTTATATTAGCATATCTGACAAAAGTAAGTTTTGCTATTTTCTGGGAACTTGGTAAAGTGTGTCAGCTGGTATATATCATTTTTCTGTTTGCTGTAATAGGAGCTTTAAAAAACTTTGGAACGGGTACTATTACATGTGTAAAATACACCCTGTGTTCTAGCCTTCCTGTTCTAGTAGTCACTGTGCAGATTGCTATGTTTGCTCTCTGTATGTGTGGTGGTTTGTTTTGTTTTCCTCCTCAGTGAGTTTAAAGTTTTAGGCATGATACTTCACTTAGAAACTTGAAAATGCCTGCATCTCCTCTAAGAATAAAGATAATCTATCTCACCAAAATAATTATCAAGACAATGAAAATTAACAGGTTCAATATTCTCTTGTATACAAACCATAATAAAATTCCCCATCACCAAAAAAATGTTGTTTGCAATCCAGTGTCTAGTCAGAGGGTCACACATTGCTTTCTTAATCTAGAAAAGGCCTCTACTTTGTATGTATGTATTTTTGAGGAGTCCCAACCAGTTATATTGTTGTATAACGTCTCTACAAACTTGAAATTGTCTAATTGTTTCCCTATGTGTAGATTCAAATATTTTACCAAGAGTATTGCATAGGTGATGCATGTTTATTATTTTGTCACATCAGGAGGCATTTAATGTCAGATCAGTTGGTTTAAGTGGTGGCATTTATGTTTCCATTGTAAAGATACATTTTTTTCCCTTTATGATCATTATTCTTTTAGGTAATATTTTGAGATCATGTAAATCTTGTTTGTTCCCAACAAGCTTTTGCCCAGTGATTTTAGTGTACATTGACAGTTGACTGAATTAATTCTTACATTAATTTTTCATGTTTATGATTTATTTGGTTTGCATTTCCTGCCCTTTTTCTCCTGTTCATATTTGTTGGGACTGTTGCATGTTTTGTGTTATTTAGGTTTTGACAACTGCATATGTAATTTTTTACTTTAAATTTTGATCCGTCTATAATTTTATTTTGGTGTAATGAGTTATGTTTTTCTAGGGTTTTTTTGGTTTTTAATAGCTGTGTGATATCATTTATTGAATTATCTGTTTCTCTCTGTAATTTCTAGTATCTCGAGTATTCTCTTAGTTTTAATTCTTAGACATAGCAGTTAGAAAGCTTATCAGAAATATGACCAGCTTTGGTGCACCTGGCTTAGTTGGCTAAGCATCTAACTCTTGATCACACCTCTGGTCTTGATCTCAGAGTTGTGAGTTCCAGCTGGGACTCCCTGGGCATGGAACCTATTTAGAAAAATAAGTGTATATATTTTAAAAAAAGGGCCAACTTAGCTTTTTGTGTCCTGAAAATGTCCTAAAGCACCACCATATGCTATTTTCTCATGCTAGTAGAACCTTGACCTTGAGATTATATCTGTGTTTTGATTAATATAAGCTTTGGGGATGGAGCAGATTAAACTATACTGTTCTTTTTGCAGACACAGGGACAGTTCGTTGTTAGCCAGGGGAAATAATTGATGAATGCAATAAAGATACATAGGCAGAGAACAAAGGAGGGCCAAATAGAGTAATGTGAAAGAGTACCTAAATGGGCAAAGTAGGAATTTAAGTTTGTTAAAGGAAAACAACTTTTTTTCCCTTTTTTTTTTTTTTTTTAAAGATTTTATGTATTTAAGAGAATGAGGGAGAGGGAGAAGCAGACTCCCCGATGAGCAGGGAGCTTGACATGGGGCCGATCTCAGGACCCGGGATCATGACCTGAGCCAAAGGCGGTGCTTAACTGACTGAGCCACCCAGGTGTCCCTGTTAAAGGAAAATAACTTAGTGCAGATGATGATGCTCTAAGTAGAAGGGTAAATTTATGGTATCCGAAAGGTACTTAAGAAACTTTGACCAATTGTGAAAGGTAGTGTGAAATAGAAAACCTTGGACTCTAGATTTAATCATCTTTTTAAAAAATTGCCAACTCGTTGCTGCCATCTAGTGATAATTTGCTTTTTATATTCATCACAGAAAGATAGGAAATAACAGTCATATGGTAGTTGTATCTGATTCACATTGAATGTATAGGCTAGTTGAGGGGTAGTAATAAAAATTCTAAGGTAGAGTTCTGCATTTTCTTGTCTGAGGCAAGTTATTTCCCTTGTTCTCTAGTTAAATCATTGACATTTCGTAAGCCATACAGATGTTGTCTTTGCTTGCTTTTTTTTTTCCCCTGGACTAACAGATACTGTGATATGAGTAAGTATAGCTGTGAGTAGCCTAGGTGAATAGGGTGAACAGGTAGAGGATTGGCTGATGTCTTCAGTAGAAACATCTTGTGGCTTGTTACCTATTTTCTCTGATGGGTTTTTTGTTTGTTTGTAGCAAATGTGCCTAAATATGATACTGAACATAGTCTGAATAAGTGGCGCTGTTTTGTCAGGTATTTGTCTTTCCAATCGCTTTCCACTAAAGGTGGAGTTACACTACCCTGCGCATAAAGGCAAGGAAGCTAAAAGTTGATTCCAGTTATAAATTGATTTTGTCTCCGCCCCTAGCAAAATCCAGCACCATCATAACCTGTTTTTGGGCTATTTGAAACCTGTACCTCTCATAATCATCAGATAGTGCAGTCTGCCTCTCCCACCTCACTGCACCTCTTCCCAACAGACTTTACTTGAGATTTAATGCTAACTTAGGAGAAATGGGGTCGTTGTTACAAACATTTCCCAAACTTTTAGCTAGATTGAAAATCCAAGATAGGTTTGTCTCAAGAGGACAAAGAATCAGGGTAGCATGAGCTTCAGAATGAACAGTTAAAAATAAAATTTTGACAGGTTTGCTTGCATTCTAACCAGATGCAGATTTTATTTATTGGTTTTAGAATGTAATTGGAATGGCAGGAGTGGAAATTGGAAGATTTAATTTTTTTGCCAGAGAGCGTGCACAAGCCGGGTGAGCAGCGCTATCCCTTCTGAGCAGGGAGCCCAATGCGGGACCCTGGGATCATGTTCCTAGCCGAAGGCAGATGCTTAACCGAGTGAGCTACCCAGGTGTCCCTCTGTAATTTTTTTAAAGTAACTTAAAGTCAGAGGCACCTGAATATATATCCACAGATCTTAAGCATTTCTTGTCCTTCACACTGCTACCTCTTGGTATTGTATGTATGTATTTGAGAGAGGGAGAAGCAGACTCCCCATTGAGCAGGGAGCCTGATGCAGGGCTCACACCGGACCCTGGGATCATGACCTGAGCCAAAGGCAGACACTTAACCAACTGAGCCACCCAGGCACCCGGAAAATCTCTTGGTATTACTGCTTTAACATATGAAACCTGTGATTAGATGCATAGATCTTTGTTTAATAAGGCAATAAAGGTAACAGTATTCCTAGTTTTGGTAAAGGTAACTGAGTATTCCTAGTTTTGATTTACCAACCAGATAAGACACACCTTAGTGATCCTTTGATGATAAAAATACTGGGATGAGGGGCACCTAGGTGGCTCAGTCAGATAAGCGTTCAACTACTGGGCTCAGTCTTGAGTCGGGTTGTGATTTCATGCTCCGTGTTTAAAAAAAAAAATGGGATGAAAATATATGTATATATAAATACAAAATATATCATATACAAACACCTACGTCCACATCCACCCATGGACTACAGTGTTAAGTGCTACCACCCAAATAACCTTTAGGAAAATGTTCATTTCATTCCATTGTATTTTAGTGTGTTCGAATTCTGCTTTTCTGGAAACCAGATCCACTTAATCGTCAGTAGTGAATTAAACAGGATGCACAGTATCCATGGAACATAAGCATTTCAGAAATCTACCCTCTTTATTTTTTTTTAAGAATTATAATGGTTTGGGGTTTTTTTTAGAGAACGAGTTGGGAAGGGGCAGTGGGAGAGGGAGACACAGAATGTCAAGCAAACTGAACACTCAGTGTGGGGCTGGATCCCATGACCCTGAGTTCATGGACTGAGCCACCCAGTTGCCCCAGAAATCTACTTTCTTGATTTTACTCTTTGAAACCAATTTTAAGAAAGAAACTTTTTTTTATTCTGTGTATTTCTGTTTACTTGGATGTTAAAGAAGAACGAATTTGACAATGATTTTTTAAGGTATCTGCCTGGCTCAGTTGGAAGAAAAGGCAACTCTTTTTTTTTTTTAAAGATTTTATTTATTTATTTGACAGAGATAGAGACAGCCAGCGAGAGAGGGAACACAAGCAGGGGGAGTGGGAGAGGAAGAAGCAGGCTCACAGCGGAGGAGCCTGATGTGGGGCTCGATCCCATAACGCCGGGATCACGCCCTGAGCTGAAGGCAGACGCTTTAACCGATGTGCCACCCAGGTGCCCCAAGAAAAGGCAACTCTTGATCTCTGGGTTGTGAGTTCAGGTCTCATGTTGGGTGTAGAGATTATTTACATACATAAATACATAAAGTTTTTTTAAAAAATGATTTTTCTATTTACACCTGAAACTAAGATAACACTATATATTAACTAATTGGAATTAACATAAAAACTTCAAAAAATGTTTATTCCCTGAAAAAACAAGGGATTTGAGTGGACTGAGTTCATCTGTGAGGAAATACAGAGTATTTAGAATGTGCCAGAAATTTCCGGTTTTCAAAAGATGGAAGAAGTAGTGAAATTTATCAACTGTGGTTTGAGGAAATGGACTTCCTGAGGAATTGACGGTGATAAGGATTAACCAAAAGCAAAGTACCCACAGATCATTTTAACCTATGCTCTTTCCTAAGTATGTAATTTTTATGTGAATAGTTAATATATGTCTCCTGTTATTGTACAATTATAATACTGCTTTTTTTTTTTAAGATTTTATTTATTTATTCGACAGAGAGAGAGAGACAGCCAGCGAGAGAGGGAACACAAGCAGGGGGAGTGGGAGAGGAAGAAGCAGGCTCATAGCGGAGGAGCCTGATGTGGGGCTCGATCCCGTAACGCCGGGATCACGCCCTGAGCCGAAGGCAGATGCTTAACCGCTGTGCCACCCAGGCGCCCCTATAATACTGCTTTTTGACTTTTTTTAAAGATTTATTTTATCTATTTTAGAGACAGCTTGCTTATGCATGTACAGGGTTGGGGGGAGGGCACAGGGAAGGGGGGGAGAGAGAATCCTAAGCAAACTCCCCACCAACCTCTGAGTCCAAAGAGGAACTCGATCCCAGAACCCCGAGATCATGACCCAAGCTGAAACCAAGAGACAGACGCTCAGCCAGCTGAGCCACCCAGGTGCCCTTTGACTTAAACATTTAATCATAATTCCCACATTATTTAAAGTGATTTGGAGTTATTTATTTTTTTATGTAGTGATCACTACACCCAACTTGGGGCTCAGACTCAACAACCCTGAGACCAAGAGTTGCATGTTGGGGTGCCTGGGTGGCTCAGTTGTTTAGCATCTGCCTTCGGCTCAGGGCATTCTGGGATTCCTGCTCATCAGGAAGCCTGCTTCTCCCTCTCCCACCCCCACCCCCCACTTCTGTTCCCTCTCTCGCTGCCTCTCTCTCTCTGTCAAATAAATCAAATCTTTAAAAAAAAAAAAATCGCATGTTGTCATGAATGAGGCAGCCAGGTACCCCTGAAGTGATTTGCAGATTATTCTAAAAACTGCAATTGTTGATAATTAGAATACCACGTTGTTAAAAATTAAAAATGCATGTAGAATGTAGTATGCTACAGAGCTATATAAAGTAAAAAGCAAAGATGAACCTGTTCTCTTCTGCAGCTAGCTTTATTATTTTACTTCTAATTTTCTTTTAATGATTTTATTTATTTGAGAGCTCAAGCAGGGGGAAAGGCAGAGGAAGAGATAAAGGGAGAAGCAGACTCTCCTGCTGAGCAGAAAGCAAAAACCCTGTAACTACTAAAGCCGATAAAAAAACAGAATTTTGCCGGCGGGGTTTACACTTGGGAATGACCCTGTGACAGTTCGGAAGTATTATAACATATTTAAAGAAAGAAAATGCAATGCTAGAATTTTATACCCAGCCAAGCTGACATAGAACCAACTCTAGGAATAATAGAGGGCACAGGCAAACTTATTACCAACATGCAAGAGAAACTTCTCATGAGTTCTAAGTAGTAGATTAGAGATAAGATACTCTAATACTTAAGACATGGTAAAATTTAAGCATTAATAACCACAAAAAGACTGTCATTTATAGTCTTCCAAAAGATTCACATGTGGATCTGATCAAGCCTTCACTCCCAGCTTTGAATTTCATGAAAAACAGAAGAATAGTGGAATTGTACTAAGAGTATGAGATTGTGGAATATCCATACTGGGAAACTTCAGGTTGAATACCCTTTATTCTTCAAGAATAAATTTGAATTTAAAAGGGGGAAAGGGGAACTTACCTAAAAGCCATAAAAGGGGTGCCTGCATGGCTCAGGCAGTTAAGTGTCTGCTTTCAGCCCGGGTGGTGATCTCAGGGCCCTAGGGTCCTGGGATCGCCCCACATCTGGCCCCCTGCTCACTGGGGAGTCTCCCTCTGCCTCTCCCCCTGCTCTTGTGTGCCCCTCTCTGAGATAATAAAATCTTTTAAAGTGATTACTATAAAGGTAGAATAATAGTTATTTTGGGGAGTTGGAAAGGTTTTAAGAATGGAATGCTACACTTGGGGCTCTGAGTTTTGAGATATTATAGAGATTCAGCAACTCTGGCACCTTGAGACTTTTTATAACTACCTTGTACTCACCCATTCTTGGAGCAGTGAAAACCCTTCCTGTTTCAGCTGCTTTTCTTTTTTTTTTTTTTTTTTAAAGATTTTATTTATTCGACAGAGATAGAGACAGCCAGCGAGAGAGGGAACACAAGCACGGGGGAGTGGGAGAGGAAGAAGCAGGCTCATAGCGGAGGAGCCTGATGTGGGGTTCGATCTCATAACGCTGGGATCACGCCCTGAGCCGAAGGCAGATGCTTAACCGCTGTGCCACCCAGGCGCCCCTCAGCTGCTTTTCTTAAAATTTGTTTCCTTGGCTTTCCACTAAATGGGTATTTGGGGCTTCTTCAGTTTCTGAGTCTTTTTGGTTCTTCCATAGTGATAGATACCACGGACACGTGGGTGGTTGGCTTCCCTTTACCAGCTTGCATTATGGCATTTTGATTGGGGTACCTTGACACCCAGGCTTACTATCTAGTTGCTTTTATGTGGGGATTCAGAAAGGTTCAAAAACTGGGCTCTGCTGTTGCTGTTTTATTCTAGGAAACCCAGGGGACTCACCCCCCATAGTTGCTTTGCATTTAGGATATTGACTGACCATTTTATCCCCCCACCCCCCAACAGATTTCATGGGTAAGGTACCTTAATGATCAGAGGTAGGCTGAAATGTGATCTAAGCTCATTTGGTTATTTGTAAAACATTGGGAAATAGGTTCCCTCTTCAATACAGTTTTAAAAAGTGGTATCATTAGAGTGTAAACTCTGAGGAATCTTGTCTCTTTGTGTTTTTCCTCTGAAGTAGCCTTGGTACCTAGTACTTAACAGAAAATAAGTATTCAGTGGAAAAAATGATTAATTTGTAGTAACTCCTATTCTTTAGAAGATGTGTTCCTTGGAGCAGGGTTAATGGACCTTTGTGGGTTCACTTGTCTTTACTGGTGCTCATATCGATTAAATCCTTAGAGTAAGTATGGGCATTGAAAGCTATTCCATTGACATTAGCCAAGCTATTGAGGTTGAGGTCATTATTTGTTGTTAACAATTCATGATTCTTGTAGCAAATTTAGTAACCATGTTAAATCGGAGAAAATAGATAAAATATATACTTTAATTCAGAGATGGCAACCATTATTAGCACTTTCTACTTGTGTATTTGGAAGTTTCTTTACCAGCCTTTGCAAGTGGAGTTCCTTGGGTATTAATCCTTGATGTCCTAAGGCGTTCTTCATGTGTAACGAATTATCTGCTTCTAGATTGGTACTAGCTATGTACCATCTTTGTAAAAAGTGAGAAAATAGTCATTTTAAATCCATTTGCATTTTGCGGTTCCAAGGAGTATATTTGAAGGGGACATTAGTATCTGTTGTTTGTTGTTTTACACTCTCTGTTCAGTATGCTAATGGTATGTAGAACCATGTCTTTCCCCTCACAGGTAATTGCTAATTAAACCTAGGAAGATTTTTCCTATATTGACTATTATTTACTATAATATTTAGAATATATGTTAATTTTTTGTGAAAATATTCGTAGAAAACTGGCTTGAGTTCTCCCCACTTAACAGTAACAGCAAACCTTAACCAACAGTAATACTTGAAACCAGTTAGGCCTTTCAATAGGTTTCTGTTTTTGGTGTTCTAGAGGCTTTCTGGTACTTTGACTAAGAGTCACCAATACTCTGTGCTACTGTTTGGTAAATTTTTATTGCTTAGTCTAAAAAAATTAAGAACTATTGTTTATAAAGCTGTAATTCAGAAATCAAAATCAGGTAAAGACAACTTCTTGGATTTTGGAAAGGCTAGGAGGGAAAAGCAGTTGTTACAACTTTAAAAATCAGTACTACTTGTGAAATGAGTAGGTGTTTTAAGGGACAGGATATCAGTGATCTGTATAAATGATACTATGCTACCTGTTTTAAATATATGTGTATATAGAAGAGATTTTTACATAATCTGTGAACTAGTTTGTCATTCTCTTGGGGATGGAGAGAGAACATACTAGACACTGATATCTGATTTGAGTTTCAAAGGGATGAATGGGAAATAAATTAAAATTAATCTTAAGAATGGTACTCTAAATCCAGTGTGGGCCCATCTTAAAGCCTGTTTAAGTGTGGTAGTTGGATTGGGAAGGGGCAGCAGATACAGAAAAGTAAAAGGATGTAAAAATGTTTTCACTTGAAAAAGACCTAAGATGATAGTATCATGAATCTCCATGTAATTATAATATGACTGAACCTTCATATACGTTTAAAAAAAGATAATTTTTGTTTTGAAATAGTCTGAGGAAAGTTGTATTCTTCTTGGTTCTCCTGATCTTCTTTTGATTCGTGCAGTGTTCTGCCTGCTAGTTTTATCATCATCACCATCTAGTATTACAGATATCTCTGCTGTATTTTGTAGATTATCCCATAAAAAGTAGGTCAAGAGTCATTGCATTCTGTAAAATGATGGTATTGTTACTTAAGATACCTCTGGCATATTATAAATCAATTAATGTACCTGAAAGTAAATATTTCCAGAGGGAATGATTTGGGTCTATATATTGCCTTAGTATAATGTTAATTATACTTGAAGGGAAGAGTGTTGTCCCCATTCATCTGGCTAAAGAATGGTTTGTGGGCAGAATTTGAAGTTTTGTATATCTTTGGAATAGGTAAGAATCCTTTTTAAAAAAGCAGTGTGCAAGAAGGTGGAGTTGTTGATACATGGCAGGGAATGATTAGGTTAGTATGACAGGGAAGGTTAAAAATACAATGAGAAGTTGGTAGTAGAGAGCTTAAGAGATTCGCATTTGCTTCAGGACTTTAGAACAGAGAGGGCTCACTTGAATAATGTCCTTAATTGTGTTGCTAGTGGTCTTTGAAGAAGGAACACCCCCCCCCCCCGTGGTCCTTTGAAATGATAGTCTGGCACTACTGGAATAGACTAGGGAAGATGCTGCTGAATTTGTATAAGGATGCATATATTCAGGAGTTTGCCTTTCTAAAATAGTAATATAGTTGCTGCTATGAGAGCCCTTTAAGTTGATAATCTCATTAGTCACTTTGGCTCAAAATAAAGAGTAGAAAATTTTATCAAGGAGTATTTTAGTTTTATCGGGTTTTTTTTTTTTTTTTCACCTGAATGCATTTTTTTTCCCTTGCAGTTTTTCGGCTTTGTGAGGAACCTTATCATCAAAGAAAATGGCCAGCAATGTTACCAACAAGACAGATCCTCGCTCCATGAACTCCCGTGTATTCATTGGGAATCTCAATACTCTTGTGGTCAAGAAATCTGATGTGGAGGCGATCTTCTCAAAATACGGCAAAATTGTGGGTTGCTCTGTTCATAAGGGCTTTGCCTTCGTTCAGTATGTTAATGAGAGAAATGCCCGGGCTGCTGTGGCAGGAGAGGATGGCAGAATGATTGCTGGCCAGGTTTTAGGTAAGATCTGGGTTGAATTTCTTCACTGATAGTTTAATTCAGATACGAGTTTTCCTGTTAATGCTTCTGTTTTTCTCTCTCTCCATTAAGCTAAGTCTAAAAAATGTTAGGTTTATAGGTATAATTGGCTAAATAAGGATTTTATTCCTTTTTGTGTAGCAGAGACTGGATAATCAGTTGGTGGTCTTGAGTAAAGTTGGGAGGGTAAGAAATGACACTATGGGGGTGCCTGGGTGGTTCAGCCGTTAAGCGTCTGCCTTCTGTTCAGGGGTCATGATCCCAGGATCCTGGGATCGAGCCCTGTATCGGGCTCCCTGCTCGGCGGGAGGCCTGCTTCTCCCTCTCACACTCCCTTGCTTGTGTTCTCTCTCGCTCGCTCTCTCTCTGTCAAATAAATAAAGTCTTTAAAAAAGAAATGACATTTGTAAAGTACAGTTGCCCCTAAATAGCTGTGTCCTCCCACTCGCAGTAGAATGGGCAGACACAATATAGCTTAGTCACTCATGGGCTGTGGAGTCAGATTGCTTAGCACAACTGTGTGTTGGGCAGTTTACATAACTTGGCTGAGCCAAGTTCAAATGGAGGTATAGTACCTCAGTCTATCATCTGTTCTTACCTGAGGTAGTAGTACTTTGGTGTTACAAGAATTTGGATTAATTAGGATGATTCATGAGAAGCTTCTGGTATACGTCTAGCATGTTACACTCAATAACAGTTACTTACTGTTAATGTATTTTTTAGCATTAACAGTACAGACTGGTTTTGTTTTAGGTGTGTGTTTCCCCAATAAGGGGTCTCCTGATACCATGTTTATATATTTGAGAAATGAAATCTGAGCTCTGCCCAGATGTTTATATTTAAACTTAAGAAGATCGCATCACATACTAAGACTTTAGAGCACATAAGTATGTTCCTGATGATTGTAGAATTTCATCTCCTTGAATAGTTTTCTAACTGCTTATCAGTTGCTAAGATTTGCTGTCAATCATAGTTAATCCTGGGTGTTAATATTAGGGAAGTTGAAGGGTTTATAAGACAGAAGTACTACTTTTTGCTTTTTTATGAATAAAAGGGAGTAAGCCCGTAAACCTCCTGAGTGCCACAGAATGGCTAGTTCCATTGTTGATAATGTATTGTTTAGCAGTTAAAATTATCTGCTTTTCTGAAGTTTGTAGCAATTCATTATTAAGTGACAGTTTTTAGTTTTCTGATGATTCCTGTGTGGTGACTTACTTTAATTTTCATTTTGTTTTCAGCATTTCCAGGAGTTTGTATTCAGTTTTTTTAAATGGATAATGTTCAAGTTTAATTCCACCTTCAATATTTTAT
Source organism: Ursus americanus (assembly GCF_024610735.1). Classification (NCBI taxonomy): domain Eukaryota; kingdom Metazoa; phylum Chordata; class Mammalia; order Carnivora; family Ursidae; genus Ursus; species Ursus americanus. Next base: position 2,112,169 of record NC_142161.1, read on the forward strand.
TTTCCACGTGGCTGCTTCTCTTCAGGTTGCTGTGGATTTTTGTCCCCATAAGTGTTTCCATGTTGGTGTTTCCCTACAGTATTACACAAAACTTGACTTGATAATGTTTGTAACATTTAATAAATACCTCCCACATAACATGATTTATTATAAAGTTTCGACAGCTTTTTTTTTAAATAAGTGACAGCTCCATTCTTGGAGTAAACAGCATTGTCTTTAATAGCAAGAGCAGTTTTTTAAGATTTGATTTTTTGTTTTGTTCTTTAGATTTTTTTATTTGACAGAAGATTGAGAGCACAAGCACAGGGATCGGCAGGGAGAGGGAGGCTTCCTGTTAAGGGAGCTAGATGTGGGGCTCCATTCCAGGACCCTGAGTCGAAGGCATACGCTTAACTGAGTCGCCCAGGCGCCCCTGTTTATTTTAGAGAGGGGGGGCAGAGGAAAAGGGGGAGAATCTGAAGCAGACGACCCCCTGAGCATGGAGCACGATGCCCTATGGGGCTCCATCTCACAACCCTGAGATCATAACCTGAGCCAAAAGCAACACTCTGATGCTTAACTGACTGAGCCACCCAGGCCCCCCTCAGCAGCTTTGTAGACTATTCTGAATGTTTGGTTATGATTTCCCAGTGGCTCTTTCATGAAGAGCTCTTTCTAGAATAAAAGTTTTGTGTAATTTGTAAACACTTCTCAAATGCTAACTATTTTTAAAAATCCCAACCATACTGGATTGGGAAGGGAAAATATTGGAAGTTAGAGAGCCTTGTAATCCTTGACATTGAAGATGCATAGAACGGTTGTAATTGAGAATACATAAAAAAATTTTCATACCCATTTGTCGTATACCCAAGTACAGGAAAACACATGTATAAAACTTGGTGTATGTAAAATGGCTGCAGCAAAAATGAACTAAATCAGGAGTTTTGCATCATAAAATGAAGTCAGGGTTTTTTCTGGTACTTGGGTTTTTGGGTTGGTTTTTTTTTTTTTTTTTGTTTGTTTTTTTTTTTTTTTTACTGTCATGGAACTTTACTAACACAAAAGTAGAAGAGTTTAATGAACATGTGTGTAAGTACATCTCAACTAGTTTAAGTACCAATATTTGACTATTCTTGTTTTAATCTATTTCTTCTGGTTTTTTTTTAAATTTTGTTAAGAGTAATTTTAAGACTTCAGCATATATCCATCAGATAAGAACTTCAACAAAATGCAAACCACGTTTCCCTTATCAGATATTAAAAAAAAAAACCTCACAGTAATTCCTTAATAACAATCAAATATTCAGGCCATATTTAGATTTCTTCCTTTATTGTCTCAAACTTTTTTTTTTTTAAAGATTTTATTTATTTATTTGACAGAGAGAGAGAGAGAGACAGGGAGAGAGGGAACACAAGCAGGGGGAGTGGGAGAGGAAGAAGCAGGCTCATAGCGGAGGAGCCTGATGTGGGGCTCGATCCCATAACGCTGGGATCACGCCCTGAGCCGAAGGCAAACGCTTAACCGCTGTGCCACCCAGGCGCCCCTCAAACTTTTTTAAATAACTTTTTTGCTTTATTCAAGTCAAGATCCAGTCCTTCCATGTCCACATACACATTTGATTAATTGCCCCTTAGATGTCTTTAAATTGAGGTTCCCCATCCCTTCCTTTCCCATTAAAGAAGTTTGTGACATTTAATTTGTTGAAGAAAACATTAGTGTCTTCCATACTGTGTACTGATTTGAATCTTTGTGGTATCATTTAATTTGTTCTCCACCTCTGTTTTGTGTAATACTTCTAGATCCAGAGCAGTGCTGTCCAAGAGAAATATAAACATGTATACTTAAAACGCATCTGAATTCAGACTTGTAGCTAGCAGCTTACTCTATTAGACTGTGCAGATCTAGAGGCTTGATTCAATTCAGATTCTATTTATTTTGATGAAAACATTAAATGGGTAATGTTACATATTTTATGTTGTATCACACCAGGCGACATGGTTGCCCATTTTTAGCGATGTTGAGGATAATTTGTGGATTCCGGTTTTACATCTTGATCCATCTGTAATAGTTTCCCATCAGTTTTTCACCTTAATGGTCATCATCCATTGATGATCATTGCTTAGGTATTGCATTAGGGGTTGTAAAAGAGTGGGTTTTCTCGTTTGTTCTGCCTAACTTTTCTAAAATGAACAACACGTTAATATTTGCTTTTTCTGAAATACCATTCATGTTGAAAAGACCGGATAAATTTTTTTTTAAAAAAACTCTTCTATTTTAGCTTTGGGGGGGGAGTGGGCAGCAAAGCAAGGTTTTTATTGAGAGATAGCAAAGTGGTAGTATAAATCTCCCAAGGAGGGAGGGGACCCAAAGGGGTTGCCTAGCTTTTTTTTTTTTTTTTTTTTTAAAGTTCTACAAACTCTACACCCAGCATGGGGCTTGAACTCAAAACCCCTAGATCAAGAGTCCCATGCTGTACTGACTGAGCCAGACAGGTGCCCCCATGATATTAATATCTCTAATAATTTAAATTGGTGTCTTTTAGTACATTGCGTATCCTTCTATAGAGCTTAAAGTATTTTGTCTGTGGCCATTGTATCCTGTGTCCTTGAGACCTTAGTCTTAAAATAATTTCATTGCACCCTTGCTCTCTGGCACCACACGATATTCCAGGTCATCTGATGTATTTCTTGATTTTAGTCTCAATTTGCCACTTACTAAAATAATGGGAGTTCTATTGAAGCCACTGTACACCAGGAGTGTTTATTACTGGATTTTAATAGCTTCTGTCTTGTTTCAGTAGGCAGAATAAGAAGCACTTTTTTTTTTAAGAAAACAGTTTCATGTGTGTTTTGTAGCAGTTCCAAAATAACCATGCTTTTTTGTTTTTTACTAAAATTAAGATTACTAAATGCATTTTTAGATTTGAGGTTCTTTTTATTAATATATATCCTATTCTGGATATTGACTCAGTACTACACTTTAGGATCACATGAAATAATTCATCTGTAAGGTTGTGTAATCAGGGCACCTAGATGGCTCAGTTGGGTGAGCATCTGCCTTTGGCTCTGGTCTTGATCCCAGAGTCCTGGGATCCAGCCCCACATCTTGCTCCCTGCTCAGCGGGGAGTCTGCCCCCCCCCCCATTCTCTCTCTCTCTTGCAAATAGATAAATTTAAAAAAAAAAATTTTTTTTTAAAGGATTGTGTAATCAACTTGATATATAGTGTTCTGTTTTTATTTTAGAACTGTGCTTTTTAAGAGAGAGGGCCAGGGGGGTAGGGGTGGGGGACGCTGTGCCTGGGACCTACTTAAAAAAGTAAAAATATAAGTCAGCTGTAAAGGCAAGGTGTTCTAACGTTAGGTGCTAAAAATTGGAAATGAGTTTAGTGAACCAAGAGCTCTGCAGATTTCTTCATACATATAATGGTGATCAACAAATAGTGTACTAAAAGTCTGTTTTTTATTTGGTCATTTGATGAACTAAGTTTTAGAGAGCTGGTTTTTGACAAATGGACTCTTGTTAGAATAAGACAGAGATCATGAATTCAACTTTTACAGCTGATCCCGTTTATAAGGAGAATGAAAATTCGGGGCGCCTGGGTGGCACAGTGGTTAAGCATCTGCCTTCGGCTCAGGGCGTGATCCCGGCGTTATGGGATTGAGCCCCACATCAGGCTCCTCCGCTATGAGCCTGCTTCTTCCTCTCCCACTCCCCCTGCTTGTGTTCCCTCTCTCGCTGGCTGTCTCTCTGTCGAATAAATAAATAAAATCTTCAAAAAAAAAAAAAAAGAATGAAAATTAGCCTTTAGGGATAATTTGAGGGTATCATACTCAAAATAATTCATGAATTCCTAGATATTTTATATCTCTGAGGTCATTTATTCATTCCTGATACATTCTCTGAATAATGAGAGTTTCATTTTAGTGGGAACTGAGGGTAGAAGGTACTTAGGGCAAATGTCCTGTCTTACGTATGATGAATATATGTGTGTCTTATATAATGAATACTTTTTTGTTACACAACGGAGGACAAAGGGGTGAAAGACTAAGTCCTAGCCTTGTAAAAATTCATGAGCCCTTTTTACATAAGAAAAGATGAGCGACAGTATTCCGCCTTTGTTGATATATATACTATGTTCACATTTAAAAACTGTAGTTTAAGATTCTACCCTACCCAACGGAATTGTCATTAAAGTTTTTGTCTTTATTTTTGTTTTTTCAGATATTAATCTGGCTGCAGAGCCAAAAGTGAACCGAGGAAAAGCAGGTGTGAAACGATCTGCAGCGGAGATGTACGGGTCAGTACCAGAACACCCTTCTCCGTCCCCTCTACTCAGGTCCGGAACTTTATTATTTATAACTGCATTGTGTCCATCAGTGGGCATCTTCTCTATCTGTTTTCTGGATGTGGGGAGGGTTAACTGTAGTATGTTTTATCTGTGTAAAAATGATGCTTTATTAATTTTGTATTGGTATAACTCCTTTTCGCCCATTTCCCAGAGAATTATTATAATTCCCTGAGATTTTTTTACTTACTAAAGAGCAGTTTGGTATTTTTAACATACAGTGAAAATCTTTCGAGAGGAGTTTTTTAGTTTGTAAGAAGCTGGGAAATATGAAAGGGAAGGAGGGTAGCATAAGAATGTTTGGTTTACTGTTGTATTTTTCAGTGTTCTTATATTAGCTCTTAAGTTTTATGTTGAAATTGTAGCAGATTTGTGCCTAAATTTGCAAATTAGCTGCTGCATGTTCAGTGGCTTCTAAGATGATTGGAATTATAGTGGATTGTTGCTTGAATGATTGGGGATTGTTCCATGCTAATCTCTTGATCTGTTTGTTATGGTTGGTTTTGCATGGTTTTTTGTTTTTGTTTTTCCCATCTGCTATTGTGAATTTACATCAACAACTCCAAATTAATCCTCTTCGGTATTTATTTTTCAGCTCCTCTTTTGACTTGGACTATGACTTTCAACGAGATTATTATGACAGGTATGTTAAAGGTGTTTTGTCTTTTCTGGTAAAAAGCTATTTATTTAGTAAGAAGCATTTATTTTTCTGTTTTGTAATGAACGTTCTCTTTTATAGCAATGAACAACGAACATGTTGTCAAAGTCATTCCCCCCCCCTTATAAACAAAATGAAAAATACCTTCCTATAAATTGTCAGGGGTAGACTAGGGTGACATTTCTGTTGATTTTCAAAGAATCGGTTTATATAGTGTCAGGGCCTATAGGAACATGTCAGGTATTTTGTTTGAATTTGTATGCCAACTAAAAGTAAGGACTAACTGACTTGCCAAATGATAAAATAGGAGTTAATTAGCATTTCCATATTCTCTTCATTATTTCCCTATTGCATACTTGGCACTTGGCTTTGCATTGTAGGACATTACAGCAGAACTACTTAAAAAAAGATCCCTAAGTCTCCCTTGAGCAAATCAACTAATAGAAAATAGGATACAGTAAGCATACATAAATGAATTAACAATATAAATTGCTTTAGGGGTTATAAAGTATTGAAGACTTATAGATTGGGGTGATGGTTGGAACAGTGGTTGATTTGTGTGTGTATGTGCCTTCAGAAGAGCATTAGTATTTGTTGAGACTTGAGAAGTAAAGTCGGAAGATGTGTGGAGAGGGATAGGTTATGGATAGTTATGAATGATAGATTTAGACCAGATGATACAGGAATTAGTTATTGCGGAATGACATTATACACAAAAGATATTAGTATCATTGGCATTCTGATAACATTAGTCTTCATGCACATTAAGGAGATACTGAGTTTATTTGGCTTCCTGCTTTTTAGATTATGCATTATATGGAAGTATATGGGGCATACTCCTACATTGGACTTGATCTAGTATGAATTTTCTTTTACTATTTTTCATCTTAGGTTTTCAGTATTCAGATCATTAGTGTGATGTTAATACATATAAGAATTTCAGTTCGATCATTTTCTGCTTTGGAAATAAAAGTAATAGCTTTCTTAATTTGGAAATGTTTCCCAAAAGAAAAACCTTTGAACTGAGTTGATTAGTCTTGCCAAGGAAGTTGGGTAATGGAATCAAGTCAGTCAGTAAACAGTATGAGTAAAGACCTGAACGTGTGTTTGAGAGATCTGTGGACTGTGACAAGTTAGTCATTAATAGGCCAAAAAGAGTAAGACTGGAAAAATAGTTTGGACCTACATTGTTAAGGTCTTTGAATGCCATATTAAGGTTGTGTGATTTAAGTATTCTTCATGCCTCATCACAATGGTTATTTCATTTGTCCATAGAGATTTCTTCACATTTTTGTATCCATGTATGTTTGAACACATATTGTGCAAACTATGGTGAGTCTCATACTTTGAAAATATTAAGATACAAAAAATTGAGAACAGATCTGGGCATCTCTTTGCTACTGAAAATGTGATCGTTGGATGAGTGACTTGAAGGCACTGAGATCTATGTTTATCTGAAGCAGCTGCCCTTTACTCTCTCTCTGCTTAAAAAACACTCCTGTCCAACTATACGGGATTCTTGTACATATTGTCTAGGTAGATTCTTGCATATTGCTATGTATTTTTTAAAGCTTCTCAAGAAATTTGATGTCAGAGAGTTGAGAATCATTGGTAAGAAAAGATGAGGAAGTAGTTTTATTTCTGTAATTCTTACCTATTTTTTTGTCCATGGCTCCCTTTAGAAAAATTCTAATAGATTTATGTATGTATATATGTAACACAAGTAATTTGGGGTGTACCATGGACTGTCACGTAAGAAACTCCTGTTTTAAATTGAATGTGTAGAGAATTTTAACATGTACAATCCTAGCTTTTTCATGAGAATAGCCATCTGAGGTTTCACTTTTAGTTGTCCTTTTGAGGCAGCAAAACTTTTGACCATCCCTACCATCATCCCACTATAACTTTGCAGAAGACTGTTTTGAGTGAGGACTTTCAAAGGGTTAATTGAAAAGAGATGTAAACATCAAGGAATAGTGAAGAAGGTCAGATGTTTGCAGAAATACCTTCAAATTTCTTGCCACTGCTGTTTGATCCTAAAAGTTGGTGGCAGTGCCAATATTGGCCTCACTCTTCAGTTTTTAAGAGGTCAAGAGAATACCTTTAATGTATCGCTTGATTTTATAGAGGGTTGGTGAAAAGTAATGTCTTTCTCCTTCCGTTCTAATCTCAGCCAATAGAAAAAGAAAGACTTCTGGCTGATTCAAGTATATTACTGAGGACTGTGATGGGAAAATGAACATATTTAGTCAAAAATAAAACTAGTCAGGAAAATTGCATTAGTTTCTGCTCAGAAGTCATTCTGAAGATACTTTATTTGCAAGGTTAAGACTTTTGTTATTGTCTTAGTTACTAACATAGTGATCCTAAATCAACTATGTTGGATTCTTTATTAAAGCAGAATGGGAAATTGGCTCTGCGATGAGCTGAAAGCTCTGGGTCTTCCTGTGTAAACGGGGTTAAATCAGTGTATACCTAATCCCTTCAGTCATACCCTTAACATAAAATTTACATAAATGTTTCAAGACAGAAATATGGTGTTTCTTTAGGAGGCTTTGTTTTCATTTTGTTTTGGGTTTTGTTTGTTTGTTTTTTAATATTATTAGAGAGCCTGCAGGAGCTGGGGGAGAGGGAGAGAGGGAAGCAGACTCCCTGCTGAGCTTGGGGCCTGATAATAGCTTGATGCCTAGCTTGATCCCAGGACCAAGGTCATGACCTGAGCGGAAGAGAGTCACTTAATCACCCCAGGCACCCGTAGATCATTTCTTTATTATCTAGCTTTCTGGGATCTTGAGTTCTACTTACTCTTATGGTAGAGAGGCAGCTGATAAGGAGCCTAAGAAAGAACAGTTGAAGAATCCAAAGACTTCATATTTAGCAAAGAAGTTTATGACCAAAGTCCTATATAATCACAGTTTTCTTACCCCTAAAGTGGAAATAATAATGCGTAATACTCATAGAGTGGCTGTGAAGACTAAAGGAAACATGAAAGATAAGAAATTGCATTATAGGGGCATCTGGTGGCTCAGTCCCTTAAGTGTCTGCCTTCTCCTCAGGTCATGATCCCGGAGTCCTGGGATCGAGCTTCACATTGGGTTTCTTCCCCTTCTCCCCCTCTATTCGTGCTCTTTCTCTTTCTCAAATACATAGGATCTTTTAAAAAATTAAAAACAAAAAAAAGAAGTTGCATTATAAACGTAACAAGCCCCAAGTATTGTAACTGTTTACAACCAATTAGTGACAACCATTAGGACTCATTCCTGTTTGTTTTCAAGATCTTCAGATTTCTTAATATGCTAAATTTCCTCAGTTATACTTCTGAATTAGTATTTTTTAATAACTATTAATACTGGCGTATATTACTTTGTTGGCATTTATCAAAATGGAAGGGTCTTATGGATACCCCACCAATTGTCTTCCCAAAAAACTAACATCTGTAGCACAATTCGAGTTCTTTATGTTTGACAATAGTCTTACTAACTAATGCACAGTGAAATGAACAGTGGTTAGTGTTAGTTTTCTAGACATCTTTTTTTTTTTTTTTTTTAAAGATTTTATTTATTTAACAGAGAGAGACAGCCAGTGAGAGAGGGAACACAAGCAGGGGGAGTGGGAGAGAAGGAAGCAGTTGTGTTGTTGTTGGGGGACGGTTGGTTGTTTTTTGTTTTTTTTTCTCTGTCTTTTAAAACACCTCAGTTTAAATATATGTAAAAGAGAACAGTGTAGGGGCACCTGGGTGGCTCAATCAGTTAGGCATCTGACTCTTGATTTCAGGTCAGGTACTGGTCTCAGGGTTGTGAGATTAAGCCCCTCCTTGGGCTTCACACTGGGCCTGGAGCCTGCTTAATATACTCTCCCCCCCGCCCCCAAAGACAGAATAGTGCAGAGTAAAAGACAAAGACTGCTTTTATAAACATAATCTCAGTACCATTTATACATAATTAAAACATACCTTAATCTCATATGTTTTCCACAGACTTGATTTTGTGGGTTGTATTTTTGTATATTTTAGCATGTTTCTCTGCCACCTGTATTTTCTCTGACCTGCTGGATAGATTGCAGGCTTGATGAGATTTCAGGTTCTATTTTCTTTTTTTCCTTTCATTTAGGGATGAGGGAGCATGAGGGGGTTATGGAAAAGAAGACCAGAATTACTTCATAAAGGCATTTTGCATTTTAGTCATCATTAACCTGATTTTCGACAGAAATTTTAAGAATGCAGGAAGCATTGGGTGTTTTATAAGGAGTATCAGGAAGTAGGTAATTAACAGTGTTTTCTTAGGAGAATTAGAATGACTTGTATTTTCGTTTGGGAACAGGTGGGCATTTGTGATCAAGTCCCAAGGATTGTAAATACCTTTAAAACTGAAGGGTAATCAAATGTTAATCCTAACCTATATTTTAGTATGTTGTCTACTGAGGAGGCAACAGGATCAGATTCTGTAGCTTTATGCTACATATTGCACTTTTTTATTTTTTAAAGATTTTATTTATTTATTTGACAGAGACAGCCAGTGAGAGCATATTGCACTATTTTAATTTGGGGTATGGGTGGAAAAGTTAAAAGTGTTACCTGTGGTCATTAAAGATTACCATAGTTTAAAAGGATTTTCATTACATGCTTTATCAGGAATGGTGCTGTTCTTCTAAAGTTAAATAAATGTATTTGTTAATATCTTAGCATTATAACAGTGATCAGGTTTTGCATTTTAATGACGAAAAATCCAAATGGTTATTAAGTTTTTTCCCTAAGTTACCTTTTTCACTGATTACCTGAGTTAGGCCTGTCTTTTGTTTTTGTTCTTAAGGCCATTCCTAATTTTATAGGTGTTGTAAGTTTTGGGATGAATTTTAATAAAAATTGCTGATACATGTGGAACTGCCATTTTAGATGTATTAGTATCTGACAATCATACATACTGTCAGCTCTGTTTCACGTATACTATAAACGAAAATTGAGTAACCAAAACATTTTTTTCTGGTAGGATACAACCCCAGAAGAAGTTTTTTGTTTAATGATGACTATTCATGGGCATCTGTGTATAAAACTAGGGGAGTTGCATAAGTCACACCTGTGTGCAAAACATACTGTTTGTTGTTGTTGAAAGTCTGAAAACTTGCAAGCTTCTGACAGAGATCCAGTTTCAAATGTGTCCTATTGAGAATGTTGTTGCTTCTAAGAAAATTGTTGCTGGAGGACTTCTTGTGTGAACAGTTGCTTTGAAATATTTACAAATGATCTGTTTTTCAGTTTCTTAAACTTTATTTCTAATTTATTTAAAATCTCTTTCCACGTTGAGTTTTAGGGATTCACTTTTGAAATTACGGAGCATTAGAAGGCTGTATGTGCTCTCTTGCCAAAAGTGTTGTAATAAAAATATTCAGCACATTGTTGGAGATCCACGGGCATTAAAGGTCTATTTTTTGAGGGATCTTAACCTTTTAAACAAAATTGGAATATACTACAAGTAGATCTGAAAGTTCTTATGTAGGCTAATGTAAGCATGGAATTGATGCTTGTTACAGTTAAGCTGGCATTATTATAATCATAATTGATTTATAAGTGTTTGCTATTTGTGCCACAAATACTTAGTGTTTCCTTAAGTATAGAACCATCCATTTTTAGAGAAATACTGAAATTCTATGGATTTTAATCAGTTGTGGTCCCACATTTCTTTCTCTTACAAGATAACCCATGAAATTGTTCTGGAATTACATAGTGGTAATGGTTGCACAAGTTTGTGTACACATTCAAAGGGTTTATCCTATGGTACATGAATCATATGTCAATTTATTTATTTTTAAAAAATATTTATTTGACAGAGATAGAGCATGAGTGGGAAATGGGGGAAGGTGCAGACTCCCAGCTGAGCAGGGAGCCCGACTCGGGGCTCAATGCCAGGACCCTGGGATCATGACCTAAATTGAAGGCAGACGCCCAGCCACCTGAGCCACCCAGGCACCCCTCATATTTCAATTTAAACGAAAAAGAAACATGACTCAGTTATGGTCAGCCAAGTAATTCTAGATCATTCTTCTATTGAGAACTTGGGAACACAGGAAACAAGTGTCTAATTATTAAGTTTGACAGTAGACTATAGTATGAAAGCTAAGACAAAATAAATACCTGATAAACAAATGATGGTTCAGAAAGACCCTGATTTTAGTTCAGTGGTCTATGTGGACTTATATCATCACATATTGCATACGGTACGTGAATAATAATGTAAACAGTGTATAAGTGACTAGACTGTAAAGTTCTCCCATTAGAGCTTTTTCAGAGTGCTATTATTACTCCATATCGTAAGTATCTTAAGTAAATATGCCAGCACACCATGAATAGAAAGAATGGAATACATCACCTCACATATCTAATATAGCACATGTATTGCAAGCCGTATGTTACCTATTGAAGAAACTTGTAGCAAACACTATATGATAACAGTGAAGAAAATGATGTGGAATTAATATCAGCTGCTATGTTCCCTTCATTGCATCATAGGAAGATGAGTCGTGTTTCCTTTTATGGAGCGCTGAGCTTTCCTAAGATTTTAAGAGCCCCCAGGTAGTTTCACAAAATGCTATATTTCAGCTTGGCTTTGGTAGTGAGTAGGAGGTTTTGCCACAGATAGGGTAAAGGTACAGAGTTTTAAGTATCCCTGTTTGTATTTGGGAAAGCAGCCAGTTATAATTGGAGAGTGTTGGTTGGGCGCCTGGGTGGCTCAGTCAGTTAAGTATCTGCCTTCTGCTGAGGTCATGATCTCAGGGTCCTGGCATCAAGCCCCCCACATCAGGCTCCCTGCTCAGTGGGGAGCCTACTTCTCCCTCTCGCTCTGTGCCTCCCCCTGCTTGTTCGCGCACGCACAGTTTCTGTCAAATGAATAAATAAAATCTTTTTTTTTTTAAGTGTTGGTTATAGAGGGCTTTGTATGGCATGTTCGGCATATGCCACATAGGCGGAATTAACTTAGGAACAGGTTCATGGCTAGAAAAGAGAAATTGGAGGGGAAAAAAGATGTATTAAGTAGTTAACATTGTAAATGTTGGAATGGAGAGGAGGTATAGGAATTTCTGAGGTGAACTGGTCTTGGTGTAATTTATTGAGTTATGAGGGTTATGTGTTTTGTAGGGAGAAAATAAATATAGCTTAGATTTTTAAGTTTTATGATTAAGATTATACTAGTAAAGTTTACATGAAAGGGAGGTTTAGAGGGTTTGAGTTGTTTGAATTTGGGGAAAAAATGTTATTGGTACTTAACAGCTCTTTTCTAGAGAATGGTATCCTAGTATTCAGTGGAGAAAAGTAGTTGAGGTGAAGTACAGTGGTGGAGAACTCTGTTGAAATGCAGGACAAGGGAAAGAGGCTAGCCATCATATTGAACTAATATTTAAGCCCTTATTTTGTTCTAGGCACACAAAGTTTTAGGTTTTAGATAATAAATTACAGAAATAGTGACTGTAGATTGAAGCCCCTCCCCTTCTGTGTTACTGGGATTAGTGGGGCTATCATCTTGCTTCCCTCCTTTTTTTCCATTTTTCTGATATTCCTGAGTAGCAGTGGACCTGAAGGAGGAGCACATGAAATATTTAGGTTTTGAAGTATTGGGTGAGACCATCTGCTTGGAAAGGCACGTGATTCAGACCAACAGGGTTCTTAACTACTTGGGAAAGCTAAGGGATACCTTCGTAGATGTCATTTTAAGCATAAGGTGAAATTGTGCATTTGCTCTGAACCCCTGACTTATTTTTTGTATGGGAACCTGATCATGTTATAGTTGCTAGGAGAATTTTAGTTGAGAGCATAGTTTAGTACAGAATACACTTTCAACATAAACTTGGTATTATTGACTTAAAATTTTAACAGTACATTCTTAAGTTCACTTAGCATTCATTTTGGGCTGTTTGCTTATTTTTATTGTGCCCTGGACTCTCAGTTAGTAGGTGGGAGATCACTTCTTTCCTGGGGAAGCATTTGACCCTCAGTTATGGACAGCCAGGTAATTCTTAATCATTTTTCTATCGAAAACTTGGGAGCGTAGGAAACATTTTCTAATGAATAGGTTTTGATAGTAGGCTATCGTATGAAAGCTGAGACATGATAAACACCTGATAAGCAGATGATGGTTCAAAAAGATCCTGAGAATCTGCTATATGATTCTGAATTTTAAATGCCATTCTGTTATAACCTCTAATCCAAAGATAGCCTCTGCTGTTTTAGGATTCTACTTCAGGATACTCTTAATTCAGGTAGATTTGTCATTCTCCTTGACATTAATTTTTTTCTTTTTTTTTAAAGAAAAAAAAATGTCAAGGAGAATGACAAATCTACCTGAATATATATATATATATATAATATATATATATATATATATACACACACACACACACATACACACACACACTATATAAAATTTTTTTTTTTTTTTAAGATTTTATTAGGGCAAGAGAGAGCATGGGGGCGTAGAGGAAGAGGGAGAAGCAGGCTTCCTCCTGAGCAGGGAGCCCTACTTGGGGCTCAATCCCAGGACCCTGGGATCATGACCTGAGCCAAAGACCTATAAATGACTGAGGCAGCCAGGCACCCCTATAAAATTCATTTTAAAGTGTCCAGTTCAATTTAGTATATTTAGAGTTGTGTGGTCATGACTACTATGTTCTAATTTTAGAACATTCCTCCATCACCCCCAAAATAAACACTTTGTTAACAGTCATTCTCTGTTAATCTATCCCAAGATTTAGCAACTACTAATCCAATTTCTGTCTGTAGATTTGCCTATTCTGGACATTTCATATCAGTGGATTCATACAGCATTTGTCGTTTTTGACTGATTTCTTCCACTTAATGGTTCATCCATGTTGTACCATTAGTTAGTACTTCATTCCTTTTTTTTTAAGATTTTTATTTGAGAAAGAGCATGGGGAGAGGGGGTAAGAAGCAGAGTCCCTGCTGAGCAGGGAGTCCAACCAGATCCCAGAATTCCGGGATCGTGACCTCAGCTGAAGACAGAAGCTTAAATGACAGAACCACCCAGCAGTATAATTGCTGGATTTTAATCCATTGTATGGATGATATCACATTTGGTTTATCCATTCATCAGTTGGTGGACATTGGAGATGTTTTCACATTTTGAACAATGCTACTATGGATATTTGTATACACATTTTTGCATAGACCTGTGTTTTCATCTCTCTTGGCTATATACCAAGAGTAAAATTGCTGGGTCTTATGATATTTCCATATTTAACCCAAGGTAAGCCCATATTGTCTTTCAAAGCAGTTGTACTATTTTACATTCCCATCAGTCATGTATGAGGGTTCTGCTTTCTCCACATCCTTGCCAACATTTGTTTTATTATTGCTTGTCTTTGTTGATTACCCTCGAACTAGTATAGTTAATGTTATACCATTGTGGTTTTTTTGATTTGCATTTTCTTAAAAACCAGTGATGTTAAGGGGCACGTGGCTAGTGCAGTTGAAAGGTAATGCAGCTCTTGATCTCAGTTGTGAGTTCAAGCCCCACATTGGATGTAGAGATTACTAAAAATAAAAAAAAACTAATGATATTGAGTATTTTTGTGTGCTTAATAGATATTTATTTTTGGAGAAATGTAATCAGATCCTTTTATCTTTATATTGGGTTTTCTTGTTGAGTGTAAGGCTTTGTATATTATAAATACAAGTCTCTGGATACAGTATCTGATATTGACATTTTTGATGTATTACTGTTTTCAAGTTTTTTATAGTTTCATCATTCTGCCTTGTGATCCCAGGAGACATGTTAACTATCACTTTATACTAACAACGTTTACTAATTTGTAAGGATTATGGTTTTATTATAGACTGGAAAATTAATAGAATTCTAAGCTGTGTTTGGAAATTATATGTAGGCAGTAGATACCTGTGGCAGCAACAAAATAGAACAGTGTTGTCTAATAGAACTTTCTGTGGTGATAGAAATATTCTGTATCTGTGGGGTTAGTGTGGTAGACAGTCACATATGGCTGTTGTGCACTTGAAATGTGGCTAATGTGACTGAGGAACTGAGATTTTAATTAGAATAGCCACATGTGGCCAGTGATTACTCAGTTGGACACTGCAGGTCTAGAATGGGGCAAAGTTAAGCTTTACTGGGTCAGGTGAATTTTGAGTAGTGTTGAATATGAGAATTGTGATGACTGAAGACTACTCTTCAGGCAGGAAGTTAGAGAAGTCAGACCGCTGTTTTGGAACAAAGCTGACAAGGAATATTGATGGGGTATCCAAGAAACTCATTTTTCAGGGAAAGAAAGAGAAGGTACCCTTTGATAAATAGAGTAAGATTATACTTTGATATACCCTCTTAAGAACTGTATCCAAGGAATGAAAAAGTCCACCAAATAGAATTTGACTTAATTCAGGCAGATAACCTTTTTCTTTAGGACCTTTATTACCTTGCAGTAATAAATGTGTTACTACTGTGAGATTAGTGGAGTTTAGCAAGGGAAAGAGATTCATAGGGTACAAAATATGTAATAGCAGGAGAAACTTACCAGTGGAAAGTTTTGTGATTTCCTTAAAGCAAGTATGACATGGTAGTCTCATCACATCCATTGGAACGAGATCTGATTTTCTTTTGTAATGGCTTGAAAAATGATGCAATTTTGTGGTAGATTATTATATTCAACTTTGTTTTGTGTGGTTTTCCTAGGGGGAAACTCCCAGTAGTCTTTATAAAGCTAGGAAAAGAGCAGATCACTGCTCCTGGCTTTCCAACTATAAAGATAGGTTTGGTTTGTTATGTGTTGATAGTGTGGTTGTGACAAGTTCTTTCCTAGAGGCCACTTGAGGAGAGGCATTGTTGTGTTCACCAGGGGTGCTGTGGTGGAAAATAAATGGTCTCCGAGAAGATGGGTGGATTGAACACAAAAAAGCAAGTTAAGGCATCTTTAGCTTTTACTAAATGAGATGGGAAGCCGTTGGAAAGTTTTGAAGTTAATCCAGACAGATCTGCTTGCAGATCAGTGTGAAGGCTGAGGGTGGAATCAGATGTCACCAGAGTTTTGGCCTGGACAACTAGAGACTTGGAATTTACAGAAACAGTGGTAGGAGAAGAACATAGGAACTTGGTTGGGGAGTGAATATTCAGACTGGTATGGACATGTTTATTAGACATTAACTTTGAGAGATGTTAAATAGGCAGTTGTTTATACAGAGATACAGTAGTGTCTGCTTGTAGGTCATACAACCATAATATTGGATGAGTGGAGATAGAAAGTAGAGATCCCTGGAACTTTGAAAGACTGGAGAGGAATCAGTATGGGTAATTGAGAATGCCGTAAAGAAACTTGGAGAAAAACCAGAAGCATGAAATGTCCTGGCTCTGTGAATATGTATTGAAAGAGTAGAGGGATGAACTACATATATTAAGTAATACAAAGATTTAGAAATTGTGGGGTCATTGGTGACTTTGACATGGGTAGATTTTGATAATGGTGGGGCAGAAACATTACAAGGAGATTTCAAGAATGGAAAGATAAAAATAGGATATCTTTATACGTACAGCAGAATTTACTCTGTACAGTTTTAACATACATAGTATAAACAAGGTATGGTATCTACCAGTGTAATCAGGATACAGTTCCATACTTCCTAAAAATTAACCATGAAGCACTTTTCCCTAGCCCCTTGGGAGCCACAAGTCTGTGTTCTCAGAAAGCTACTTAAAAGAAATTTTATTGTAAGCCAAAGAAGTGTACTCTTCTGGCCCAGCTTGGTAAAATGAGAATATAGGAATGAATGGGCTTACATGTTCTTAACATATGGTCTGTAAACAATATTCTGAATACTCTTTTATAATTTTGGCTTTATAAAAAAATTAAAATTGTACCACATGGGCAGTTTTTAAGACATCTTTGGAAAAGACCCAAAGTGACATTTGGGGAGTACGTATGTTAACATTATGACAAATGAATAAGGTTATAATTCTTGGGACACGGTGTCTATTAACGAATGTCCACCTGGATGTAAAGCTTGATTATAAGCAGAAGCAAAGATTTAAAAACAATTTTTTTTTCCTGAACATAGTCTTGAATCCAGTACTGTTTCTGAATGGATGATCAAAGCAACCCACATATTATCGCTCAGATTATTTTTTGTTTGAAAATTTTCAGGTGAATTTTCAAGTTGTCTTTCCTGGAAACATCTGATTTTGTGTTAACGTAGCTTCCCAGATGAATCTATCAAGACAAATCCCTATATTTTTGTAATTTTCTAAGATGTAGCTTTTATTTTTTTTAATACAAAAATTGGGTACATCATAAAATGAGTAAAGTATAGTTAATTTTTTTTCCCTCTCACAGTTATAAATAAATCAGTGAGGCAGTTTTCAGTTGTATGTATTGAAATTTGCAAAAATACCCCTAAATACTAAACCGACAATTCTTTCTGAAAGAAGATTGTAGAACCATTTATTCATTGGCAACATTGGTTCTACACATACAGGGGCTGTTAATTCCTTCCGTTTGTAAGCAGGAATGCATATGGTGTTCCCAGCCTTGATCATTGTTCTTTGGGCAGGTTCTTAAACCCACAACGGTGGTTAGGTAATCTTTGTTTTTCCTTCAATTACAAAACTGTTTTTTCTTTAAAATTTTAATAGTTTTGGTGCCACTATGTATTGAATGATCCTGTGCCACATACTGGTTTGTCCTTTAGTCCCTGTATCATTAAGGTGAGCAGGGCTTGCTGTTTTTCAGTCCTATAGAACATTTGTATCCTTAATGGACCATTGGATAAAGGCAGCACAAAGAAAATTAAGGAACATAAAGTACTATGCAAATTTATATTGGTAATTGGCACTCTATCCATAAATTGCATTAGCGAAACAAGTTTAAGTTCACAGTTATATTCAGTTTGGCTTCTCCCAAGAAGAGTCACCAAGGCAGCATGTTTGTGGGAAAATACTTGCAAATAAGGTTTAGAAATTGTCTCTTACTTTAGAAATAAAACACAAATTATAAAAAAAAAATGCTAGTTGATTTATTTTAAGCACAACAGCAAGCATTTTGGCAACATGCAAACAAGTTTTTTGGGATCCGTTTTTTACATGACATAGTTTCATATTTACATTTTAATGTAAACCTGAATTAAACATTACATAGACATTTCATTCTTCTAAGCAGAGTCAGTAGCCTACTCATAAATCTTTGAGATTTAAAGAAATATAGACTATTAAAATTAACATTAGGGTGAACTTTTTAAAATTTTGGTTTTTAGTTAAGTATTTGTCTACATGTTAAAATGAACTATATCATAATCTGTAATTGTGCATTTAAGGTAATTTCATTCTGTTACTTTTACTACATTAAAAACGAATGACATGGGGTGCCTGGGTGGCTCAGTCGTTAAGCGTCTGCCTTTGGCGCAGGGTGTGATCCTGCATCAGGCTCCTCTGCTGGGAGCCTGCTTTTTCCTCCCCGACTCCCCCTGCTTGTGTTCCTTCTCTCGCTGGCTGCCTTTCTCTGTCAAATAAATAAAGTCTGAAAACAAAAAAAAAGAATGACATGATTTTAAAAGTCTGAGAGGTTGTACTATCTATAGTCTAGTGAAAAAAGTTTTGGTAGTTTTAAAAGATAATGGAAAATAGTTGCCATTCAAATATGGTTTCATAGAAGCTTTTATAAAGAATGGGAAAGACCATCCAGAAATAATATTTTATAATATTTAAAGATACCAGTTATTGAAAGCCTTGATTCTTGAATAGTTAACGTAAGGAGTGCGTTCTGAAGGTTTACCCTGGATGGTATGGTGGGAAACCTATCTATAGTTGAAGTTGTAGATTGTCTCAGGAGAGTACATTGATAAGAACCAAACAGTTGCTGTAGCAGAAGGGCTTTACTCGGGGCCTTAGTTTCAAGTCTTCAGTTGTTCATGCACTGGTTTGTGGCTAGAGTCATGGTGGCTAGTGTTTGAGGTAAGTATTTCATCAACTGGGAGTTTATTTAATTACCGGAGGTAGGATGCTGCTCTTTGGCTGGTAAACTCTGTACATAATTTTTGCTGTTGTGTTTCCCCTGGTTTCCTCTAGTTACATCCCACAGACTCATTTTACTGATATTTATTCATTGGGATTTTGCTCATCTCACTTTCTTAAAATCATTCTTTTTGAATCTCATGGATTTGTACGTATTTTTCTCTGTACTTCTCTAAATTAAAGCACATTTTAGTGTGCCTGGCTCAAGTCGGTAGAGCATGTGACCCAGGGTGGTGAATTCGAGCCCTATGTTGTGTAGAATTTACTTAAAATAAAAAATTCTTTTTAATAAATTAAAGCACATTTCTGAGAAATGAGCATTCTCTAGATCTGGTCTTGTTCCTGCATCAGTGATTTTTAACTTCATTGTGAATAGGTACATTCATAGAATTTTAGGTTTCAGAGATCTGACACATTCTAAAGCCCAAAACAACATGGTAGCCTGTAAAATAAATCCTCCTAGGAAAACCAGGGGTAAGCAGGGAGAAACATAATGAAATTTCATTATAGATAAAAAAATAATGAGCCAGAAGAAAATACTTCCTGACACTTGAATGAAATTATAATGGGATTGCATGTTTAAACTGAATTTGATAAATCAATATTGTATAGGGAGGAGGGAGTAATCTTATTAGATTGCTCTTACTTATAAACTATATCATGTTGTAGCTTTTACTTTTTTTATGATCATTTTAGAGAGAGTAAACAAGTGGGGGGAGGAGCAAAAGAGAAAAGCAGACTCCCTGCTGAGTCTAGAGCTGATGACATGACCGTGAGATCATGACCTGAGCTGAAATAGTCAGATGTTTAACCGTCTGAGCCATTATTTTTTTAAGATCTTTGTGGGCCTAGAATATCTGACAGTTGATTTCCAGAACTTCCTATTTCCTGTTTGATAATTAATATACCTAAAATTATTTTTAATCTCTAAATTTTTAAGACAGGAAGCAGGTATGGTATAGTAAATGAATATATTCAGGAGAATACAGTTTTACTAATACATTCTAGTTGTTCCCACAACTAGAATTGAAATTTAATAGTAGTGATTGAAATTTAATAGTATGAATCAGGGTTTTTGAGACCCGAAGACCATCTAGTCATCTAAGAAACTTGCCTTTGTAAACTTTATATTTTATTTTTAAGTAATCTCTTCATCCAACATAGGGCTTGAATTTACAACCCCAAGATCAAGAGTTGAATTCTCTACTGACTGAGCCAGCCAGGCACCACTGTAAACTTTTATTTTTAATAAATGACTTGTAATGCTTATATTTTTGCTTGGAGATAGGACAGTTTCTTTGTCTTATCTGTTCAGATAATTAGCTAGCTAGTGTGCGTCCAGAAGTGTTTTAATTTCTTTAAAATGGTATTTTAATGACTTTTTTTTTTATTCGGGCTACATTTTATACCAACGCTTAATGCCCAAATTTCTGGTTTAGGGTATAATCATAATTCTCTTAGGATTTAGTGCTTGTTCGTGTGGTAACAATGAAACTTTATGAAGACTTTTTAATGACTTTGGCTTTATCAGTAGGGAATCAGCACATGATACTGATCTTGATAAGCAAGGTTTTTCTTGTGGGGAAAATGGTTACTTAATTTGTAGCTAGTTCTTGAAGCTTTAGTAATTCCTATCCCTTTGACCTTGAGGGTTGTCAGAGAGGCATGGTTTTCTCTTCACGTTTTCACAGTCATGCAGTTTGACATTTTACAAGGAAGGTCTTCTTAAACTTCCTTAGAGGAATCTTTGTGAGTTTTTCAAGAATCCATTTTTGCTTGACCAGCAGTTAAGTTCCATGGCACTAAAAGCCCTTTAGCACTACCAGTTGGTCTTCCGAAACTTTTTTCTTCTGAAAACTAGAGCATTTGACTTTTATTCGTATTTGTGGGGCCATTACATAGATTCAAAACAAACTGCATTTCTTGCCTCATTTTCATTGTGATGACTGACCTGAATCAGGTGAAATTGTACGGTTCAGAAGAAGTTCCAGTGCTGACAAGTGTAGGGAATCTGGAATGGCAAGATGATTGGTTTGGAGACTGGTGCCAGTGCCAGTGAGTGGGTTGTTGGGAAGGGGTAGTTTAGATCTCTAAATCCAACAGGCTTGGGTCATGAGATGTTTCATGCCCAAAGATGTAGATAACTCACCTTCATTTACCTCAAGAAATTGCTTTTATTTTTTTTATTTTTATTTTTTTTAAAGATTTTATTTATTTATTCAACAGAGATAGAGACAGCCAGCGAGAGAGGGAACACAAGCAGGGGGAGTGGGAGAGGAAGAAGCAGGCTCATAGCGGAAGAGCCTGATGTGGGGCTCGATCCCAGAACGCCGGGATCACGCCCTGAGCCCAAGGCAGACGCTTAACCACTGTGCCACCCAGGCGCCCCAAGAAATTGCTTTTAAAATATCGCTTTGCACAAAGGAGAGTGGTTTCTGAATTATTTTATATTTTATTTTATAGTTTTTGAATTAATACACTGGGAAATTAATGGTCCAAAGAAGAAAATCTTTAGGTATGGAAAGTAGTGGTGATAATAAAATGTTTCTATAAGCATCTTTTTTGTTTGTGTTAATTCCCATAAACCAATTAAAACTGACAAATTAACAACTCATTTAAAACTGCGGGACGCCTGGGTCAAGTTAAACCCAGGCCTATCCTAGGATACAAGGGCTGAATTAGAAGTTTTTGTATCTGGGGGCGCACCTGGGAGGCTCAGTCGGCTAAGCATCTGCCTTCAGCTCAGGTCATGACCCCAGGGTTCTGGGATCAAGTCCCACGTGGGCTCCTTGCTCAGCGGGGAGCTTGCTTCTCCCTCTGCCTGCTGCTCCCCCTGTTCTCTCTCTGGCAAATAAATAAATAAAACCTTTTTTTTTTTTTAATTTGCTGAGAAGAAACCTCTGTAGAAGCACTAATAACACCTTCCTACTTCCTGAATCGTACATTTTCTTATTTCCTGGGGCTCAAACTTAAAAATGTTCCTTAGTGGAGCTTAAAACAAAATTTTGAGTGCTTTAGTAACTTTTACCATGTCGTTGATTCTTTAGCACTTGACAAATCAATAACTATTGTACTTCAAGGGGAAAAGTATTGGGTGGTCTTGACTTAAAACTGCTTGAGTGAAAATTACTAAATTGTACCCTCACTTGTTTGGCAGTGTACCATGTGCTTTTTCTTAATTTAGGGAAATTCCTGTCATAGCTACTCCTAGGAAAAAATAAGCTACTACTATATTAAAGTAGGGTGGTGGAAACATTTTAGATTAAGTTGGGTTGAGGAAAAAAGAATGACCACTACCTGGAGGATTGGAGACTAGAAATTCAGAGATAAGCCACTGATGAGATATCTTAGAGGGAGACTCATCATATATATGAATTATAAAGTTTTAAGGCTTTGTAATACATCACTTTTGCTTCTTAAAACTTTTTGAAATTAGGCAGAACAGCAGTTGGTGGGTAGTTTTTGTAGAATAATATACCTGGGGCTGGGCATCAAGTTAGTTACTAAGAAGGTACAAAACAGAATTACAGGATTTTTTTTTTTCTAGTGGTAGGTCTTACCTTCTTATGCTGCCATAGTCTCTTATAAAAATAACAACATGGAATGTTTTCTAGAACTGATATCCATGTAAGTTTTTATGTTGTACTTTGAATTTTTTCTTTACAAATATGAGAGTCAATACCAAGCCATCCCTTGGAGGTGTATCTTCAGCAGTCACTAGGATACTTCTCCAGTGAAAGCAGCAGTTAAGGAACCAGTGATTTTTTTTGAGAGCTGAATGTGTGCTGGGCAGTGGATTTAGGCACTAGTGAATAGTGAACAAAACAGACAATATTCTCCATCCTGTTGGAATTGGAACTATGAATGCATCCTCTGCTTAAATGTTAGAATGGATCATGGCTTTTTATACACAGGTAACACATATATATAAATGGCTCTTTGTTTTTATAGGGCAGAACTGGTTAATACTGTCAGTTTTATATGGATCAGTTTAGTATCACTAATAGTAATTTATCTGTATACTTCTGTGGATGAAAAGTTCAGGGATTTAGCTCATAAGAGATACCAATGTTTGCAGACTCTATTAATTGCAGTCCCTCTTTGTGAGTATTTTATATGGGGTTGTTACTGTGTTTTATTTATTTATGAATTACTGGAGCGTATATAGAGAGTAAAATCAGTATATATATAGGCTATTCATTGTACAAAGTAATGCTTTATTAATACTGCCAGAGTACAGAGGAACCGTTTATGTCCATCCCTTAAGGACAACCAACTATCATTGGATATGCCTGTGTGTATGTAGTATTTTCTTGAAGTACCTGCTGTATTCAAAATGGCAAAGAAGGGAGGTTTTTACCAGACTTTGGAGTGAAATTAGCAAAAAGATACAAATTGAGAGACAGTGAACATTAATTTATTATTTTATAAGGTCACTGATGGATCTTGCTGACTTAATTTTAGTTGTGAAGGAATTCTGTTTTCCTTTTATCCACTAGGATGTATAGTTACCCAGCACGTGTTCCTCCTCCTCCTCCTATTGCTCGGGCTGTAGTTCCTTCAAAACGCCAGCGTGTATCAGGAAACACCTCACGAAGGGGAAAAAGTGGCTTCAATTCTAAGAGTGGACAGCGAGGATCTTCCTCCAAGTCTGGAAAGTGTATGTATTATTATTGTGGCTTTGTGATACTGCTGTTTCTTGTGTGTTGGAATAGGGAAATTAATGCAATTAATAGTCAGGGTTTGTACAAATGCCTTTGTATAATCAAGATAATGGAAGAGGAGAAGATAGTGATTAAGGGGCCAATTAAAGTATAAGACTTTAGGGGAGCTAGGCACTTGTGAATTTACAAAATGTGTAAGTCAAACAGTACAAAAAATGCTTTCAACTATAATTGAGGTCTTTAGTGGGCCTACAAAAATAAGAATACTGTTGCTGAGGGAGTAAGCACATTAGATATAGGTTTTAGCTACCAACTAAAAAAAATGAGGATCCCCATGACTGGGACTGTATGATCCTGGCTCCATTTCTCCCCTGGGATCTCCTGCTGGCTATTGCCGTATGGTTTAGTGGGCAATGTGTTTGGCATCTGTTAAGCTTCTGGTAGAGTTGATTCTGACCTAGAGTTTTGTTTGTATTAAAGTGAAAGGCGATGACCTTCAGACCATTAAGAAGGAGTTGACCCAGATAAAACAAAAAGTGGATTCTCTACTGGAAAGCCTGGAAAAAATTGAGAAAGAACAGAGCAAACAAGGAGGTAAATGGTCTTGCCGCTTGTTGGGTATAAAGTTGGGTTAGTTACTGAAGATAGTTGAAGGTATATGTTGGAATAGTGGGATATAAAGCAATTGAATATGAAACTTGGGGAATTTGAATTGGGAAGGGCATTTGTGTGGGAGGATTTAGATTTGTGCTGCAGTTCTGTGATCACTAGTGGGGATTGTCTACATCCTGTGGACATTACTTGCCCCTAGACAGACTTGTCCTTCTCATCCCCAGTAGAGATGAAGAATGATAAGTCAGAAGAGGAGCAGAGCAGCAGCTCCCTGAAGAAAGATGAGACTAATGTGAAGATGGAGTCTGAGGGGGGTGCAGATGACTCTGCTGAGGAGGGGGACCTACTGGATGATGATGATAATGAAGATCGGGGGGATGACCAGGTGAAAACCACGGGAAAGGAAAGAAAGAGGTGGTGGAGGGGGGAGCAGGGACACATGGAGTGCCTCTAACTCCATCCTATTTGTGTCTGTTTCTCACAGCTGGAGTTGATCAAGGATGATGAAAAAGAGGCTGAGGAAGGAGAGGATGACAGAGACAGCGCCAATGGCGAGGATGACTCTTAAGCACATAGTGGGGTTTAGAAATCTTGTCCCATTATTTCTTTACCTAGGCGCTTGTCTAAGATCAAAATTTTCACCAGATCCTCTCCCCTAGTATCTTCTTCAGCACATGCTCACTGTTCTCCCCATCCTTGTCCTTCCCATGTTCATTAATTCATATTGCCCTGCGCCTAGTCCCATTTTCACTTCCTTTGATGCTCCTAGTAGTTATTATGTTAAGTCTTACCCTGTAATTTTTGCTTTTAATTTTGATACCTCTTTATGACTTAACAATAAAAAGGATGTGTGGTTTTTATCAACTGTCTCCAAAATAATCTCTTGTTATGCAGGGAGTACAGTTCTTTCCATTCATACATGAGCTCAGTAGTTGCTTCCCTAACTGCAAAGGCAATCGCATTAGTTGAGTAGCACCTGAGAACAGCTTTGAGTTAGAGGTATGTGTGTTATACCCCACATAAGAGTGCTATGTGGGGCTGTTCAACACAAATGTAACAATGTATTTTTGTGAATGAGAGTTGGCATGTCAAATGCATCCTCTAGAAAAATAATTAGTGTAATAGTCTTAAGATTTGTTTTCTAAAGTTGATACTGTGGGTTATTTTTGTGAACAGCCTGATGTTTGGGACCCTTTTTTCTCAAAATAAACAAGTCCTTATTAAACCAGGAATTTGGAGAAAAAAAAAACCTGGTTTTTTATTTTTGTATTTTATAATCGTTTACTTCAAATTCTTTGTTTCGCAGCGGCCTCCACAAAAACCGTAGAATGTACTAGATATATTTTTCTTTGAGTCATAGTCATCACTCATACCAGCATACACTACTCAAATGATGTGTCATTGGGGGTGGGTATTGCATCAAGGAGACAGTAACTTTGATGTGGAGTGGAGATTCTTGGGCAGAATGGCTTTTCTATCCTAATGAAAAAGGTTTGGGGACTGCATTAAGCTTTTTCGTTAATGTTTTGTGGTCCACTTGACGCCCTTTTTGAGATTTTTGTTGTGTGCTAAATCGTTTTGTCCTTAAATAGAAGAGGTTTGAACATGTCAAGATTGTAGGAAAATTTAAACAACTGGAGAATGAAACCTCTGTTTTCTTCCATTTTGTCCTTTTAATTGCTACTCAGAGTCCCAGTTACTTTCTGGATTCTGAGTCTGTGCCTCCAAGTTCCTAAAAATAGGAAAGCTCTTTCTTACCTGCTCTTCTATAGTTTATACCTTCCCAGGTAACTTAGAACATTTACTTTCAATGAGTTTAATCCATATAAATAATTTTTGTTCCCTCCTCCCATGTGATTAATTGCAGCGATTTTTAGGCGTGATACTAATTGGCACCTAGACTTCTAAGGATGGATTTATTAAACAGCTTCTAGATTTGTTATGCTTGCCTAATACTGAAAGGTCTGGTTTATTTATGTTTTATACTTGTTTCCAGCAGAGCAGGACAAGAACATGGTTAGTTTGGACTATTACCGTTCACACAAACCTTGGATTCCCCAGAAAGTTGATGTTTCATAGCATGCAGCAAAGGCATTTTATATCCAACCTACTATGAGCAGAAGTCCTATTTATTAGGATCTCAAATATCATTTTATATAACAGGTGACAAAGCAGAATAGAAGGAAGAGGCTGAACTATGAATTACCCCCTTGACCCCACATCCATTGTACAAAAGTAGCTTTTGTGGGTTAATTTGGTCAAAAATGCTTCGACCCACCCTGTTTTCTGATCTTAACATGATTTCATGTTACATAAACTCACTTTTGGCGTGTAATCCCAAAAAGAAAATAAGTTGGATGCTTAGAAGAAAGGGTCAAGGTTCTAAGATGTTAATAAAACACATTTAAGGTTATAATGTTAGCCATCAGTACTTAAAAGATGCTGGATGCATTTAGGCCAGGCATGAAAGTGTCTTTCTTAATTTCATATGAAACCAAGTATTGAAAGAAACTGTAGAAGACTTAGAGAAATGGTCCTATGCTCATAGAAGATGTATACACACACACACACACACACACACGGTTATTGATAAAGAGATCTCTAGTTTGTCTTGATGGGGAAAGAGTCATTTCACGCTCTAGGTCTCAGGCTATTAGGAGTTAAAATTTCCTCATGGAACTAAGAACAGTACTGTAAAATTCTATAATCATAGGTTATACTCTTGTAATACTTGGAAATTCAGGTTCCTAGGCCAAAACTGTGGAAAAGGAAACATGACTAAAATAGCATATAGTTCTGTATCTTGCAATCTGATCAAATGCAGACACTACTAGCTTTTTTTTTAAAAAGGCCGTTACCTTGAAGACCATTGATCTAATGAAGGTTTATAGTCACTGTTAACATTATTTAACTCTGGGCCCCAGGAAAAGAGGTTGGAACAGGTTCAGTTGAAATAGAGGCAGAGCAAGCATGGGCTCTGTGGGTTGGCAGTGGATGGAGTTGAAAACTTGACAGTTTTAGAGTCAGCTAATCGTTTAGAGGGAATTCTGGGTAACTTGACACTCTCAAAGACCAGGGCCTTAAGCTATTTAGTGGAAGTAAGATTTAAAACAAAATATGGTGATGCATTTGTTGGGTATTACAAAATTCAGAATGATTTACCCAAGATGCCTAGGAATGTAAGAAAATAGCCTGGAAGCTTTTAAGAGTACAGTCTCCAGCCAGGATTTGGATGAGGAAGGTGGATGACTTAAATGAAATCCCTTTGGAACATTTCTGATGCTACATAATTTTTAATGGGGAGATTTCTATGAAGTTCAGTGGCAAAGGTACTTTTCTCATTTGCTCTCTCACCGGTGAAAGGAGCTAACTTAAAGCTGTTGGAGTGGAATCGATGACAAATTTGGAATGCTTGAGGATTCCCAATAGATTTCAGTTCGGATGTCACCTGAACATCTGAAACTTGCAAGGATTAGTAGTGCTAGTCAGTACATGTTTTAAAGTCTCTTAAGAGATGGAACTAGGTGTAAGAGAATACGAAAATGCAAACAAAAACAATAGAATTATGGTAAACTGGAAGGGAATAAAATGAAGTCAAGTGAGTATTGAGAATGTAATGGAAGGAAGGGATAGAACAAAAACAAGCATCGTTCTAGCCATACAGTAGCTATAAAATATCAATAAAGGAATCCAGTGAATAACTTAGCAGCAGTATGTTGATTCAAAAGAAGTAGCCAGGGGAAGCAAAGCCCACAGATACGATACGCAAAGGAAAGAAATGGAACTGCTCAGAGACTGTACTTAACAAATACTGGTGGTTTTAGGTAACCTGGATGTTGTGTTGGGGTGTGTTATGAAAGGAATAGAAAATAGGTATGCGTTCATTTTTAGGAGAATCAGAAAGCATCATCGACTGTGGCCTGGGAGAATGAAGGGTTTAGCCATATAATTTGACCCTTTTATTTAATGTGAGAGAAATTCACCTGCATCACAGTCAAATGGGGTTTGTGTTTCTGGACCCTAGTTCAGGTAACACTGACCAAGGAAGTGCATTTCACTTGAGTTGTAGGTGGGTTAAAGAAAAAAAGTATGGTTATATTTTGAAGCCAGTTAAAAGTAGTAAACACAGATACAACAGAAATGAGAGTGACCAATTGTGTAGAATGGGCTGGTAAGTAACCGCAAAGAATCTCGCTTTATCAAAACTGCTTTATCTCACAGAGAGCAGGTATCATTTATACCGTGGTGTTTATTTGACGGATAAGTGGCAGTCTGTTGGAGAATTTTTAGTGTTTGGAAAGACCTTGGGATAAAGTAAAAATTGGGTCAGCTAAACTACAGAAAAAGCCAGATTTAGATGTATGCCTGACTGGTGACAGAATTGCAAATGTTTAGAGAGGAGAATAAATTAGGGGTGTTGGAAAATTCCATGTTTGAATTTTAGTTAATCAAATTAATCCTAATACATCGGGAAGGCTTCAAAGGGTATGGGGTTGCATTAGTAACTTTGAAATTAATCAAAAAGCTTAATATCCCAATTATGAAGAGCAGGACCTGTGTAGAGAGGTGGAGTTTAAAGCCCTGTTTGACCTCTCCCCCACCTTAAGTCAGAACTAAAATAGAAGGGATAGTGTAATGCGGTGAATTCCAAAAAGACAAAGTAGCTAATTAGGAGTAGAAGCCCAAGATTTTTAGGTGTCACACAAAGAAGTTGAGGGAGATAAAATGTTCTGAAGATTTGACAAATTTGCTTGTACAAAATGACTCAACAGGCCTTTCATAAACCTGAAGTTGTGATTAAAAGTAATTATTAGTATGTTAAGTTAGTTGTCGAATGGATCTCAACTTTGGTTGTGTGTTAGAATTACCAAGGGAGCTTTTAAAATCCTGATGCCTAGATGTATGTGTACTTCAGACCAATTAAATCTCTGCAGTTGGGACTCTTGGCAGTAATTTTCAGTTTGCTAGCAACATGGGGAGCCCCTGCCACCAAGAGGCAAACAGTGCTGTTCCCTGTGTAGTTAAGGTGGAAGGGAGGAATTAGGGCATTCAGATAGGATGTCTCTGGGTGACTGGCTGATAAGTTAGCAAAAGAATGCTCATGTCATATGTTAGGCGGTTTAAGTCAAGATAAGTGCTTACAGTAAGAGCATGGGGGCGACGCTTTATTTAAAATGAAAGGGTGAAAGTGAGCATGTGTACTTACCTTGAAATCTATGGCCAAAGTATAGAAAGCACTGAAGGGGAGGTGTCTGGCTAGGGTTAAAAGGTGAGAAAAGCTAAGGTTGAGGGAGAGACAAAGTCTGTACTCTGAGTTACAAGAAGACATGTTAAAGTAAGCCCAACCTTAACCACCCACCACTCTTTTTTAACCTATTGCAGTCTAATAGAACTTTTGTTACGGAAGTGTTTCATAATACATTGACTAACGTGCTAGCCCTATGGCTGCTGAGCCCTTGAATTGTGGCTAGTGTGACTGAGTAATTGAATTTCCAGTTTTGTTTTTAATCTGAGTAGTGTGGCTATCTTATTGGATAGCGTAGTGCTACGAAATGAGCAGTTCTAAAAAGTACAGATATGATACATCAGCTGTGACTTAGGCGAACAGATGTGACTTTCTGAGGTGTTTCGTGCCGAGTTCACTGAAAATACGTATTTTAGGCCCTAGACCTCAACATTGAAGACTTCCTTAGAACTTCCCTAGACTAACATGAATACTTACTTGATTAGTAGGACATTTACAACTACAGGCATAGTCTTTGTTACCTTCGTTTAGCAATGTTTCTTGGAAAATAAATTCTTAAGTGGGATCCCATCTTGTCAGTGGGTGCCCAAGGCTCAAGGCAGATACAGGTTTTATATGCATCTGAGAAGGATGCTGGGCAAGCATTTAAGGTAAAATCTTAGTTGATTTTCACATAGTCCTATAACATGTATGGAAGTAACCCCTGAGTTTCAAAGAGTGTCAGACTAAGTGCCTTGTGGAAAGCCCCATAGATATTAAATGGTAGAGCCAACATTTTAGCCTGTGATCTAGCTTAACCATGAATTTTGGACCTAAGGAAAGGTAATGATACTTTTGAGCTTACATCCTGGATCCCAAAAAATGACACAACTATTTCCAAGGCATGATAAGAGACTAGGATCCCAGCACCTTCTCTCTTAAAAGGAAAAATAACCTTACCATTTCTCTATCAATCTGTACACTGAATACTAGAGTGGTTCATAGATCTAACAGTTGCAAACACGTCTTGAAAAACACCTGCCTAAGAGCAGAAACTGTGTTAGGCAACGTGGTTGGGCTTCAGAAATGTAGCAAAAACATAAGAGTCTCTCCCATCCAGTTTCCTTAGTTTCTCCTGGGGGAACCCAGAGGCACTATTATAAACTATTTCTTCTATCTCAGACAACAAACTTTCCAGATATCTTGTAAAAATCATTATTTGTCAGGATAATATTCCAGTTACACAACTTTGACCCTGTACCATGATGCCTGCA
Organism: Ursus americanus; assembly: GCF_024610735.1. NCBI lineage: Eukaryota > Metazoa > Chordata > Mammalia > Carnivora > Ursidae > Ursus > Ursus americanus. The sequence continues at coordinate 2,142,938 of NC_142161.1, forward strand.
TGGTCCATTAGAAGCACCTGGCAATGTCATTACAAGAACATCCTAAAAAGGATTTGGTCTTTCTCAAAAGGACTTATTAATGTGAAAGGGGTTCAGTGACACAGGTAGAGTCACCTTTGCAGACTCAAGCTGCAATAATGAGTTTCTGGTATGAATGTGGGACATAAGTGACCCCCAAGAAAGTTTGAGAACCTACCTGTCCAGTTCAGTGACTCAGAAACTCCCACCCATTTACTACTTGATGAAGAACTTCAGTAGTTACCATCCAAACTTAGGAATCTTCCTATGGGCCACAAAGTCTTGGGGTCTGATACATGTTTTGCCTACTTGGTCCCTGCCCTAAAGGATACTTGCTTTACAGAGGTATGAATGAGATCCTTAAGCCTCTCCTGTCACAACTTGGGGAAGATGACCCACCCAGAGGGCTTGTAGTGGAGCCAGAGGTCTGCTAGATAGCTAGAGCCAGCTGTCCATCCAACCTCACTCACAGTATTCCTCTCCCTACTCGGAACCTCTGATTCTCCATTTTGGTAGTTTCCTCATCCAGCCAAACCTGCCCTTTTCTCCAAACTTCATATGGATTCCGCAAAAGCTGTTTTGTAGCAGTGGCTAGGTCATTCACAAAGTGCCAGAAACTGCTGGGGTTTAGTTGCCAGAAAGTTAGCTGCCCAACTGCTAGAAATGCTGCAGTGGTCTGCTCTGTCTTGGGTAGTAGAAGGAGCAGCCCTTAGTAGAATCTGCTATTGGGAGGCAGGGTGGGTAGCAGCATCCTAACTTGCTCACTGTTATCTGACCAGCTATGGAGACAGCTTCAGTGTTCGCTATCAGTGTTTTCATTCCCTCACCTGGGCATACAATCCTGATTCATTCCCCTGGTGGGACCCAGCAACTACCCGGGTATGTGCCAGGTCCCTGCTCTCTCCCTTTCAGCCCGTGGATGAGGCACGTGGCAGTACTACTCTGAAGATTATCCTGTCTTGTCCTCTTAAGCACTCACCTAAGTGTAAGGATATACAGCTTCCCTTTAAAATAGTAACCCTCCAGCACAGTCCCTCACTTCGCCAAGTAGTCTGTAGTCTTCACACAAATAAATGACTTGAAGATTTATTTTCCCTAGATATCTACAGACCTTGGGAAGCTTTGTTTTTAGCTTTGGTGTATCTGAGGAGTACTAACTTTTTCCACCAAGATGGCAGCCTCCTGCCTGCCCTATATACACTTTTCTTTTTGCCTACCTTGCAATCCCCTTTGGGTGTCAGAGGTTCCATAGCCATGTTTCCCTCCACCCCGCTCTTTTTCAACTTTTTGGCTATCTTCAGTTTCCCTCCACCCCGCTCTCTCATTTTCAACTTTTTGGCTATCTTCAGTCCTTTCCTTGAGGAATGTTTATACTTAAAACTTCAGAATATCCTAGGCACAGTTTAGTTGCAACATAACCACACATCATTTTTCCTAAGAAGAAATACGCTAGTGAAATAACAACCACCAAGTTCAACAAAATCCATACTCCTGTATCTAGCTGATGTAAACACTTGATTATATTTGCTGTGTTTGGAAATAAAAATGACATGCTGTATTTTATAGCTACTGTTAAAGCTCATGTGCCTCCTAAAATGTCTGTCCAGTCATTTTCTCCCAGTCTTCCCTGGCACCATTCCAGTCCAAGCTACCATCCCCTTGCTCCTGGTTTACTGCAATACCCCCCTGTATACCCACACCCACTGTGATCCTTTTCCAACAGCCTTCGTGATCTTTTCAAAACACACATATAATCAAGGCACTTCTTGGTTTAAAAGCCCTTCTGGCTTTCCTTGCCTTAAGATAATGACAAAACTTCTTACCATAGTGCGCATGGCATAAACGGTCTTTCCTTGCCCATCTGTCCAGCCTCTCTACCACGTACTCCTCACTTTCCTTGTTCGAACTTTGCTTTTGCGCCTCTCACTCCCTATGCTCACTCCCTCCTTTGTCCATTTGGTTCACCCTTAGAGTTCAGCTCAAGTGTTGGCTTCCTCCAGGAACCGACCCCCCGCCTTTCTTAAGTAGGGCAGTTGGCTCTCCTAGAACCAGGAATCTCTTAGTAGTACTAATTACAGCCACACACCGCAATCTGATTACTTGATTAATATGTTTTTCTTATTAGAGTGGAACTCAATGAGAGCAGCAGCCGCATCTTTTACTGTTCACCAATATTATCGCAAGTGTTTCAGAATATCTGAAACATAAAAATATGTTGAATGAATGGGTGGGAAAGGGAAAGGAAAAAGTAGGGGAAGGTCAGCCCTGGGTGAGGCAGTCTTGGAAACAGCCGGAATGCCCAGCAAGGCTGCAGAACTGGCTGCACGACACACCTGCAGGAATGTTGTAATGCCTTGGGCCTGTCCCAAGGGGATGCATTCTTACGAGTGAACTTCAGAGTCCCTGCTTTCATTGTATTTCACCATCCTTTGCCAGTGCCTCCAACAAATCCCTAATAATGCATGTCTGATTGCCAAGGATGAGAGAGTGCGTTATCCAAAAAAGGTGGATGTGCGCATTGAGATTAATCTCTTCTAGGGCCCCCCGAGTGGCTCAGTCAGTTAAGCATCTGCCTTCAGCTTGGGTTGTGATCCCTGGGGTCTGGGGGCCTGGAATCAAGCCCTGTGTTGGGCTCCCTGCTCAGTAGGGAGTCTGCTTCTCCCTCTCCTCCTGCCCCTCCCCTGCTCATGCTGTCTCGCAAATAGATAAAATCTAAAAAGAAAAAAAAATAACCTTTTTCAATACCTGTAAGTCCAATTTCCCTTACAAAACGCACCGTTCCCTTAGTGGGCAGTTCTCCTACCCCTCAACATCTGCCCCTGCATTCTTTACTTTTTAAAGTATACATATATATACTAGAAAATGCATGCATTTTAAGCATACAGCTTCATGAAGATTTATGAAATGAACATGCCTGTGTAAACACCACCCTGATCAGGATATGGAACATTGCCAGCACCCCAGAAACAACCTTCATGCCCCCTCCCACTATTACCCCCCTAGGTAACCACTACTGTGACTTCCGTCATCATAGGTGTCCTCTTTGTGAACTGTATGTAGATGGAATAGTACTTCTGAGGTTTGGGCTTCCCCTGGGAGAAGCATTTGGACGTAGTTTATTTGGGGAATGAATCCAGGAGACAGGACTTGTGAGGAAGTGGAAGAGTGAGACAGTTAAGAAGAAAAAACCAATGTAAAGGTGTGTTACTGAGATTGGGTACATAATGCTTCTCAGAGTTTTCCAAGGATGGGGGGACAGGAGGCTGGCATTTATCCACTGGCTCCTGTTCCCCACTGACTGAGGGATGCCACAAGGAGGTTCACTTCCCTGCAATTTGGGGCTGTAACTGATCTTAATCAGCTCTGGCGGCATTGAAGGACATGTAGATTGTTTTTGGTTTGAGATCATATTCCCATGAACATTCTTGTACATGTCTTTTGAGAACATATCTGTACACATTTCTGTTGGGTATGTATATAGTTGGGTGGAATTGTTGGGGCATAGGGTATGTGTATATTCAGCTTTAATAGATATTGCCAAACACCTCCTCAAAGTGATTGTACTAATTTATACTTTAACTAGCTGTAAATGAAATTTTTAGTTGCTCCATATCCTTGTTAGCACTTGGTATTGTCAGTCCTTAAAATTTTAGTTTCTTTAATGAGTATGTTTGAGTGTGTCTCACTTTGCTCTTCAGTAAACTTTTATTGTATAATTTACATACAGAAGAATACACAGGTCATGTACAGCTGTTACTTTTGCACACCAAACACACATCAATACTAGCAAGAAATCAAGAATTGGAGAATCACCAGCACTGCAGAACTCCCATGCATGCATGCCCTCTTCCAGCCACTTACCCCACCATCCCAAGGACATCTATTATCCTGACACCATAGATTCTTTTTGCCTGTTTTTGAACTTCAAAATAAGTGAAATGATATATTATGTAGTTTTTTATGTCTAGCTTCTTTGATTCAACAGTATGTCTGTATAGTTCATCTATGTTGTTGCATGTTGTAGTTTAACATTCATACTATTGTATAGTATTACATTATACAGATAGACTGCAATTTATTCATTCTGTGAATAGGCATTTAGACTTTTCCGTTTTGGCTATTATGAATAAAGCTGCTATGAACATTCTAGAGCATGTCTCTTTTTGAACAAATGTTTCTATTTCTGCTGGGTATAAATCTAAGAATGAAATTAAAGAGTATTATCTCATGCCCTCACGTACCTGCTATTTTCCAATCTTAGCTATTCTGGGAGGTATCCTAGTGGTGTCACTTTAAAAACTTGTTTTCTTAAGGAGCACTTGGGTGGCTCAGTCAATTAAGTCTCTGACTCTGGATTTTAAGAATTTTTTTTTTCTTAAAAAATTTTCTTTCCTGGCACACCTGGGTGGCTCAGTCAGCTAAGCATCTGCCTTTGTCTCAGGTCATGATCCCAGGGTCCTGGGATCAAGACCTGCATCGGGCTCCCTGTTCAGTGGGAGCCTGCTTCTCCTGCCAACTGCTCTCCCTGCTTGTGCTCTCTGTCTCTCTCTCACACAAATAATAGAAAATTTTTATCTTTCCTTTTTTAAAAATGTTTCTAGGGGCGCTTGGCTGGCTCAGTCAGAAGAGCATATGGCTCTTGATCTCAGGATCATGAGTTCGAGCCCCACGTTGGGTGTAGAAATTACTTTAAAACTTCAAAAGAAATAAGCTTCAGGGACGCCTGGGTGGCTCAGTCAGTTAAGCATCTGCCTTTGGCTCAGGTTATGATTCCAGGGTCCTGGGATCGAGCCCTGCATCCAGCTTCTTGCTCAGCAAGGAGCCTGTTTCTCCTTCTGTCTGCTGCTCCCCCTCCTTGTGTGCTCTCTCTCTCTCTGAAGAATGAATGAATGAAAAAATAAAATCTTTTAAAAAAATAAAAATAAGCTGCTAATGTTGGAGTAACATTAGATTTTCAGAAAAGTTGCGAAGACAGTACAGGGACTATGTAAGTGATGAATCCCTGAATTCTACAGAAACCAATATTGCACTGAATGTTAACTAACCAGAATTTAAATAAAATTATAATAATAAAATGCAAACATCATCATAAAACAAAAAAGAAAAAGACAGTACAGAGAGCTCGCTATATGCCCATCCTCGTTTCCCCTAATGTTAACATCCTAATGCTACCGTGGTACATTTGTCAAAACTAAGAAATCAACTGGTACATTACTATTAAATTCCAGACCTGGGGCGCCTGGGTGGCTCACTCAGCTGGGCCTCCGACTCTTGATTTCAGCTTAGGTCATGATCTCAGGGTCCCGGGGTGGAGCCCTGGGTTGGGCTCCACACTGGGCATGGAGCCTGCTTGAGATTCTCTCTCCTTCCTCTCTGCCCCTCCTCCATGTTTACGTGCTCTCTTGTGCACACTCTCTCTCTTAAAAAACTCCAGACCTTATTCAGATTTCAGCCGTTACCACATTCACTCATGTGTTTGTGTGTTTCTGCACAATTTTATCACATGTATAAATTCATGTAACTACCACCACACTCACTATACAGAACTGTCCCATTACCACAAAAGAACGCTTATACTATTTATTGTCATACTATGTCCCCCATCCTCCTACAACCGTTCCTAACCCTTGGAAACCAGTAATCTGTTCTTCATTACTATAATTTTGCTGTTTCGAGAAGTTATATAAATGGCATCATACAGTGTGTAACCTTTTGAGAATGGCTGCCCTCCCCCGCCCCCCACAGCACAATGCCCTTGAATTCTATCCAAGTTGTTACATGTAACAGCGGTTTGTTCCTTTTGGTTGCTGTGGATGTACCAGTTTGTTTAACCATTCATCTGCTGAAGGACATTTGGGATGTTTCCAGTTTGGGGCTATTACAACTAAAGTTGCTATGAATATTTGTGTATCAGTTTTTGTAGCCATACTTCGTCATTTCTCTGGGCTAAATGCCCAGGATGGAGTGTGGTGATTGGTGAGTAGTGTGGTTAAGTATATGTTTACTTTTACGAGAAATTGCCAAACCATTTCCCAGAGTTGCTGTGTAATTTTACATTCCCACCAACATGAACAAGAGATCCAGTTTCTCTGCATTCTTGGCAAGATTTGGGATTGTCACTAGTTGCTTTTTTTTTTTTTAATGTAATCTCCACACCCAATGTGGGGCTCCAACTCAAACCCTGAGATCAAGAGTCACATGATCAAGACTGAACCAGCCAGATGCCCTAGGATTGTGACTAGTTTTTATTTCACTTTTTAAATAGGTATGTAAGCGGGGTTTTGTTTTTTTTGCTTGTTTGCATTTCCCTAATGGCTAATAATACTGTCTTTTCACGCGGTTATCTGCCACATGGTGAACTGCCCGTGCCTTTTGTCCGTGTTATAATTGGATTTTTTTTTTTAAGTAAGCTCTTTGCCCAACCCAGTGGGTCTTGAACTCATGACCCCAAGATCAAAAGATGCATGCTTTACTGACTGAGCCAGCCAGGTGTCCCTAGAACTGGATTTTTTAAAACTGCTGAATCTTGAGGGGATTCACCATGTTGGGTGTAGAGCTTACTTAAAAACAACAACAACAACAACAACAACAAACCTGAGTTTCGAGAGTTCTTTATGTATTCTAGATACAGCTCCTTTGTCAAATAGTTTGCAAATATTTCCTCTCATTCTGTAGCGTCTTTTCATCTCAACAGGCCTT